>NC_060066.1:4891304-5194782 GCF_922984935.1 Meles meles
GCTGGCAGGTGGCAGAGAAGGTCAATAGCCAAAGTTCTCTTTTGTTGAATGTTATTATGGTTCTATAGACAGAATCAGGACTTCCTAGGTCCCTGAAGACATCTGTGCTGGGTCTTCTTTGTGAAATGAATTAGAAGCAGGTGGTGTGGCCACAAGCTCTGTCAGAAAAAAACACAGAATTCGCTGGAGACGTTGCAGTATCTTCAAAACACATTTAGCATGAGAATGAAGACGGAACTACCTAATTAGGTCGACTGATGAATTTCTTTGAACTTCCTCCAAAAGATAAGAAACAACGAAAACATGCTAAAAAAGTCAGAGGGTTAACAAAAAAATGAGATCATTCTCTTGTAGATCTCCCCCGTGGGTGGGAACAGATGGGTCCCTCCAAGATGGTCTTTGCTCCCTGAGTTCAAGGGGTTCTTCTTGTTTCTGAACGATATGTTCACCTCAAAGAATAAATGTGGATGCAGTAATGTTCGAGACCACCTGGTAATTCCTGTAGGAGAAACATTTCAGGGTCATCTCTCTCATAAGATAGACCAGAAGACCTTTTCACCCTCTGCTTTACAACCTCCTTTTCCTTCTCTCCACACTTCATCTGGTTGGAAAACTAGGAGACAATTACAGTTTGCTTCATGGAATCTGACATTGGAGGGTGGGAGGGCTCCAAGAAAAACACATCTATGGTGAAAATAGCTTGTCTGGAACTGGGTAGTCCTTCGTCTTCATTCATTCCACCCAGCAACTAAAATCAAAGGGTTAGTGTGACAAGTGTGAGCAGAACTGTGAGGGCCACTGAGCAACATGGGACACTTGCAGGAACCTGCTTCCTGAGTTTCCACAGTAGGCGAACCCTCAACTGCCAGGCGTGCTGTGTTCCCCAGTAGCGTGGGCGCACACAGAGGGGACAGACACAGAGATAGCTCCTCTTCCAGAAGGTTTTCATTGAGATGCTGACCACTCAAGTTCAGAGGATATGTTACTTGGCTGACTTGGGTTCAAAATCCTACTCCTCCATTGGGCTACAGCAGGTCCTTGAGAAAGTGCTGTTCTGTTGATGTTTTTTTCTGTTTGTTTTTTTCCTTCTCCTCCTCTAGTCTTCGTTTCCCTAAAATGGGCAGGGTAAGAGCTGTAAGGACCAAATGAGAACATCCATGCCCATGGAACACACTGTCCAAGCCACAGACCCTGCTCAGCAAATGTTAGGTGATGACTCATATGTTACACAATTGTTGATTGTGCACGTAAACACTACGACACCACAGGGAACACATTGAAGACGCTGTCCTTGCGGGTCTCTCATTCTAGGGCAGAAACAGGCAAGATCTAAATCGAATTATCTCAGGTAGTGACAAGTAAAGAAAACCAAATCAAAGTGAGGACACAGAACATGACAGGAAGGGATATGACCAGTGTCCTCAGGAATGTTGAAGGACGAGCTCTCGGAGAAACAAACATCTTGGGTCTGTAGCATTTGCTGATTTCCACTGCGTGAGTGCTCCCACAGTGGTCACTGTCATGCTGCCAAGATGTGATCTCTGTGCACGGGGCTGGACAGAGATGTGCGCAGGTGGCTCTTGCAAGCTGATGGGCGCGCCTCCCATGACACTGGGTGTGGGATGAGGACGGTTTCAGCCAAAGTGCTGGCAGAGAGTCTCTCTGAGGATAGGACATTTGAGTAGAGACTGGGGTTCTATCAGCCAGACCTTGATATGAAAGAAGACCAGTCAGAGGAAAGCTGGTGTTGAGGCTCCTCTACAGGAACACGGAGTGTTTGGGGAGCAGCAGTAACAGAAGTGTAGCTATAGGATGGAGTGGGCAGGAATGAGAGGGGAGGGAAGCAGGACCAAGGAGGTGGGTAGGGACCTGCCCCTGTGGGACACAGAATTCAGACTTTGCACCATGACGGTTATGATTAAGGCCTTTTAAAAAAGCCAACAGATAGTATGGTGGAAAGACCTGATCTCAAACTCACATACATGGTTTGAAAGCTCAGTCCTGGAACTTACAAGGTTTGTGACATCAGACCAGTTTCTACTCCTCTTCCGGTGGCTGCTTAGATGTAACAAGGAGAGTCCTTCCTTCAGCGGATGTCCACTCAGTGCTGACTATGGGCCCAACACTCTTCCAGGCATTAGGTAACCAGCAGTGACCAAGACAGACAAATTTCTTCTCTCATGGGGCTTATATCTTAAGAGCAGAAGGCACATAAATAAATAACTATGATACACACACACATAGTAAGTGGCAATAAGAAGTATGTCAGTGTGGTAAGAATGGAGAGTGCATTTCCTTTGAGCTGTCAAAGGAGGGTCCTTGAGAAGATGACATGCAGCCAGAGGTCTGAAGCAGGTATGAACTGAGCCCTGCAAATTCCCAGGAGACCAGAAACCTGTCTCATAGAGCAGCTGTAGAGAAACTGAGTAGTGCCCACCAGTGGATATTAACCTGTTAGGTCAGGTGTACACAAGGTTAGAAGTAATATTGTTCAGGAGGAAGCAAACTTTTCATTAGGTCATTAAGAGTAAGAAGTATAGAACCGTAAGGGGCATTTTATGTCAGATTGAGAAAGTTACTGGAGGGAAAGGACAGAATGCTATGAATGGGGTTTCATCGAGATTGAGGCTGCGAGCCAGTGTGAGGCTGGCTAGCAAGTGTGCATTGGCATGGGTGTACCCACCTGGGGGTTGGAGCTGGAGAGGGAAGGTGGGTGTAGGAGACAGAGCCATCCCCCCAGATCAGGATGAACAAGTGGACATACAGGGTGGCCCCAGTGACATTCATCTGTCAAGACCATCATGTTCAAGACCATCAAGTTCAAGACCCATCTCCTTCAAGCTCAAAGCAGATATTTCTCGAAGAGTGGGGCACGATCATTTAGTACACTGTGACATCTATGTCGTGGGTTGAGACAGCACTTCTACATGAAATAGGACAGATGGGACAAGAGGGAGGAGGGAGTGCCAATAGGACGTGTTTCGGAAACTTTTGCTTCGGTGTGTGTTTCTGGGAGCATGTGATGGTACTGGGTGGCCGTGTCGAATGGAGACTATTTCTTGCCATGGATTGCAGTATTCTAAATGCAGTGTTGCAGTGTTCGGAAATGGGTTAGAACTGGCTCATAGCAAGCGTGTGTTTTATTGTCCCTCTCTTCTGCTTTCCCCGTGTCTAGCCTGTGCTTTTCACACAGAAAGGAGGGGCTCAGTTGAGAGCTCCTCGAAGGACTGCATGCAGAAGTATTCATGCGCTGTAAGACCCATCCTGGGGCTTTAACCCCTGTAACCATGACACTTGATCGATCACTCTGTCTTTTAGGTTCTTCTGTTGTAATAAGTATAATGCTAATTTTTAAAAAATCACTTACTCTACAAGACACTGTGTCTATAGTGTTGAACTCACGAGGCACCCTCCCTGCCTTCCTGGTGCTGTGTCTGTGGAGATGCCTCGGGTAAGAAGTCCAGCGAAGTGCTCAGCTCTGTTGGCTCATTGAATGCCCGTGCTAACTCTGTGAGCTAGAAACTGTATCCGCACTTCACCAAAGAAGAAACTGGGAAAACCTCGGCTCAGAGAGGTTAGGTAACTTATCTTAGACCACACAGCAAGCATGTGATACACACACAGATCTGCTTGGTCCAAAGCCCACACTCCTAGCGTCCTTACAGTGTATAGCATATAGCTGTGATTCCTCTATATAGTGGTGAACCGTTACCCTAAGAAGCTGAATCTGGACTTCTCAACCTCCCAAACAGAAGTGTCTATGTGTTGTTGGCTGTATTCCTGGAGTCAGGGACATGAATAGGTGATGTCCGGGGCCCCGGGTGCTCCAGATAGCAGGTCCCTAACACTTATCTTCCTCCCCTGAAATGTTACGCCTGTTGCCTAGCATCTCCCCAGTTCCCCACGCAGCCCCTGGCCACGCACTCTTTTATTTTTTTGACTCTGAATTTGACAATTTTCAATTCCTTCTGTAAATGGATTCACACAGTAATTGTCCTCGTAAAGCCGACTTCTTTGGCTTTGCATAATGTTCTCAAGGTTTGTCCACATTGTCACTGAGGACAAGGTTTCTTCTTTTTTTTAAGGCTGAATGATAATATCCTATCGTTCTGCCTTTTCTTTATCCTTTTTCTCTTCACAGACACTTAGCGTGTCTCCATAGCCAAGCTGTTGTGACTAGAGCTCCTGTGCACGTGGGAGGGCACGGATCTCTTAGGGACCCTAATTTCCATGCTTTTGGATAAATACCCAGAAGTAGGATTGCCAGATCGTATGGTGCTTCTATTTTTAGATTTCTGCAGGACTTCCGTACTGTTTCCCGCAGCAGCGGCGGCGCATTGTGTCCTCACCAGCGTGTCCAAGAGCTCCAACATTTCTACATCCTCACCAACGCTTGCTTTTTCTTGGTTTTAAGAATAGCCATCCTAGGTGTGAGGTGACCAAATTGTGTATGTGTTCTAGAATTTTTAGTCATTTGTTAAAACACACCCTCACCATTGTTTTAGGTACTTGGTCACATTCACAAAGTCCCAAAGTTGAGAAGCCACCTTCTTGCAGGAGGTCATTGGCTGCATAAGGAAACCCGGACCAGACTCTCCAGCACCTCTCCTGCTGGGCGATGGTTCCTTGATTAATCACCTGATTTATCCATGACTGTGAGGTCTACAGGTCTAGAACCAAGTTTCCATCCGGAAAGTGTCTGCCCTTGCCTGGGACCGGGTCCTCCACCTACGGGTGTCCAGTCAGCGAGCGTACTAGTTTAATAAACTAAAAACTGGACCACAAGTTCCAGGTTCAGATGATAGCTAGGAAGCACAGGATTGATCGCAACAAAACTCCATTTAAATATTGAGGGAAAGGTTCACAATATTAGGAAGCTGCTACAGGCTTTCCTTTTTTTTAGAGATAGGGAGGACGGAGAGCAAGGGGGAGGGGCACACTAGTTGTGCACTTGCCCTCACAACCCCGAGATCACAATCTAAGCCAAAACCAAGAGTCAGCCCCTTTACTGACTGAGCTGCCCAGACGTCTCACATCGCTTGTCCTTTTCAATCATAGGTTAAAATGCAGTTGAAAAGTAAGAAAGAAATACAATAGTCATATTTCATATGTATATCCAAAATACACATATAAAGTATCCTATGTGCATTCAGTATATTTGTTCTCAGGAGTGCAGAATGAGAATTTTCCGTAGACTTGTGTGGAGTTCTGCCACTATGAATGGTTCTGTGGGAGCAGGTGACCTGCATGGCTGAGGAGTGATTTGGGGGCGTCCAGAGGTCAGGCTGCTCTAAAAACAGTGACAGTCAGGCAGACAGACAGACAGAAGCTAGCTATGTATGTGTAATTCTTCTATGGGACTCACCAGCTCAATAAGGCCCTCTTCTCCTCTGGTTTAAGAGTGATCGAGGTGGAACGGGGAATGATGGAATGTGAACATTCCTCCTTCGTGGGAGGATATTAACTCCCTTCTGTAGGGACTTGAGAGGGGAGTAAACATTCCCTACCATCCCACCTTTGCAATGACAATTACTGATGATTTCAAGCTCCGCAGTCCAATTCCTGCTGGTAGAAGGGGGTTTGGCTTATGAAGCAAGAATATGGGGCATTTTTAAATCCTGCACGGAGGAATCAAAAGTCATGGTTCCTGAGCTAGGGGCACTTACATGCTAATGCAGGATGCTGGTGTCTACACAGTAAGGAATGGCACAAGAAAAACAAAAACAAAGCAAAACAAAACAAAATCTTAAATGGTCCTTAATACAAATGCCACAACGTAGGATTCGGACCCTAAGTGCTACGAGAGATTAGAAAAGCAAGAGTAGAGGATACAGAGCTTGAAGTTTTTCCTCCTAAGTACTAATTTAAGATTCCTAGCCATTTAGAAGCTCAGCTCCTGTTGCCCTGGAAAGGTATTTACTGCATATCACTAAAACAGAACGTGATACGTGTCCCCGATCTTATAATCTATGACCTATGGGCTGCCATCTGGGTGCCCAGATGGACAGACAGAGAGTGGATGGTCAGAGCCTGCTGAATGTTTTCTGGATGTATTTTTGGGATCAGGGGATGGGGCAACAATTCTTTCCCCATTTAAAACTTGCTCCAATGCTCATGTGCTGCGTGTATCCCCAGGATACAGACCCACAGCCAGCTGTCTCTGGACATCCGAAACTCCGAGTACCTCACCACCATGCCCCCGCTGCCCGCGGAGTGCCTGGACATCGACGGCGACTGGAACACCTTGCCTGTTATCTTTGAGGACAGATATGTGGACTGCCCTGCAACAGGTTGGTGTTTGTTCTAGAAAGACTCAGGACTAAGACTTCTCGGTGGGTCCCAGTCAGCTGCCCTCCTTATGTTCCAACAGCAGTGGAACCAAATCAAGGTAGTAATTCGTCAGTTCATGGAGGAGACGCGAACCCTCCGACTACACTAGTTATTTGAGATGACCTCGTGTCGGTGCCATTGACAAATCAACACAACAGAAGGGCCGCTGTGGTAGAGACCCCCTTCCTGACTCCCCCGGGGTTGAATCCTAGCAAGTGGCTCAATCTTCTCACCTGGGAAATTCCCATATCCCCTCACCCTGGGCAAAGGGTGGCCACCCTTTTGTATCTCAGTGACACAACTCAAATATAAAGTCATTACTCATTGAACTTTGGGGACATCAAATTCAGACTCCTACAGAGTGCTTACTTCCTGCCTCGAACCAGGTGAGGTATTCGAGAAAGCAGGCTGCATCAGCCATTGGATTAGTGGATAAGCCGCTCCGCTGGGAAGAAAGGACAGCATGCTTGTGTGTGTCTGTGTGTTGGTCTCCCCACTGTGGTCTTTCTTGTTGGGCTGTGCAGTGTGTTTGGGCACCGATAGGTCAGTGGGAGATCAGCCTGGTACCCACGGGGCATTCCATGGGTGTTAGTCTTGTCTGCTCCCACAGCCCGGCTGCTGGAAACCCAAAGCTATCACAGCTGAAGTAGACCCATGATCCCTTAAAGAGCCAGAAAACACCTAGTTGGAAGTTTTACGTGTTTCATCTTTTGAATCCTATTAGAAACAAAATGAAACAAAAAACCCCATAAGCCCTATTTCACAGACAGAAGCTGAAGCACGATGAATAAAGGCACGTAGTAAAGACACAGCTTATAAAAGCCGACTTTCAAAGCAAGTCCTTCCAGCTCCAAGGTCCAGGGTTTGCCCTGCTCTCTCTCTGAGAGGTGTTTCAAACTGTGATGCTGGGACGCCCATCATTTAAATTAGGCACCACTTAAATTCCGGAGTTTCTGCAGGCAGAGATTTGTAGGATCTTTTTCAAAAGTCAAGGCGACTTCCAAGGACAGTCCAATTTGTGATGGTGAGATGGTACTGAATTCTCAGTTGTGCCCTGACATCTAGCGTCATCACTGGGTATGACAGCGAGAAGGGACGTGAGCTAGAGATGGCCACCTACCTAGCCGCTCAAAAAACACTTAATACTTTGCACCAAGGCTGTGTGAGTGTGTGTGTGTGTGTGTGTGTGCGCGCGCGCTCCTCTTCATTATAGTTATATACTATATCTACAGAACACCTGAATAGGTAGAGAAGAAATTTACAATAAGTCCCGGTGACCAGACCCTCCGATGTCGCTACTCAGCCTCCTTGCAGAAGATCTTGAGTCTATTTTCCTTTACAGGTGAATAGGCACCCTAATGGGTGCAAATTTCAGTCCTGCAATGCACGCATACAATTATACTGCATATCTTTATTTTTTTATAAAACTTCGCATCTCCTGAGCCCACCCATTCTGCCACACCTGCTGGGAAGTCAGCCTTGGCTTTTGTGGGTATCCCTGCTGGGCCTTCTCTGCCGCCCTTCACGTCGGTGCTCTAGACTTGGACATGGCTTGGGGCCATCTTTCCGGGGCCATCTGCCCGTGCAGGGTCCTTGAAGTCTCCTATTGTCCATCTCTGTGTTTTAAAGGAAGCATCTCTTGCAGCTTCTGGAAGGTATTGGGGACAGGGAACTTGAATGAGTCTACAGCCCCAGCACTAAGGATCCTGTCTTCCCAGAAGGACCCCAAGGCAGTTGCTCTCAGAGGGCTGGCTGTTCCCCAAGACTTCTCTTTACAGACCTCTCACCCGTCCCTTCCCTTTTCCCAAGACTACTTCCCCACTCAAAACTTTTCTTGACCTTCTTTCTTCCTTCACAATGTGTTCTGATGATTCTTTAATCTCAGAGCAAAAGCATTAGCAAATAAAGAAATGTTTCCCTTTTCCTCCAGGGTTTGGCGACCTTAATGTGATTTGCAATGAGGTCATCCAATTTGCATTCCATTGTTTCAGCATGGTGAAGAAAGGGAAATAAAAGAGTCCCATTTCCAAATTAAAAAGAGTAATATGGATTCATGGTCTGCTACAGCACATGTCTAGATACCTCCTGTGCCCCAGACCCTTGCAAATTCGTCCTTAGTGTCTGCAATTCTCTCTCCACAGTCCCCTCACTCTTCTGTCCCAAGGCAATTAAACCTTTTACCCAAGGGCCTTAACAGTTGGCCAACCTGCCTCAGTTGGAATCTTTGCTCCAGCCGTTAGTGACTGTGAAATTGGGCAAAAGGAATTGTAATTTCTATTCCATAGGCCTACTGTGAGCAGCGGATAGGTGCATCCACAGACCACTCAAGAGCGACCTGCAGAAAGGAAGTCACGAATGTGTGTCGGTAGATAAGGGTCCTGGGCTAATGACTGAATCCATTCTCTCGGAGTTAGGTCCGCTACTACTCTCATTTTCCCGCAGTTGGGGTCGTGAAGCTAGTGCTGCTATTTTGACCGTCTTCCTCCTTGCAAGCGAGACTCCTCACTCGGGCAGGACGCCCGGGCCGTCCATGCTGTGGCTTCCCTCCCCCGGCTGACTCCATGCCCATCTGATGCCCCCACCCCTCACCCTTGCTCCGTCCACATGGGATCTAACTGATACCTGGCCAGACTGTGCACCCCAGGCTTCTGGGGCTTGGCCCTTGCTGTTCTGTCTGTCTCGTGTGGCTCATTAACTCCCTCTCTAAAAACCCAATTCACGTTCTCCAGGATACAGCCCACATGCTTCCGGCAGGAGAGCCAACGGTACTGTACTTCGTATGCTTCCCAGTATTTTGAAATCCCTTAGAGGCAGAGACCAGTTCATTTTTATAACCGATCCCCACTTTCCCTCTCCCTAACCCGTGGTCTAGTATAAGGCTTTTGCATAGAGTCAGCCCATGCGTTCTTCATGGATTAAATAACACTGATGTTGTGTTTTTTTTTAAACCAGTATAAGTAGTTTGTGAGAGTAATCGCCTTTGTTCTGTTGCATTTCTGTTCTATTCTCAATTCATTTTACGAACACAGTTCACTGTGTAGCAGCCGTGGTGTTAGCCGTGGGCATGCTGGTACTCCTGCTTCATAACCCTTCTCTCCGGTGGGGACAGGAAATGCACAGGTGGATTGTGTGGTGGTGGTGGTGGAAGTGTACGTGTATAGAGGGGACGCGGGGAATTTGCTCAGAGAACCTCTAGCGCACTGTTGGCTATGGGAAAGGCCCCAGAGAAAGAGAAATTGGCTCAGTCCTAAGATCTGAAGAACATATCCACATAAAGAAGAGACCCGTTATTTCCAGATCTTTGTTCTAATCTTTGACCCAGTCGTAAATTTCACCCCGAGGTGTGAGCCGGTGGTGTGGTTTGTAAGTGTCTCAGTGGTTCACCTCATAACATCCAATAGTGGTTATAGGCCTTCAGCTTCCATGAAAACCATCCGAAGAATTTTAAAGTTTTAAATAAAATAAAAGCCCAGCCCCTCTTTTTTTTTGTCTGGTGTATGTGGACATGGAGAAACATATCAGATGGCTTTTTTAAGAGAGCTGTGGGAGACTCTTGTTTTCTTCCCTTTATGCTTTATTAGAAGGAAGAGAAAGAGAAAGTGAGAGGGAGGAGGGGTGGGAAGATGGACGAGAGGAGGAGGAGAGACAGGAGGAGAAGGAGCAGGAAGAGGGACAGGAAAAAAAGAAAAGACTAAAGAAAAGAGAGACAGGAAGGAGAGATAGGATAAGAGAGACAATGGTTTACCCTATAGAAACACGTGAGAAAGAAGGTTCTGCATGGACCCCACCATCCTACCGGGAAGATCAGGTGATGTGGGAGCCTCTGTGGTCTGAACGCCGTGCAGGATAACTGCCCTGGTGACAGAGCTCAGACTTGGAGAGTTTCTCTACAGAAGGCAGGAATCTGTCCTCCCCATGTGATGGTTCCCATCATCACTGTCCTGTGAGCCATGTCTCTGAGGCCTGCTGGTCGCTGTGAATCTGCCTACCCAGAGCAGAGGAAAGTGAGCTCGAATGGGGAGAACAAAACCAAAAGCAACCATTTAAGTCCTGTCATTGTTCAAGGCCTCGCGGCTGGTGGCTGCCCGTGTCCGGACCAGAGAGCAGGTCTTCCTGGGTCCAAAGCTCTTTCTACACTGTAAATACTATACATGATACAGAGAAATGTTTTAATAGGTATAAGTAGTAATTGTTAAAACTGTTTTGATAAGTAAAATGCAAATCATGAATTACAGTATTTGACAGTTTTGAATTAGTGCAGGGTGATTTGGACACAAATTACCTGGTGTTAGGTCAAAGAGGTTAGGGCACGGCCTCTAATAAGATGCCCTCATGTCAAACAAAAGGTTGGGGGTTCCTAGGCCATCTGCCCTCCTGGCCAATTGGCTACCAGTTCACGGGGTCCCACCACTCCCTCCAGTTCAATGATTTGCCAGAACAATTCACAGAACTCAGGAACGTGCTCTGCCTAGGATTACCGTTTTAATATAAAGGAAATAAATAAAGACCAGCCAAAAGAAGACCCCAGTAGAGAAAGGTCTGGAAGGGTTCCAAACATGAAGATCCCAAGACCCCGGGACTGGTCTTCCTGGCAAATCAATGCTTATTGCCCCCTGGGGAAGCTTACTCAATCCCCAGGGTCCACAGGTTTTATCGGGGTTTCATGATCTAGGAATGGCTGCTTGAATCATTGGCCGCATGATTGAACCACTCTCCCCAGAGGTTATACTGGTACTATGGGGCTCAAAGTTCTGACCAAATAGTTAGTGTTTCTGGCACAGCGAACCCCCATCCTGACTCATCTCCTTAGCATAAACTACTAAAGACTAAAGGACTAATCATGAGTCACCTGTAGTATAAGATTTCCAGGCCCGCCACGAATAACAAAGACCCCTTCATCACTTGGGAAATTTCATGAATACAGTGGTTGTCCCTCAAGAACCAGGAACAAAGTTCAGCCAAATGTTTTATTATACAGCCAGGCTTTTGGGTAGTTTGTGGACATAGGTTCTTAATCTACAATACATTTTCCTTTCTTCTTTTTGTAGGGCGCAATTTGAGTATTTACCCTAATTTTGATGTCCCAACAAGTCCTGCAATAATGAATCTAAACAACAGAGAAGAGAACCCTACTGTAAATAGAAAATCACCTTTCAGGGAAGACCTTGTCTTGACCACCATGAAACCACCCAAGGTGGACTCTGATACGGAAGCTATTAGGTGTCCAGAGCCAGAGGACAAAGTAACCACACCACAATGTACGGACACGTGCTCCGAATCTCAGGTGTATCTGACAATTGGCGAATCCCAGAACAAAGCAGGTTTGCCTGAAGAGGAATGCTGGACTGGCCAGAGATCTGATGTTGGAACACATTCACTGGCAGATGAGGACCGGTCCAGAAGGAGTCCAGGTCCAGAGGATGGTCAGGCCCCGGCACTCACCTACATTGATGTGAAATCTAGCAATAAGAGGCCTTGCAGTGTTGAACCCACAGTGGTCATTAGTGCTCAGCAGGAGAATGGGCACTCTCCAGATAGCTATGAATCGGACAGAGCTGTACCAGGCCAAGAGGTAGCTGGGGGAGGTCACCAAAATGCCATCCTTTCAGAGAAAACAATGCCGCATGAGTTAAGTACTCTAGGAAAGGTTGCAGACCAGGAGGGCAAGATGGTGCTGCTGAGTCTGAAACTCATCCCCTCCGATACCTGTGATCCACTAAACTCAACTTTGAGGGATCCCTTGGATGTTAGGGCTTCCCCAAAGGACCCTCACTCAGAGGAGCAGGAAGAAGTGTCAGTGCTCTCCGGGGTCATCAAGAGATCTTCTTCCATCATCTCTGATTCAGGCATCGAGAGTGAGCCAAGCTCTGTTGCCTGGTCTGAGGCACGAAGCAGGGCCCTGGAGTTACCCAGTGACCGGGAAGTCTTGCACCATCTGGTTCGAAGACATGCCCTGCACAGGAACTCCTTAGAGGGTGGACACACAGAGAGCAATACGAGTTTGCCAAGTGGGATCCAGGCATCTCTCACCTCTATTAGCTCCTTGCCCTTTGAGGAGGAAGAACGGGAGTTGGCACTCACCAAGTTGACCAAGTCTGTGTCTGCACCCCAAATCAGTAGCCCAGAAGAGTCTGCTGAAGACACAGACACCATGCAGCAAGGTGGAGGTCTTGCTGAAAGTCCAACCATACCCATGGAGAGTGTAGACTCCCAAGGATCCAGAATCCAGGTTTCTGGGGCAGACCATTCCCTTGTGCAGGCAGTTTTGGGTGCTGATGGCCAGCAGGGCCCTGGTTACATAGACATCCCCAAAGGTACAGAGAGTCAGTTTGATCCTCAAGAACCTTCTTGTCTTGATGGGAGGACTGAGAACCCTCCAGGTGTTGAAACCAAAGGTCTTAATGTAAAAATACCACGCATCATAGCACTTGAAAACCCTAGACATGGATCTTGTCCTAGAGTACTAATGGAGACCACAGAGGGCAAGCCTGAAGACTTGAATGTGGAGAATGATGCTCCTTCCAACAGTAGCATCTCAGATGATGAGACGATCACCCGCCATAAGGTGCCTGAGTGGAGCTCTAGGACAGCTGTTGATGCCAGCGACCTGGAGTCCACAGGCGAGCAGAATAGCTCACCAGGCATCATCGATGATGCAGCTTTAAGCGAAGGAGCTCACGCTCCTCTGGAGGCTGGATGTGAAGCAGGCACTGTGGGTTCCACTGTGACTCCCTCCATTCACTCCCAGATTTTAGGAAACCAAGAGCCAAAGGCAGGCACTTCCGTCATAGCGTCCCACCTGAGTTCAGTGGAGACCTTCACTCTGGACAGCCTGAAAGCTGTGGAGGTCGTCAACCTGTCCGTGTCTTGCACTGCCACATGTCTCCCTTTCTCATCTGTGCCCAAGGAGACCCCTGCCCGGGCTGGATTCTCTGCCAAGCAGACCCCATTGCCCATCACTCATCAACCTTTGGGTTCCTTTGGAGTTGTCTCCACCCATTCGAGCAAGTTGGAGGAAGAAGTCAGTGAAAGGATGTACAGGTAAGCTGACCGCTGGCTTACCCACCCAGCAGGGTTCTGGATTCCCCACACATTGCTCAGGTTCATGCATTTCAATGCTGAGATAGGAGTTACTTTCCGATTTAGATAAAGTATTATATTTATTTATGTCCTACAAGTCAGAGATAGAGAGTAGTAGAGCCATCAGCAAACCTATCTCTCAAATACAGTCACTGTGTAAGTTCTTCTGCCCCTTTTCTGTGTGCTTCTCTCTAATCGTCTTCTTACGCAAAAATAGGGTAGTTCTACACAGACTGCAAGGTGTTTTAAACTTACTATATTGGGAACATTTCTATAGGTACTGTGATTCATGAATAAACTCCTTTAGAAAGGGACCCTTGAGATTTTTTTAGTTATTATTATGATAAACAACCCCGTCATGAATGTCACCATACCTCTGTCTTTGCATATTTTGACAGGAATGTTCTTTAAGGGCCTCTGGGGGAATCTTCATCAGATTTTCCTCCTCAGCCCCTGAGGGTGTCCTTACGCAGGTCATCCCTTTTGCAAAGCCAGACTCCATCCCTTCACCCTCACGTTTGGGTTGTATCCATGTTGCTCCCTCATCTATAAACTATACATTGGATTAAGTATCTTATAGCATCCTTTTATCACTCTTCTGCAAAATGCTAAGAGTTACGCATTACCTGATACCCACAAACGAGGTTACACGGGCAGGAGAACTTGGATTCCTTGCTTTATAAAGAACGTTAAGTACTTGTTATGCTCATGGCATCAATTTAATACATAGACAGCAAGCACTGCCCAGTGCCTGGCTTGTAAAGTCACTTACTGTCCTTAGAGCCTAATAGGGAGATGGAAAGATGAGAGAAGTGAACAAGGGTTAGTTGGGTAAACAGGAGGGTTCCTAACCACAGAGCAAATACAAGAGACACAGTGGTGATGGTGATGATGGGGATGATGGTGATAAGGCTGGTAACAGATCATGATTTTTTAACTGCTTAATTAGTTTTGAGTACTGTTCTAAGCATTTTGCATAGATTGTGTCACTTAACATGCAAAATAGCTTTATGAATTAGATAATGGTGTATTCCCCTTTTACAGTTGAGGACACCCAGTGCAGAGAGGTTAAATGGTTGACCCACAGCTAGTAAGTGTCAAAGCTGAGATTCTGACCTTAGCAGTCCCACTTCTGAGTCCAGGTTCTTAATCACCACCTTGTCCGATAATTGGGCAAAGATCATGATAATCCGGTGGGAAACGCATTTCAGACAGACCTGAACGTGCCAAGGCATGGAAGTAAGCAAACTTTCTTAGTAAGGGAATCCTGAGAAATGTGTTTTCTCTGGAGGCTGGGAGATGCTTCTGAGAAGCAGGCGGAGGCCAAGCCATGGCAGCCTGTGGGCCACCTGGAGAAGCTTTCACTCTGGGGAGATCTTCTCTGGGATTGCATGGATCCTCGGAGCTGAATGGAATCTTAGACATCCTGTTCCATGCAGGAAGCACATAGAAATCGGTAGAACCCAGACCCCAGAAAACTTTCCGTGGGATGCCCTCCTGCCTCCTGGTTGAGAAAAAGCGTCTGTCACCAGCATCTCCTGAGGCTTCACATTCTGCCTTTGCTGCTCACAGATAATTCCTTGTAGATGTCCATCACTCCCATGGCCCAGCCAGCTCAATTCATCTTCTGCTCAACACGGCATATGCGGTGTGGCTTCTGATTAATTAGTGTATTCTCCAGTTTTTATCAGGCCAAAGAAAAGTTTAAAAAAGAACTGAAGATTGATGGATTTCTGTACAGTGACTTATCTGTACTAGCTTCTGATATACCATATTTCCCACCAGAGGAAGAGGAAGAAAATTTGGAAGATGGGATTCACCTGGTAGTCTGTGTCCATGGCCTAGATGGTGAGTCCCCAGAAAGGTTTCCTCCTCAAAATTCTCTACTGTAGAAAATGTATAAGATTTATGAATGAATTTAAGTCAGGTACATTTTCAACAGTGTTATTAGTAACCATGGGAGGGCAGCATGCTGGGTCTAGGGAAATGGCCTGGCCTTGTTTCAAAGGAAGAGATTTCTCTTGCACAAAAATCTGTTCAGTAAATGAAATTCATAAGTGAATGCAATAATGCAATGCAGGAATAAATGGAATAAATACATAATGGAATGAATGAAGAAATGGGATGAATAATTAATGAAACCAATGAACAAAATAAAAAAAGGAATGGAGCGAGTGTATGGATGGATGGGTGGGTGGATTATTGAAATGAAAATGTCAAGGGATATGTGAATAGTTAGAATGTATAGGTTAATGGGACTCATGAGCCCACAAAACAGGAAAGAAATGGAGAGCAGTGAATGTGCGGATACATTTGGGACGGGCTCAGGCTACTGTCCCAAACTGTTTTGTTGTCTATTTTTATTCATTTCTTACTTATGGGGCAATTTTTGCATATCAGATGCTGTACCAAGCTCTGGGATTGCAGAAACCCAACAGAGTTCTTCACCTTAAAAAGTTCTTAATTTCATGAGATCAGCAAATATAGACTGAGAACTAAATGCTATTGAATAACTATCTTCCAATGATGTAGAAGTCCAAGGAAAGAGAATGGGGAGTAGGAAGCGCTTTTTCTCTCCACCCCACCTCCCAAATGACCTAGGACCCTGTGTTAGCTTTCTTTGGTTTCTTTGGTCAGTTCAAAGGCTCTGTAAGATACATAACTTAACTGCTCTGCTGGAATATCTTGAGGTCCCTGCTCAGCATGGACCAAAGGCAAGCACGTGGTCCTGCTTGCCCTCATGAATTCCAGCCTCTCCCTAACTGGCTGAAGGAAGCAGCCAAATCAGCAGGAGGTACAGGGTATTTGAGTTCTCCTCAAGCTCAAGTTTACATCCTGATTGATATGAAAACTGGAATGTGGAACATGATTTCTGGAAGAATCTTGATGTCTACTTTATATGGAATCCAATGCATAACTAATGTGAGAGAAGGGAAAGGACTCCTCTAGGGCTTCACAGGTGATGAGAGGAAAACCTGTGCTCCCCATCTTCTGAGGGTCATGTAATAGGGACTGGTGGTGTGCTACGCTCACAGGACACACTGTTCTTTTTTATTTATTGACATATAATGTATTATTAGCCCCAGGGGCACAGGCCTGTGAAGGTTTACACACTTCACAGCACTCATCATAGCACATACCTTCCCCAATGTCCGTAACCCAACCACCCTTTCCCTAACCCCCACCCCCAAGCAACCCTCAGTTTGTTTTGCGAGATCAAGAGTCTCTTATGGTTTGTCTCCCTCCCAATTCCGTCTTGTTTCATTTTGTCCTTCCCTGTCCCCAAAGCCCCCACTTTGCCTCTCAACTTCCTCATATCAGGGAGATTATATGATAATTGTCTTTCTCTGATTAACTTATTCCACTCAGCATAATAATACCCTCTAGTTCCATCCACGGCATTGCAAATTGCAAGATTTCATTTCTTTTGATGGCTGCATAGTATTCTATTGTATATATATATACCACATCTTCTTTATCC
Organism: Meles meles; assembly: GCF_922984935.1. Taxonomy (NCBI): domain Eukaryota; kingdom Metazoa; phylum Chordata; class Mammalia; order Carnivora; family Mustelidae; genus Meles; species Meles meles. The sequence continues at coordinate 4,908,196 of NC_060066.1, forward strand.
ATTCATCTGTTGATGGACATCTAGGCTCTTTCCATAGTTTGGCTATTGTGGACATTGCTGCCATAAACATTCGGGTGCATGTGCCCCTTCGGATCACTATGTTTGTATCTTTAGTAGTGCAATTGCTGGGTCATAGGGTAGCTCTATTTTCAAACTTTTGAGGAACCTCCATGCTGTTTTCCAGAGTGGTTGCACCAGCTTGCATTCCCACCAACAACGTAGGAGGGTTCCCCTTTCTCTGCATCCTCACCAGCATCTGTCATTTCCTGACTTATTAATTTTAGCCATTCTGACGGGTGTGAAGTGGTATCTCATTGTGGTTTTGATTTGTATTTCCCTGATGCCGAGTGATGTGGAGCACTTTTTCATGTGTCTGTTGGCCATCTGGATGTCTTCTTTGCAGAAATGTCTGCTCATGTCCTCTGCCCATTTCTTGTTTGGATTATTTGTTCTTTCTGATAGAATGGGAGAAGATATTTGCAAACGACGTATCAGATAAAGGGCTAGTATCCAAAAATCTTTAAAGAACTTATCAAACACACTGTTCTTTATATCCTTAATTCCCAATCCAGGGGATAATGCATTTAACTGGCTGGCTGTATGCCGTGGATACTGGGACACTTGGTCAACAGCTCTACTTGGCAAAGTGTCAGATAATCCAGTGGTAAATGATACATTCTGGGTGAGGAGGAAGGGGAGGAAGAAGAGAAGGGGCAGCAGCTTGGTGTATCACTCATCAGAGGCCAGGCACCTTTCTAGATGCTGAACGTCCCTTAACGTCACCAATCCTCACAACATCAGTGTAGAGCAGGTGGTATTGTTGTCCCATTTTAACTGGGGAAACTGTGTAAGAGGCCAACTAAGGAACTTGAGTTAAGTCCCCATAGCTAATGTGGTTGAGCCAAGGTTAAAACCCAGCTGTCAGCCTCCAGAGCCCATGGTTTCATTCTGCCTTATGCCAACGAATTCATCTTGTCCCCTGTCCAAAGCACCATCCCCATCACTGTTTGAGTCATTTTTTTAAGAAATCTTACCAGATCTGGTCGTGCCAGTCCATTACCAAAAATCTTCCTTTAGAGCTCTCAGAAAATAGAATAAACTTCTGTCTTAGAAAGCTCCTGTGTTCTGAGCCTCCCCACTATCATCTCCCAGCCTTTCCCTCCTGGGATTACATCAGCTCCACACCTTTCCCAGGGATTGACGCCAACCTTCATCACTGCATCTGGTTACCCCAGGCCCCCTGGTGGGCTGTCCTGCTCAGTCAATGTTACTGCTTCCCAAGTCCCTGCTGTTCACATCCCTTTCCCTAATTTTACTACACCCAGGTACCCTGTACTGGGATTTCAAAATCTGTATTGAAATTGGCATACTTTTTGAATATATTTGTTCAAAAAAAGAAAAAAAAGAAGCTTCAAATCAACACCACAAGTGAAATTCTAGAATTAGTTGGCACACACGAAGAGTAGTTCTAAAAATGATTATGATAGGAAAATAATCTTACAGAAGTTTGGCCCTGTTGTCAGAAGACTGGGGTTGAGACTCACTTTTCTCTCTTAAAAAGTAAGAAGCTACTGAAGCCATCTTGTGGGGTTTTGTTGGTTTGTTTAAGGTTTATTTATTTATTTTGAGAGAGAGAAAGAGAAAGAGAGAGCGTGCGCACACATGGGGGAGGGGCAGAGGGAAAGAATCTCAAGCAGACTCCGTGCCGAGCATGGGTTCTGTGGGAACAACCGTCTCACAACCTGGGGATCATGACCGGCGCTGAAACCAAGCATTGGATGCCCAACTGGCTGAGCCGCCCAGGCGCCCCTGAGAACATCCTGTTTCTCACCGGGACTTGCCATCAGAAAGACTGCAACAAAGACAGAGAATGACTTCCTTACTCCTCCACATGATGCCCTTGTAGCACAGGTGTTACAGACGACTTAGCGTCATATCGCACATGACCGGCATGTCCGTCCTACTTACCTGACACTGCATTAAAATGAGAAAGGCTCTCAGTCTCTTCGTTAAGATGAGACATCTTTTGTCAGGCCACAGACTTATTTTTCGCCCACACTGCGTGTGGGAGAGGGAGGGTATGAAGACACAGCAGCTTCCTCAGTGTTTGTGGGAGGTCAGAAACCGGAGCTGTCGGTTACGGCGTTCTCACCTGAGCCGGCAGTCATTGAAAACACAGCCAAGACCACGCACAGGCCTCTCTTGACGGCTGCTTCTCCAATTCAGCGTCACAGAGGTCCAGATGCCACAGAGTTGTACAGGACCCATTTGTTGAATTTCAGTGGCAAGGACCTACTTGTATCAGCGAGAACCTCAGAAGCTGCGACGTGTTAGGAATAACCACATACTTCTTCATGATGCACCCAAGGCCGGAGATCTGTGTCCTTGCAAGATGGTCTCAATGTAACATCAAATGTATTTCTTTTTTTTTTTTTAAGATTATTTATTTATTTGACAGACAGAGATTACAAGTAGGCAGAGAGGCAGGCAGAGAGAGAGAGAACAGGAAGCAGGCTTCCTGCCAAGCAGAGAGCCCGATGACCTGAGCTGAAGGCAGAGGCTTTAACCCACTGAGCCACCCAGGCGCCCCTCAAATCGTATTTCCAAGTTGCGGAGAGTCTGTCTATCTCAGGAGCTGAAGGAGAGGGGTTGTTATCATCCCTTATTTATACTCTGTATGCGAAATATAAACCCTGCTACTTTTCTTTAAGTCCAGGTCCTGGAATATCCATAGGTCGCTTTACATAAGAACCACAACAGGACCAAAGAGCCTAATTTTGTCGTCAGAAATGAACAGAGTGAATCAAATTTCACTTAATAACACAAAATAGAAAACTTCCTAAAAGAACATGAGCATTTCGTGACTGTGACCCCACGGTTTGGGCCTATGCTCTGCAGGCCATCACCACAGGGAGCGTGTGGGGATACTGGGTCGTCCTTAATGGTTAGGGATACCCTCCCCTACCCGTAGTTCTCCCTGGTTCCATGTGGCGCTCCCACCATCCTTCAAGTTGGTCGTTCCATGGAGAAGGATATAAGCTGTTAGTAAACTATATTACTCACAGTTTACTACCTACTTTGAAACTCTGGTTGTAGGGAAAGTTAGGTCCCTATCCACTGACGAGCTTCTCTCTCTCTTTTTTTTAAAGATTTTATTTATTTATTTGACAGAGAGAGATAGTGGGAGAGGGAACACAAGCAGGGGGAGAGGAGGAGGGATAAGTAGGCTCCCTACTGAGCAGGAAGCCCGATGCAGGGCTCGATCCCAGGACCCTGAGATCATGACCTGAGCCGAAGGCAGACGCCTAACGACGGAGCCACCCAGGAGCCCCTCCACTAACTAACTAGCTTCTAACTTTTGACTCTGCGGGGATCCATCTGAGGCATAGGTGAAAAATTCAGTACGATGCGGCCAACCCCCAGAGCCTGCATGAAATCTACACTGAAAAATAATTGACTCTGAAGCTCATTATTGTGTCCTTCACGTGATCTTTGCTGCGGGTGCTAACGGGTCCACTGCCCTCAGCCGGGGCCTCAGAATCCTGAGCTGTGATTGGTCTGTCCTGTGGTCACGGTGGGGCGGGTGGCGTCCACGGAGCTGGCACGGCCATGACCCTGGTTCCCAAGGGCGAGGCTCACTCTCTCACCCCCAACCGCGTCCTGCCTGTCCCTCCGGGGGACGCGCCGCTGCCCGTGGAGGACGCCGCCGGTCTTTGGAGGAAGCGGGGACATGTAGGTCGTGCCACATCAGCCCCCGGTGCGTCCCGTGCAGAGCTGTGCATGCGATGTTCACGAGCCCCGTGTTCGCCGCTCAGGGAGGACGTCCACGGAGGTAGGACTGCCCCAAAGGCCCTGACCTTGTGTCGGGGGGCAGGGACAGCCTGGGACCACTAGGATGAGCCCATTTTCACTGTTTTTGTTATCTGCTTAATGCAAAAGTGGAAAATGGGTGGATGGGAGAAGAGGGGGACCTAAATCCCTTATGTGTCCATTCCGATATGCGTAACTATGGGTCTGGGGTGGGGTGATCTGTCGTTTCTAGGGAACAGTGCCGACCTCCGCCTGGTAAAGACGTTCATCGAACTGGGGCTTCCTGGAGGAAAGCTGGACTTCCTAATGTCCGAAAAGAACCAGGTATGACAAAAACAGACAGACAGACACATCAGAACTGAGAGGATCGTTGAGTCGTGTCTGGAAGAGCCTCCTAAACCGCTCCCCAACAATCTGTGGTCGCTCCCCTAGAAGAGCACCCTGGGGAGGAGCACTGGGTGGTCCTGGAAGATCAAACGCATCATTTCCTTTGGGAGTGGGGAGAACGAGTGAGAAGTGGGGACACGTGGGTCAGGTGGCCAGGGTGCTTGGGCAGATGGCAGCTGGGATCACGCATGATTCAGGTGTCTGTGACAGGGGACTGTCACAGGCTAACCCAGCCCCTGTGATGCAGCCCCGGTGGCAGAGGGATTTCTGTGGGGTTCCATAGGGACTACTGGACCCGGTCCAGACAGAAGGAGTGAGCTGGTGGGCGGGCAGGGGCCGGTCACTCAGGAAGGATTATGTCCCACAACCTGTCATTACTGCCTAAAAGTTGTAAACCTCATAGACATGTGGATTTCCGCTACATCCTTTTAAAATCACCCTGGCTGGGCAGTTCCTGGCACCATTTTAAAGCCTACTGTGTCTTCCAGAATGTTGCTCATCACGGTCAACACAGGTCCTATAATTACTACTGTTGATTCAATGATTCATGGGCAATTCACAGTAGGTAGCCGAGGAGACGGGGCCTGAGAGCTGGAGCGTCACGAACACAGCAGCGTGTTGTAAGCAGTTTAAGCCTGACGCTGGTGTGGAGCAGGCTGCAGGACTCGGGAGGGGACAGGCTCCCAGTGGGAAGAGCAGCCCCAGGCACAGGTCCCGTGGGCAGGAGAGCTCGCCCGCGGGCCGGCGAGCATGGGGCTCTCTTACTCCATAGACACTGAAAAAGTGACCAGAATGCTCCATTCCCGCAGTGCCTCCAGGGCCATAGAGTGGCAGGTGACAAGGCACCACAGGCCCCCTCGCCATTCGCCTGACAAACACTCCCGAAACCCCTCATCCACCTTTGTGGCTTGGCGCTCAGCACAGTTCCACGTAGCCCACGACACTGAAGGACAGCTCCAGTGATGACAAAGTGTGTTTTGTGTTGGCCTCAAGTCTCTCTTCCTGTGGTGCCCACCAGGTTCCAAAAGTTTGGCCACCGATCTAGTGTGTCTTCCTCATGTCTGCCCTTTCAGGTTTTAATAGTCATGTCCGCCATTTCTCCTCTTCCTTTTCTCTGCATCCTCGGACCGTCCCTGCTGAGTCACTTCGGAGGGCTTCAGACCTTGCTCTAGACATGGCCTGGTAGCGCAGTCCCAAGGCTGTGCTGGGAAGAAAGCCGGGTTCCGGGGCCAGGCGGGTTTGTGTGTGAGTCCTGGGGGGGGGCACAGGCTCACCTTAGAGCCTGGTTCCTCCTGGTACCATGAGGCCAGCAGGCAGATGCAGTCCCTGGGGACTAATGATGCGTCCGTCGGTACGGTGTGCCTGCTGTTGTCCGCCGGCTTCTCCCATCTGTTTCCAGCCAGCCTCCTGACTGAGGGTCCCCTGGCATCCTGAGTCTCTTCCTGAGAGCCCCAGTCTAGGGGCCCTGTCCTTGGTGCTGAAACCCCACCTGTTACCCCGACGTCAGGCTTAGGCGCGCTCCCAGAATGCGGCACCAGGGAAGAAGACGGACTCCCGCAGAGCCTGGCCTTGCCGTGACCCCACCCGACACCCGGCCCCTCTCTCTCCTTCCAGACGGACACGTTTGCAGATTTTGATACCATGACGGATCGGTTGTTGGATGAAATCATTCAGCACATCCAGTTGTACAACCTCTCCATATCCCGAATTAGGTAAACGGAAACCACAGGTAGTTAATGCTGGGGGAAAGGGGGAGGCATTTCTGGGTGTCGGCCGTAGACAAGTTCGGCACGCTGCCTTCTGTCTGCCGCCTTCGTAAGCCAACTGTGGCTTACTGAAGTAGACGACTTTCAGAGCAGAAGTGAGTGGGGGAGCAGGGGCATTTCCCAGCTCGGCAGAAAGGGACCTGGATGCCGACACAATTCTAGGTTGGAACTGCTGTTCTAACACTCACATGTCCGAGGACTGACTCTCCCGTGCAACCTGTCTCAGGCTTTCTAAACCTCTGAGCCTCCATTTCCCTGCCTGCTAGGTGGGATGAGCCCTGGCATCGGGTGGGGAGTAGCGGACTGCGTTGCCTGCCCCATGGGAGGCCTCAGTCCACACTCGTTCGGTCCTTCCCCTCCGAAATGAGCTTGGCCGAAACGTTTCCTGGTTGAGGCAAGGGTCAATGGCTTGTGTTTTCTCCCTGCTTACAGTCTGTGGACACAGTGGTGGGTCCACGTGCACCAGTCCTTTGAGAGCCCAGAGATAAAATATCTGTTCTTTATTTCACAAATGAGAAAGCAGAGGCTTATAGAGATGGGGCGGAAATCTGGGTAAAGCCATTTCATTTGCAAACATTCATTTCCTTTCTCGGCCTGTTCTGGGCTCACTGTGAGCAGAGCCATGGACCTCTCATGGGATAGGGTTGCCATAGACAGGTATTCAGTTCGAAAATTATGCCGTGTTGCGTCCGCAGATGTGTGAGTCGCAGTGTGACTGGAGCTGGGGTGCGGGAGGGGTGACCAAGGGCGCGGGCCAGCAGTGGGCGACTCCATACGCTTGGAATGATGATGGGAGATGCATCAAATCACAGAGTGAGTCAGAAGTAAGGTCCTGAGCAGCCTCATCAGCCAGGCCAAGGAAGTGGGGTTCCATCCTGTGAATGGCCAGGGCCCCCCGGCAGCCGGAGACAAGACACAGAGCACGGACGGGGCTCATTTCCTAATGGAGCCCAGCCACATGCCCGCACTTCTCTTCGGACCACACTGGGCAGCAGAGGCCTCGTGCCTGAGTTCCCTATCCCAAGCGCACTGTGGCCAGAGGCTGGAAGCCCAGGGAGGGTGGGCTGGCAGCCAGAGCCCCCGAGTCGGGGTGGGGGATGGCGGGACCCCTCAGCCTCCAGCACAGCAGCTGTCCCCCCACCCCCCACCACGGCCGCACTCACGTGCGGTTCTGTCCCAACAGCTTCATCGGCCACTCCCTTGGCAACATCATCATCCGGTCTGTCCTCACGCGGCCCCGGTTCCGGTATTACCTCAACAAACTCCACACGTTCCTGTCGCTATCTGGGCCTCACCTGGGGACCCTGTACAACAACAGCACGCTGGTTAGTACAGGTGAGCAGGTGAGATTCCGCCAAGCCCGTCCCTCCTCACAGTCCACTCGGGGCGGGGGGAGATGGGAGCCCAGGGGAGGCTCTTCTGGACGGAATCTGGTGGCTTTGGAGGCTCTGAGATCTCATCTGTGAACAGAAAGGTGATGCCCTGGGCTCCTGGCTGGACAGGACCAAGTGGGCACAGGAGTGGGGAGGGGGGAGCAGGGGTGTCTCGGTCTGCTCGGGCTGCTGTAATGAATTGCCACGGACTGCATGGCTTACAGACCACAGACATGTATCCTCATAGCCTGGAGGCCGGAGGTGCGAGCCCCGGGGGCAGATTCAGTGTCCGGGGAGGCCCTCCACTTCCTGCTTCCGGGGGGCTCCTCCACTCAGCCTGTGGCAAAGGGCTCTGAACCATGTCGCTGCCACTGCAAGCCTGTGGCTGAGTTCTGACCCAGACACTTGGGGATGACTCTGGCCAAGACATTTTCATCTCTGTGTGACTTAGTTTCCTTTTTTTTTTAAGGTTCCCCCCCCAAAGGATTTTATTTTTTTATTTGACAGAGAGAGACACAGAGAAAGAGAGGGGACACAAGAAGGGGGACTGAGAGAAGGAGAAGTAGTCTCCCTGCCGAACAGGGACCCCCGACGCAGGGCTCGATCCCAGGACCCTGGGTTCATGACCTGAGCCGAAGGCAGATGCTTAGCAACTGAGCCACAAACGAGTCCCTTAGTTTCCTTATTTTGAAAATGGAGCTATTGTGTGTATGTATGTCTGCTTGTGTGTATTATGGATGCATTACTGATCTCCCTGTGTATGTGTGCATATGCATGTCTAAAAATATGTATAGTATGTGTCTGTGAGTGTGTGTGTGTATCTATCAGAATTGTTGAGGATGAAGCAGGAGAAGGAAGCAAGTTGACTAAAACGTATGAGAGGCCGATCATAGCCAGATTCTACACTTCTTGCCAGAATGGCATGACGTAGCCCGCAGCTTTGAGGCTCTCCGGGTTTCCTCTAACAGCTTAGGGACACCGTGGACAGTAAAGGAGCAAGGCTCAATGCATCTTGGACAATGAGAAGAATTTCCAAGGCAGTGAACGGTGGGACAAGCTTTTTGTGCAGCAGAAAATAGTAATGTATAATAACACGGAAGCAGGCGACAGGTGGCTCTTTGTGACAGGAATACAGGCTGAGCTAGAGGGACAAGAGGTGACCATGAAACTCTCAGCCAAAGCCTGATGATGGAGGGCCTCACAATGATATGCTGTGCCCATAGGAGCCCCACGGCTGGCAGATGTCAGCCCAAGGAAGGCATCGGGTTTCTTAAATCATGCTCCTACCATACTCCTTCAACGGTCCCCGATTGCCCACAACCCATTAGGTGGCCTCTGGGCCACCTCAGTATGCTCCCACGCCCCACCCATCTCCCAGCCTCCTGCAGTGCTGGGGGACACTGAGGGTCACTGCGCTGCTTGCCTTCCCCATGGAGCAGGTCAGGTCTGTTTGTCTGCCTTTGTGTTATTTGAAGGACATTAACTGAAGCGTTAACCGTAACACATGGAAGGCTGTCCCTTTGCCCTTCTCTCTGTCCTCACAAACCAGGGAAGCCATCGTTGGACAGAAGCATGATTGAAACCACATCTAACTTTTTCATATTTATGATCTTGCAATGTGATGAAAAGAACCGCATCGTATTCATTTCCTTGCATTTTTGTCACACTCATTTTGTCGTGGGAACACGACGCCCGTCAGCGTTGGTGCTGGCATAACCAGGGTCTGGGGCGGACTCTGAAGTGGAAGGTGCTTTCGGGTTCTTTCTGTGCTGCGGCACCTGTAAGGAGCACGCATCCGCACGGTGTCGTACTTGGGATGCTTCTTCAGATTTGTGGGAGGAGGTCAAATGCACCAAAGGGCACGACGTGCCACACTCCTGACCCTCGTCGCTGTATCGTTTTGCAGGATGATTTTCTATCCCTGCCACAAATACGTAAGAATTTTCCTCTGACTTCCCCAAAATTTGCCAAAGTGCCTACTACTCTCTCATTTTAAAATTAGCTAAAAATCACAGTTTCACGTTGCTCTCTCCCCCCGTGTTGATCTCTCTCTAGGTTTCATTATTGATTTTTGTTCTGTTTCATTTCGGTCTTTCTAGGCTTGTGGCTCATGCAGAAATTAAAGAAATCCGGGTCCCTTCTGCAGCTGACCTTCAGGGATAATGCTGATCTGCGCAAATGTTTCCTCTACCAACTAAGCCAGAAAACAGGTGAGTGCCTCCTCCACGGCGGTCGCCGGTGTAAGCTGGAGGTCCCGCCCTGAGACCCAAACGCTCCTCCCCTGCGCCGATGTACACAGGGAAGGGTAGAGTCAGGAGGTACTGCGTGCACAGAATCTTCAGCAAACAAGGGAGGCCGCCAGCTGCCCACGAACTCAGCCACTCCCAAGAAGGGCATCTCGGATGCCCCAGGGTGTGCGTGGAGGTCATTCACACACATGCTGTAGCCTCTATTTCCCGACAAACTTTCGATGCCCTGATCACACGTCCTGGGTCTATGTGCCTAGTCATGGTGCCTCCCCAGGCACAGAGCCACCCACATAAAGAGCCGCTGAGCCCTGGCCACTTAAGCTAATAGTACAGGGGGAAGCAGGGGTCCTTCCCAGGCAGGGATGAAGTCACGCCTTCACCCACACTGTGATTGGAAGGGCACACAGGTGTTGGAGACCCTGCCTGTGTTGTGGGGACGAGCAGAGGGCAGCGGTGGTCTGAGTGTCGAGCCTCTGTCCCACGTCACCCTCTCCAACACCTGGTGAACACCTCCCCCGCTGGCCCCTCTCTGAATGTGAGACCCCAGGCGAGTCCTTACCCAGTGCATCTCTGTGCAGAGTTGAGCTTTCAGGATCCCCCCAGGGGGAGAGGTGGGAGGGGGATCGAGCGGAGGGAAAGCCGGAGGGCAGTGTGGTCGCCACAGAGAGCTCGGGAGCTGGGGCGACCCCGCAGAGTAGGGCGAGGGGCTGGGCTTCATGGCCCTGTCTCAGAGGCAGGCTGGACCCCTGCAGGTGGTCTTGGGACGCTGGAGGTCCCACCGCGGTGCAGGGGCACGGGATGAGGGCCGTGCCGGCAGAGGGCCTGGGGAGCACTCTGCAGGGTCTGTCTGCAGGCCTGGGCTGGGTCTGAGGACACAGGAACATGCCATGCCATCTAGCCCCTCTGTCTCCATCTGCAGGCCGCTATCGTCCAGCGGGGACAGGAGGAGCCCTGCAGTCAGGAGCCGTCCCCATTGTGGAGAAGGAGGAGCAGATTCCTCTCTTCATTCCTTATGGGCTCCTTAGTGCTGCTCCCCCAGAAAGCCCCCTTTGTTCCCTGCGTGCTGCTCCCCTCCCCCTGTAGAGAAGCAGAGAGAGCACAGCAGCACCTGTTCTCTGAGACCAGACGCTGCCGAGCTGGGCCCAGTGTCTCAGCCGGCGGGTCTTCCCGCCCTCCCCCTCTCTGTGCTCTGTGTGTGCACAGCAGGGGGAGTCCTGGGGGGACCCGGCAACAGGCACCCTCTTGGCTCCTTGCAGGTCTGCAGTATTTCAAAAACGTCGTGCTGGTGGCTTCTCCCCAAGATCGCTACGTGCCGTTTCATTCAGCCAGGATCGAAATGTGTAAAACTGCCCTCAAAGACAGACACACAGGTAAGCTGCATTTTATTATTATTATTATTATTATTATTATTGTTTTTCCCGACTTTCTGATTTTAAAAAGCACATTCTGTGAGCTGACCAGTGCCTATGAGGGCACACGGGACGGTCTGTGCTGCACACCCCGGGCTCTCCTCGGGATCCCGTGGCCCCCTTCCGCCCCGGGTCACTTGTTCCTCCCTCCCCCAGGGCCGGTGTATGCGGAGATGATCGACAACCTCCTGCGTCCCCTGGTGGATGCCAAGGACTGCACCCTGGTCCGGCACAACGTGTTCCACGCGCTGCCCAACACTGCCAATGCCCTGATCGGCCGGGCCGCCCATATCGCCGTGCTGGACTCTGAGCTCTTCCTGGAGAAGTTCTTCCTGGTGGCGGGGCTCAGCTACTTCAAGTAGCGGCCGGGGAGGCCCGTGGAGGCTTTGCGACCCCTGAACGCTCTAGCTGGGACGTCCCTCGCAGCCCTCGGCCACTGCAGGGCCCCGAGGCCAGGAGGGTGGGGTGTGGACTGGCTGTTCCAGGTGCTTCCATCTTGGAGATTTGGGAAAGCTGAACCCGTCAAGGTAGTCTCACCTGACAAGAGGTTTCCCGAACCTGTCCAGGCTCCTGGAGAGTCTTTCGAGATGCTTTCTAAGAGAAATATAACAAAATAAAGAAACAGAATCCTCGGAGTTGGTGAGCCCACCTTTTTCTCCCTCCGCTGGCTCACCGAGTCCGCTCCAGTCTCCCTAGATCTGCCCGGTATGTTCCTAGCTCATAGCTTTACCATTCTGATTAAATTCCATGCATACAAGCATTTCAGAACTCAGGTGAACTTCCGTGCGGAAGTGGGGCGTATATTCCTGTAGATACAACCCGTAATCGATTCCAACGTGCCACTCGTTCAAGACAGCGTGATGCCCACACGGTCATTCTCCCATGTCTCCACCACCAGGGGCAAAGGAAAGCTTTACGAACTTGAGTCCTAGTTCATGGACAGCAGCGGGTGGGGTGACGTAAGGTACGGAGGCAGAAAGGCGATGCTCTTGGAAAATGCAGGCTTGTTACGGAGAAAAGCTGCTGGAGGAAAGACGGTGAGCTCTGCTGCTCACCTGCCCCTCCAGACTGTCTCTGCAGAGCCCACAGATTATTTTTGTGAAAGCTTCCATCTCTGTCTGTAGTCGGGGAAAACGGACTCAGATTAAGCGTAGCAGAGGGAGACACTGAGATGGACGGACAGGCATGAAGCTCCTGCTGATATTCTTCCAAAGAAATGCTATGTTAGCATTTGATGCAATTGCAAAAAAAAAAAAAAATACAGATACAAACACAACCATTAACATGGCCAGTGGCTTTTCCTCTCTGTGGAAGGACAGACGTCTAAATGGAGGAGTGCTGGATGAAACCTCAGGGGAGCTCGAAGAAGGTGCTGGATATATTTCACTAGAAATGTCTTCTTGCCTTAGGAAAATAAAGGGCTAGGAGAGGTCACCATTGATTAAAAAAAAAATAACAACACTAAATAGCAGGGACAGCAGTGAGATTAGAGAGGAGGACATCAGCCCAATCAAGGACCCAGCTTCAAGTGTCCCAAAGACTGAGTCTACTCTTGGCCTAAAGGAAGCCTGGAGAATCACCTGGTCACATGAACGAAGGCACGGACCAGGACAGGAGGGATGACTAACACAGGAGACCCATCTTCCAGAAGCAGAAGCTCCTGTTTCTGCAAAACCCCCTTCTCATGTGTTTCAGAAAATCCTCTGAGACCAGATTCCTGGTCCTGGCGCCTGGACCGTGACCTTCGGTCGCCAGTGCCGTGGTCCTAAAACCCAGTAAGTCTTGGCTCACCTGAGAATTGTAGTCCTCCCATGTTAACAGTGTGACTTTGCCAAACACAAGCAGACCACAAGAAACCAGTCCTGGAAGGCAGCTTTGTAGGACAGAGACCTGTAGGTTTCTCATGAAAGAAGGCGGAGAGGTAGATTTGAATGAGCCACGAAGGCAGACTCCAAGACAGTGGAGCAAGTGTTCCCCTGGGGGTCTCCTGTGAGCTCTTGTTACATCTGAGGCTTCACCTGTATGGGATCAGTAAGTTCTGTGGGTATTTTTCAAGTTCCTGCTGGACAGAGACTGGGTTCTTCAAGAACAGCACCAAACCGCAGGATAACGGAGGCGGAATCAGTTCCTACAGTAGAGCCCACGTGGCTGTGTTTCCTGGTCTAGACGTGTGTTCAGGCTCTGTGCTGGTCCATACGTTTGTAGCAGGTTCTCCTTTAGGGCCCGTGAGGAGCCCTGCCCCTCCGATGGGAGCATTTCATTTTGTGTTTCCAATACCCATCAGCAAAGTGTGTCATTCCCTGGTCACTCGCAAGACTGTGTAGCGTGGTTCCGCAGCCAGGGTGAGTCCAATGACCATCGTCTTTCCCAGTACCCAGATGCCATTTTTAACTTCAATATGCTGTCTGGACATAGTGAGAACTCATGGCAATAAACGTCCAGCTGCATGGTGCACCCCTTTTTTTACAGGGGTGATCTGCTGTCTTTGTAAACCCTCTCTGGCCTCTGAGCATCTATTCTATTGTGTAGAAAGTACATATCTATACTGTAAATAAGAGTGTCCAGTGTTGCGTGTCATGCCTCATTTGAAAAGGCTTTTTTATGTCTCTTTCTAATGAAGTATATAGATATCTAATATATATATATATATATACATACATAAATATATATAATGTAAAACAGGGACATTATATTATATATTATAAAAATTATAAACAAAATGCCTGTCAAGATAATGGTCTAGTATGTTTTCATTCTTAGTATCATTTTTGGTTTTTGTCTTTATGGTTGCTTCAGTTTCTCAAAGTAGTTAGAGTAATGACTGGTCCTCCTAAGATTCACTGGAATCTGCTGTTCACAAGCCAAATACAGCCAAGAAGTAGCTGGGAACAAAAAGTCCCCTGGGGGTCAAACTCATACCTCGATGGCAGGTTGAAGGCGCTGGAGTGCTCTGAGCCCGGGTGGCAGCTGGAGAGAGGGGAGGCTCTTGCTGGCACCCATGGTCCACCGGTGTTTGCCGAGCAACTTCCTGTCATGCTGGGTGGGAACACAGGGATCCAAGGCACATGCCTGCCCTCAAAGAGCCCAAAGGAGAGGCAGCCTTGTGCTGAAGGAGGGCTTTGGCGAGGAAGTTCATTCATTCATTCATTCATTCATTCATTCATTCATTCAGCAAATCTGTATGGAGGGCCCACTGTGCCAGGATGTATAGGTCAGACTGAGCAGCTCACAGTCTGGTCAAATGGGAAGGTGAAGGAGGTTGGCACCACCCAGGGGTAGGGATCAGAGTGTGCTCAGAGGAGGGACACCCAGCCCGCTCTGCAGATGCGTGGGGTCAGGAGAAGCCTCTGCAAGACAGGACATCTATGCCCAGGGCTGAGTCAGGGTTTACCTGGTGAAAGTGGATGGCAGGGAACCCCAGACAGGGAACAGAATGACTAAGAGGCTTGAGGAGGGAGAGCCAGATCTCCGGCATGGAGTCCGTGCTGGGGTCCAGAGGAACAGGGCAGAGGTGTGAGGGGTCAGCCGCCATGCAGGACTCTCTTCTCTTTCAGGAGGGGCGTCCCATCCTTCACACCAGTAGGGGAGTGTCCTCTGAGAAGCAGGGCTCTGCCAATCCCCTGCGTTCACATCCTTCTCCTAGGTTAGCTCGTAGGACAGACCTGACTCTCCATCTTGTGGGAAGCCCGGGGCCACACGTGCCCACCCTCACTCACTTCCAGCGACACCATACACGTGTCCTTCTGGCTTCTCACAGAGAAAAGCTGGAGCAAACAGCATCGTATACACAGCCATAAAGAGGGAATGGCCCTTTGGTTAAAATCATTGCAGTTAGCTTGATTGTTACTATTTTTCTTTCTGTGCATGGAAGCCATTGGGTGAGATGCCTACAGGGGTGTTTGGGGTGACCTCACTACTTCTCTTGATCGTGTGTATGTGGGCGAGGAGCTGGTCCTCCGCTGAGAGCTGGGCGGTCTGCAACCCTCGCACGCTGAAGTAGCATGCTCAGAGCTACAGTCCCCCGTGCAGACACGGATGTTCCCACACAGCTGGCCATGAGCCGGGGCTCAGTCCCAGAGCCAGAGCCAGCAGGCAGACAGAAACACAGCAGTCCACCTGATGGAGAGTGCATGAGAGGGGAAGGGAGCACAAAAGTCACACGCATGGTAAGATGGCAAAGGCCAGGTTTGGAAGGAGCCACAGAGGAGCCCTTGGGGTTTGGGGGTTCCAGCACAGTGTGCGAATGGAAAGGAACAAAACAAACTAGACATGGTAGCCTGTGACCCAGGTTATCCTGTGAAGAATAAAACCATGTAAAAGTGCTAGGACAGGACAGAGTAGTCAGTGAGCCCTCATTTGTGTGAGACCGTAGCCCCTCTCCAAGACACGTCTATTGAGTTGAAAGTCTGCTCTTCGGTATTTGCAAGCCCCTCAACGCAATTGTCAGTTCTCTTTTGCCTTGTGGTGTGTTTGGGTTTCATAGAATATACTTCTGAGCATCGGCAATAACCAGGGAGGCTGTGTACAGTTGCACAGGTTGTGTAAAAAGCATGGCGATGACACATAGAGGAAGATTTGTGCTTGCTCGCATTATTCTTTTTTTTTATTTTTTTTTAATTTTTATTTGTTTATTTACAGCATAACAGTGTTCATTGTTTTGGCATCACACCCAGTGCTCCATGCAGTACGTGCCCTCCCTATTACCCACCACCTGGTTCCTCAACCTCCCACCCCCCCCACCCCCCTGCCGCCCCTTCATAACCCTCTGGTTGTTTTTCAGAGTCCATAGTCTCTCATGGTTCATCTCCCCTTCTAGTTTCCCTCAACTCCCTCTCCTCTCCATCTCCCCATGTCCTCCATGTTATTTGTTATGCTCCACAAATAAGTGAGACCATATGATACTTGACTCTCTCTGCTTGACTTATTTCGCTCAGCATAATTTCTTCCAGTCCCGTCCATGTTGCTACAAAAGTTGGGTATTCGTCCTTTCTGATGGAGGCATAATACTCCATTGTGTCTATGGACCACATCTTCCTTATCCATTCATCCGTTGAAGGGCATCTTGGTTCTTTCCACAGTTTGGCGACCGTAGCCATTGCTGCAATAAACATTGGGGTACAAATGGCCCTTCTTTTCACTACATCTGTATCTTTGGGGTAAATACCCAGCAGTGCAATTGCAGGGTCATAGGGAAGCTCTATTCTTAATTTCTTCAGGTATCTCCACACTGTTCTCCAAAGTGGCTGCACTAACTTGCATTCCCACCAACAGTGTAAGAGGGTTCCCCTTTCTCCACATCCTCTCCAACACACGTTGTTTCCTGTCTTGCTAATTTTGGCCATTCTAACTGGTGTCAGGTGGTATCTCAATGTGGTTTTAATTTGAATCTCCCTGATGGCTAGTGATGATGAACATTTTTTCATGTATCTGATAGCCATTTGTATGTCTTCATTGGGGAAGTGTCTGTTCATATCTTCTGCCCATTTTTTGATATGATTATCTGTTTTGTGTGTGTTGAGTTTGAGAAGTTCTTTATAGATCCTGGATATCAACCTTTTGTCTGTACTGTCATTTGCAAATATCTTCTCCCATTCTGTGGGTTGCCTCTTTGTTTTGTTGACTGTTTCCTTTGCTGTGCAGAAGCTTTTGATCTTGATGAAGTCCCAAAAGTTCATTTTTGCTTTTGTTTCCTTGGCCTTTGGAGACATATCTTGAAAGAAGTTGCTGTGGCTGATATCGAAGAGGTTACTGCCTATGTTCTCCTCTAGGATTCTGATAGATTCCTGTCTCACGTTGAGGTCTTTTATCCATTTCGAGTTTATCTTTGTGTACGGTGTAAGAGAATGATCGAGTTTCATTCTTCTACATATCGCTGTCCAGTTTTCCCAGCACCATTTATTGAAGAGACTGTCTTTTTTCCATTGAATATTTTTTCCTGTTTTGTCAAAGATTATTTCACCATAGAGTTGAGGGTCCATATCTGGGCTCTCCACTCTGTTCCACTGGTCTATGTGTCTGTTTTTATGCCAGTACCACGCTGTCTTGGTGATCACAGCTTTGTAGTAAAGCTTGAAATCGGGTAACGTGATGCCGCCAGTTTTGTTTTTGTTTTTCAACATTTCCTTAGCAATTCGGGGTCTCTTCTGGCTCCATACAAATTTTAGGATTATTTGCTCCAGCTCTTTGAAAAATATCGGTGGAATTTTGATCGGAATGGCATTAAAAGTATAGATTGCTCTAGGCAGTATAGACATTTTAACAATGTTTATTCTTCCAATCCAAGAGCATGGAACAGTCTTCCATCTTTTTGTGTCTTCTTCAATTTCTTTCATGAGTGTTCTGTAGTTCCTCGAGTACAGGTCCTTTACTTCTTTGGTTAGGTTTATGCCCAGGTATCTTATGGTTCTTGGTGCTATAGTAAATGGAATCGATTCTCTAATTTCCCTTTCTGCATTTTCATTGTTGGTGTATAAGAAAGCCACTGATTTCTGTACATTGACTTTGTATCCTGCCACGTTACTGAATTGCTGTATGAGTTCTAGTAGTTTGGGGGTGGAGTCTTTGGGGTTTTCCATATAAAGAATCATGTCATCTGCGAAGAGAGAGAGTTTGACTTCTTCCTTGCCAATTTGGATACCTTTTATTTCTCTTTGTTGTCTGATTGCCGTTGCTAGTGCTCGCATTATTCTTACAAGCTATCTGTCCCAGCACCCTTAGGGAGGACATGTGTCAGTCTTTAAGGGATAGAGCCAAGCACCATATGCTAAGATCTGGACCACCTTCATGTCTTTGTTTCCTTTTATTTTTATTTTATTTTTTTCATTTGGTTATTCTTCCCACACTTTATTGAACACCTATTTTGTGCTTGGTCCTGTGCTAAAGAGTTCGTAACATAAATCACATAATCCTAAACACTGAAAGGATCTGGAAGGATAATACTGTTTAATGTGTTATTTTTAACTGTTAGTTGTGAAATGAAATCCACGGGACCTCAGCTTCGTCAGAGGAACGACGCCTGTTTAATCCAGATTCTGTCTGATGATGGGCTTCTTGAGCTTTGCTCTTCCAGCCGCTGCTAGAGCACAGGGGGCTCTGTTCTCATGTCACAAAACAGGAGTGCACTGCAGTGACCTTACAGGTCCTTCTGTGTCCTCCATTCCTTTTATTGTACTGGTTTATGTATTTTTAGTTCTGTTACTTTTTCTTTACCCTTGTCTGGCTTTATCCATGGTACCTCAGCATGACACATAACGCTACAGATGTCTCAGTAGAAAGCACCATCAGAGACTTTCGTAAGTAAAGCTGAGCCCTCCCCACGTCTTTTCATGTGGAATGTTGGAAATACGCTCTCCTTTCAGGGGGCTCCACTCTGTACCCCAATTTTAATTTTAGAGACTGGGACCTCAGGGCCTTCTGTCCCATGGAGGAATGTCCCCAGTATGCAGAACTGGACTTCTGGACCAAATGGGAATGCGTGGATGCTGCTGGGTTCTGCTTTGTTAATCTCCAAAACAGGTTGCTTCCCCCCTCTTTGCAAAGTACAGAATGTGTTTTTGTTTCCATTTCATGGAAGGGGTTATGATTATTTGGCTTTGAAACAGTCCTCAGACTCAATCCTTCATGGTTCATCATGGATTCAGAGCTTGTGGAGGCAAACCTCAGCTCTCATTTGCCTCTTTTTTAACCAAAGAAGGAACAAGGGAATAGAAACAGCATGCAATTCTTGGCTTCATTTGGCGAGGTCTTGGGCGTGTAAGATTTAATTTCATCTTTAGAAGCTGCACAACAGGGGCGCCTGGGTGGCTCAGTAGGTTAGGAGTCGGACTCTTGAGGGTGGCTCAGGTTGTGATCTCAGGGCCGTGAACTCGAGTCCCGCATCAGGCTCCTGGCTCACAGAGTCTGGTTGAGGTTCTACCTCTCCCTTTGCCCCTCCCCCAACTCACACAGGCCTGCTCTCTCTCCTCCACCTTCAAATATATAAATACATCTTTGAAAAAAAAAAAAAAAGCCACACAGCATACAAACGATGCGGGTACAAGGCAAGTAACTTGATGAAGGTCACACAGGTCCACAAAAGTGGAGTCAGGGCTTGATCCCAAGCCTCCATTTTATCCATTAGGCTATGATTCCTCCAATCTAGAGAAGCTCGTAAGTCATGAAAGTCACACATCTTGTTCAAATCCACGCCAGGCTGTCTTCATCATCCAAACCACCATCTCGTGAGCTTTCTAGTATAACACATTGCTAAGCGAGAGACACCTTCATAATCAGCATCCAGATGGCAGATTCCATGACAAAGGTGGTTTTTGAAACATGCTCAGGAAGCACGGTCTGGCAGCTGGCTGGCCGTCTACACGCCCCAGTCACGGTGTCTCTAGGCTCTCTGAGTCCTGCTAGCCCAACGCCATTTCCACCAACCATGCTGCCTCCCCTTGCACACTGCTCTAGACAGCTTCTAGTACACCTCCTGCCTCTTTCTGCTGCTCCCACATTGGAACATCCATCCAGGAATCTGTCCCCTGTGCCGTGGGCTTTGAGCACTCACTAAATGTTTCATGGACCATACATTGTGGCTCAGGATGAGTCTGGCTCCCTGTCGTGCCACCAGAGACAAGTCTTCTTAGGGTTCCAGGAACCAGGCCTTTCTCACTGTAAGAAAGTTGTAAGTGTCCTCTAAGTCTCCCACATGCGCACATGTAGTTTCTGTAGAGCAGAAACCGTGTGTACGTGATCCGTGTTCCCTGCTGCTCTCCCCATTGCCTGGAACAGAGTTGGGTATAGTAAGTATTTTCTGGGAGGGTCAGTTCCTCTTTGAAAGCTCACACGTTCTTCTCCACTATAGCTGATTGTGATGCAGGAAGGGTTTGACCTTGGTCGATGTTTCCCCTCTAGCCTTCTGAGTCTGCCAGAGGGAAGTAGTTTCATGAGATCAGAGATCATACTGGTAGGTGTTTAAATGGGAAGAACCATGACATCTCCAGGGTGTGTTCTGAAACCAATGGGGATAGTGTCACGTTTCCTTAACTGTGAAATAGATTTGAATGTACTTTGAGAGGTAGCTGGGAGTTTGCAGAGATGAAAAAGGGAAAAAGACAGTGCCTGTGTAGAGCAAGTGTTTTAAAATTTGGGGGGTGGTAACCTAGGAGTACTTTATGGCAAAAACTTGAGTATAGGGAATTTTCTTTGTAATAAATTAAGAGATTTATCTTCAAAAAGATTTGTACATGATGACTTGAGGGGGATCACCTTGTATGAAACTTCAGGCTTAAGCTTCCAGCATTCAGAATGTTCTATTGTGATTCCAGGTGCCACTGAACTGGAGTTTTTCAGCTCAATTTAGTGTATATTTGGATGATCTATGGAGTAAAGCTGTTTTCTTGCTTAAGGTATAGTCATTGAGAGTTAAGAAAAGGCAGGGACGTGACACACAGCCAAGAACAATATCTCCTTTAAGACGTATGGAAGTTTGAATTCTGTAAATGTCATTCAGAATCTTTTTATTGCATGGAACTGAAAAGATATCTTGAAATGTCTTTTAGCCCAAGGTTAAACTTATTGCATATGGGAAAAACACGCTGCTTCATGCTTCTCATTCGAGAAAGTTAAATAACCGTCCAGCTACATCCAATCACTATGCGTACGTGTATGTCTTTGCTTGTTTATTATTATTATTATTTTTCTTCAAAAAAGAGCACCTCACTTTTTCTACCAACTGTCTTGTCTGTATGTATCTTAATATGAAAGTCTGTGATTTTAGCTTCCTTCCTCAATTTCTGTAACTTATTCTTGAATGCATTCCTTTTTCAAAGGTGTTTTTAGTCTCTGCCCGGGTCTATGCGAAGCATGAGTGGCCACAGAAATTTATCACACAGGACCCTGCCTTCGAGGATCTATAATCTAGTTGAGGGCTTGGATACCCACACAAGTAGAAGGATGTTCACATACATAAAATAATGAGTCAAGAGAATAGGTAGGAAACATTGAGAATATCATCATCCCAGTGCCGCTGAAAACCAATCACCCTGGCATCAGGTGTGGACATCCCTGCAGGGTCTGGAAGCAAAACCAGCCCAGGGGAGAGCCCACAGTGATGCCAGACATGCCCTTCAGGCAGGAAAGCATTGTTGGGACTACCCTTTCCAGATCAGCGTCAAGTTAGGAAAGTTCCAAAAGGAGGAGCTGAATGTGGCCAATTGCAGAGCAGTCTCTAAACACCACACACTTGAGAGATGTATTACTTGTCTGTCCTCCACAGTCATCGGCTGCCCCATGACTAGCCTCACTTACTTCTTTTCAAATTGACAGACCCACGTAGATGATCAAATAAATAAAAGGCACGGCGGTAGGTGCCTGCCAGCACTGCACACTCAGATCTGACCCCGAGAGCTAGCCGGTGGCTTGTGTCCATTATCAGACGGCACAGGGTTCCAGAATTTATTTCATTTTATCCCTGTCTTCTTTGATTTTCAAACGTGACCTTCTACATTGTAGACAGTGGAGAGAGGCAGAGTCTTTCGCATGGTCCCTTTCTCTGAAAAAGAACTTGAATGTACAGCTTGATGCCACTGTGAATTCCCAATGTATCTCTCTTCTGGTGACAATATCTGTGTACGAAGATCACCACCTTCCGCACAGCCTCGCGCACTGTCTGCAGAACAATGATAGGAATAACCAATTGATAGTGCCAATACGATTCTACTATTTTTCTACATCTGCTCTTTGGTTGGCATTTTGTGTAGCTTGTGATGTGTATAAATGATCAACAGCAACAGTAATAAACTCCTTTGGCTTTCTTTCACCAGGACCTTGTGTTTATGGGATGCTCAGTGGCCACTCACTGGGGAATGTATTTAGGGCTGAAGGGATTCTTTCTCCGTGTGTTGAGAGGACATCTGGGGCATGGTGGTTATTGCTGGGATCCGCCCTGTAGGGAGGCCCTAGGATATCCCGGGTTGTCCAAACAGAGCAGGGAGGGAACTCCAAATGGACCCCTGGGAGGATGGGGTCCGGGAATGGGAGGGTCATTCAGTGAATGGGACCCTGGGGTCTTCATCCCTATATTCCAGGCCCCCCGATTACTTGGACTTTCTAACAATCAGAGCTGCTCATTCATGATGTCTCTGGAGTGACATATTCTCAGTCTCGGCATGGAGCTTGGTTGAGCCATCTAGAGGACGCTGTCAGAGGAAGGGTCCATTGTTTCCTGCCAACCCTGAAGGGCCATGTTGTCCATGATGAGTCCCGTGCCCAAGACTTGGTTCCAGTAGGGACCACCCCTGACTACAGCTCCTGCCAGAAAGGAGGCCTCTGGGCAGTTCTGTGGTTGGTGTGGCCCAGTGTCCACACCACCTGACCCTACGCCACCGGCCGCAACTCATGGGGCCGGGGATGGATGAAGGAGCAAGGACAGAGCTTCCTCAGACCGGCACACAGCCAGTACAGGTGTGGAGAAAATGAGCCTGACCCATAAGGGTATCTCTGGAGCCCGAACTGGAGAATGGAGTGAGCATCAGGCCTTCACAGTAGGAAAGGAAACCACCTGCTGAGGCTGCGTTACCATGAATGGGGCACTAATGGGAGGTTGCTGTACACGGAGAGTACAGCAAGGTGACCCGCCCCTGCACCTGCTGTGGGTCCCTAACTCCAGTCTCTGTGGGGTCAGGAGAGGAAACCAGGGTCTTGGGATTCCCAGGCAGCACTGAGGATTCCGCAACCAAGCAAAGGTCAGGACCCCTGGAGGAAGGAAGTTCAAACACATGTGACTGAGTTCAAAAACATACTCTTCCCAAGTTTATGTTCTGTGTGTTTTTACATGTTCTTTACATCTGTGGTTCCAGTCAAGTCCGTGCAATAGGGAGAGCAGACGGGATTGGCTCCAAATTAAGCAGAAAGAAACCAGGACTCCGGGAGGCTTATGAAATTCACCCTCTGTGTCCATGATCATCAGTGATGATGGCAAGCCTTCCATCCAGCTCTGATTTTATGCAAACATTTGAAAATTTCCTGGAACCTGAATGTGTTGGGAGAGGGTGATCACAGACTTCATGGGGCTAATGCTCTCCTACGGGACCTTCACCAGGCTCCACAAGGCAGGACTAGAGGGATGCAGATGCTAAGGTACAGAGTTCAAGTGTTTGACCAGAATTATGTCACTGACAAATACAACGCACAACACTCCTTCCCTGGTCTCCCCTCCCGGGTCTACTTGTACTTTCCATCACATTTCAGTGAGATATAGCTGAAGAAACTGTTATGGGGAAGGCTGCTGTCTGGGAAAAGCACCTAGTGGGGAGGACGACAGCAGTGAATCTTGAGGGGGAGGGAGGAGGGCACCCAGATGCGGGATTAATGGGACACAAAAGTGGGAGACAGTTTGAGCCAATTTCTCCACATGCCCCAGGCTTCAATTTCAGAGATCCTTAGTCCTGTACAAATGTGACTATGGGGTGATGTGCATGGGAAGCCAGGACAAGGGCATTCACCAGACACCCCCTGGGTTTCAGACAGCAGACCGGGCACTTTCCTAACCCTCTGAGCCCGTGTTACTGTTCATGTCTCACGGCTGGGGAGACCAGTTAAGCAACACCCTTGGGTTCACACTGGGACTTGGAATTGGTCTCTCCAGGGCTTTGTCTCCTCCTCATAGTAACCCATGAGACCTCGCTACATCTGGCCCCTTGTGGTTCTGCTGCCTATCTGCTTCCCGCCCCTGCACACCTCCTCCTTCGAGGCTTGTTCCCTCCTGTCCAGGCTCACGGACTGCTTTGCTGTTGCTCCCGGACACCAACTGACACACTGCCCGAGGTCGTGCCCTGGCCGCTCACTCCTTCTACGTCCCGCTCCTTCCCTTCCCTCTGGCCTTTGCAGCAAAGTCGCCCTGTTGGTGATGCTTTCCCTGTTCACCTGATCCGCATCCAGACCCTGCACGGTCCACTTCCTGCCCCGCATTTTCCCCTGGGCACTTATGCACCATCAAAGGTGCTACCTGTCTTCCGTATTTATCTTATTTATTGTCTTTCCTCACTGAAATGTCAGTTCCATGAAGGAGGAATTCCTTTTTGCTTTCTGTCCTGCTTCCAACTTCTGATTCCCATTACCCGGGCACATGGTGCAGCTTTAATAAAAAAAAATGTGATGAGTGAATGAATGAACGAATAAATGAGCATTTGAACACCTAACCTTGGGCTAACCGAGGCCCAAGCTGCAGCTCTTTTGGTGACTGCCTCTCTGGGTGCCTTTCACGAACTGTGTCCCCCAGCACCTGGGTTCTCTCCAGCATTTTCCTATTATTTCCCTCCCCTCCATGGGGGAAATAGCCCAGCTAAGGCTATGGGAAGACCCCCCCTCCCCCGCCCCTGGCTCATCTCACACACTGGCCGGAGGCTGGCCGGAGGCAGAGACAGATCTACACAGCCTGCAGAGGGCACCCAGAGATCAGCAAATGGGGAGTCTGCTGAGACTTGGAGGTTCCACTCCTGGCTGCACAAGCTGCCTTAGAATCTGAGCGAGAAGAAGGAAGGATGGAATTTATTTTGGGAACAAGAAAGGAACACAGAAGTCAGGAAGCTAGCATCAGGGAGGGCAGCATGACTTTTTAGGATCTGGGGCTAGGATTAACCCAGTGAATTTATCCCAGTTCGATTCACACATGATTGAGGCATGCGGGGCTCAGGCACGGAGCCAGGAAAAGACATCCGTGTAAAGATAGGCTGCTCTCCTAACTGATCCAACGAACTGTTCAGTGATGAGCTAGAAAGTTGCCTTCTCCAACAAGGGTGCCCCAATTTCCCCCTGAAAGATTGCGTTTGCTACTTTCATTTCAGAAAAACCTTCTGCCTCTTGCAGGGCAAAAGAAATCCTTGGGCGGATGGCAAGGGCCAGTCATGCTCCGATTTCACTACTTTTTATTGAAACCAACAACGTTCCAGGCTCTGTTTCAAGCCCCTGAGGGAATCGTGTGCCAAAGCCGGCAAGATGCCTGCCTCCGTGAAGCTCTCCTCCTACAGAGGAAGCTGACAATGAGAGCTAACATAATAAATGAGGAAACATGGTATTCATATTAGCGCCTTCTACAGAAACTTCCCCAAGGCCCAGAAATGGAATTATTTTCCTCTCCTTTCCTTGTTTTTTTTTTTTTTTTTTTTTTTTTTGGCCTCTCTCTGAGGGCACATCTTGTCATATAATAACATTACTGATTATTTATAAATATTATTGCTAAAATAATTAATAATATTATTAATGCATGCTTATATTATTGAGAGTTTGGCTCCCCTCCTGCAGATTGGAAACTTCTAGAAGGAGTGGCCACTGGACATGTCAATGAGAAGTAAAGCATGGATCGGCCTTTCTAAGTTTCTAGTTCCTCGTCTGTCGGACAGCAGCAGTAACCTGCATAATGCACATACTTCCGAAGACTGCAAGGAAACCAGGTCACCTCTTCTTGGCCCCACGACCTTGTCCTTGTTCTCCAGTTATCTCTCTGAGGCCCCTGCTGGTCTGACCCCCATGAGAGCCAGATAAGGAGCCAAGTCTTCTCAGTCTAGCTGCTCCCAAGATGCCAGAGCATGGGTGGGACAGAGGGGCAGCCTTCTCCACAGGAGCTCAGCCTGGCTCAGGGGACAAATGTCCTGCCTGAAGCAGTTCCCTCCTCTCTCCTTCCTGGACCTTAGCTCGTACAGGCAACTTGTACCATTCTCTTTTCCACTGAAACAAGTGTTTAAATTAAGGAAAATTCATCCC
This sequence comes from Meles meles, assembly GCF_922984935.1. Taxonomy (NCBI): domain Eukaryota; kingdom Metazoa; phylum Chordata; class Mammalia; order Carnivora; family Mustelidae; genus Meles; species Meles meles. Next base: position 4,933,929 of record NC_060066.1, read on the forward strand.
CCTAAACTAACTCCCTCACACCTCTATTTTCTCCCCCATTAAAAACAAAAAACAAAAAAACAAACAAAACAAAACAAAACAAAACAAAACAAAACAAACTAAACTAAACTAAACTAAATGTCATTTAAATCTCAAAGACAACTTCAGGGTAACCCAGCCACACAAGAGCTGAATAAGATCTCTTGGCTCAGCATTCTATTACAGCCACGACAGGAAAGGCACCAGCTCTATGTTCCTATAATGCTGTAAAAGAAAGAGATATGGTCATCCCTTCCCTGACCCCATCCCTCTGTGTTCCACCCCAGGTAAACCAGGCTCTATCCACAGGGCTAGGACTGCTATGCTTTGCAAGGACACTTTCTAAACTCCCTCCACGGCCACCCCCCACTCATGCTCATTTCTAGAATCTTTGCACATGTAAAGTATTGCTCACACTCTTGCCCCTGTGAGAGTCTGTAAATATTAGTGCTTCCTCCTTACTGTCCCATTATTCATGTAGAGGGATAAACTTAGATCCGAAGATAATCTAAGGTGATATGATGCACAATGTGCTCTAGGGACATGGAGGCCTAAAAGATCAATGACGCCAAGGGCAGCCGAGGGTGGGGGAGTTCGCAGTGAGGGTGAGGTATGTCTGGGTCATGAATGAAGATGCAGAGGTTTGCAGATGGAGGATGAGGAGGGTGGGTGCAGTCACAGCAAATGGTCTGTGCAAAGGCTCAAGTGTGTGGGGGTCCATGTCCACGGACTGATGACGGCCGCCATGCAACAAGAAATGGGAAGGGCTTGGGGCCGGTGCTTGTTGGAGGTGAGACCTGAAGAGCCGCAGGACAGTGTTCTGAATGGGGATGTGGGGCGCGTGCATACAGTGCACAACAGAGGAACCACGCTTGTGCAAAAAAAAAAAAAAAAATGCTTGCTATTTGGACACCTGCATGACTCAGTCAGTGAAGCATCTACCTTCAGCCCAGGTCATGGTTCCAGAGTCCTGGGATCAAGTCCCATAATGGGCTCACTGCTCAGCAGGGAATCTGTTTCTCCCTTTACTCCCCCCACCCAACTTGTGTTTTCTCTCTCTCTCTAAAGCTCTGCCTCTCAAATAAATAAATAAAATACTTAAACAAATGCTTGGCATTGAATTATTCTAAAGAGCACCGCAAAGAGAAGCAGAAAGTTGAACACACGCTGCACCGTAGAGACCAGTGCTCACCAAAGAGGGCACGTCCATCAAGGTGACATGTGCTGGGTCAGTGCTGGCGGCCCCTGGAGCAGGTGGATTTCCAAGAAACTTGGCCTATCTCTGAGAACATCCATAACCTAGTTTGTGATATTTTTCTTACATGTGTATTTTTAAGTGATATTAATTGTGCTAATGAATATCATTCTGTGCCGAGAATTCTGCCAAATACCTTGCATGCGAGGCAGTGTGGTTCACTGAGCGTCTGGCTGGCTGACAATGGCCTGAGGCTGACTGACCTGGCAACAGCAGTTGGAGGCCATAGTCGCAGGAGGGAAGCTTACTGCTTGCAATTCTGGGGGAACGCCTCCCAGCCAGTTGGCCCACGTGCTGTTTTAAAGGCCGACTCAGGTACTCCCAGTGCAGAGACACTTAGCTTACCTAAAGTGGACACAGATAGTGCGTGAGCTCATTGGTTTGAGAGGGCATACTCCACTTTTCCTCCACTGACCCTCATGGCACAGAACTTTGCTTCTATGCTGGGCAGGCCCCCATGGGCAGTAGAATTTTCTACGGCACCTGCTTATTACTCTCTTGGTTTTGTTTTTGTTTCTGTTTCTGTTTTCTAACTAGACACAGGCATTAGGCCATTTAAACTCAAAATTCCATGGAATATGAATGGATATTATTCCCGTTTTATTGATGATGAAACAGAAACTCAGAGTTCAACTTGCCAGCAACACACAGCTGGTTGGGGAGCGAGGGTGCCAGGAATCCACTTCAGGGCATCTGGGAGCAGAGTCTATGCTCTTAAAAACCACGCTGCTGGAATCACTTCAACCTCTCTTTTTCTTGTCCGTCTTCTATGTTAAGTAAATGTTCTGACATCTCTCAGGTGGTGGATTGGGAGAGCAGTGGAATGACCATGGACGGAGGCACCTGCTGACTAGTGTTTCCAAAAGTGCCAAGAATCAGCTAAGGTGCTCCTAGGCTCCAGGGGTCTTGGCCACATGGAACCCAGTTCCTCTTTCCTTATGATACAGAGGCATCAGTGCCTTCAGAACCAAGAGTTTCCCTTAAAAGCAACTGTTCAATTACCTTACTTAACAATCAAGAAAATTGAGATGAGGAAAGAGCACCTCATTTGCTCCAGGCTACACAGGGTGACCCTCTGGCCGGGGTGCTGGTGACCAGGAGTCCTGTCCCAGGCCCATGCTGATCCCATGGCCACCCGAGTTCCTGAGTGTCTGTGGGAGGTGTGTCCTGACCCTATGAAGCCTAAAGGCACACTCACTCCAGTTGCTTCTCCATCGGTGGGCAATGCTGTGGTGGGACACGGGGTTGCCACTGTGAGCTCCCTGTCCCAAATGTCCTTGTCTCTACCCTGCCCCTTAAATATATTCATACGGTTGAAAACGAAAGAGTGGTTTTTCTCTCATATTTCAATCACGAGGGTGTTCTGAGCCCCTTTACTGTGAGACTGGTTGTTGGACAAATTCTCATTAAGTCCTGGGCTTATAGGTTAAACACCAATATTTGCTTTCTTGTTTCATATTATCTTAAATCTTTCCAATATTATATTTTTCAATAAATTAATTGGACCTTTCCAATAAATTAAATGGAAAACGCTTTGGGCCATGTTCTCTTCTTCATGCCTTTTTCCAGTCATCTGTGGCAACAGGGACCATAGTGGCCTGTCCTCTTGGATGAAGGGACGATAATTAGAAATGAATCAGAGTAATTGAAAATGGATATTGGGCTCAGAGCACCATAGGAAAAAAAAAAATCTGCCCTTGCATTTGTAAAAAGCTCATTTCACAGATTCATCTTTTAAAAACACAAACATGGTATGTCTAACACCCTTCAGTGGGTCCCCACTGCTCTTAGGGCAAAAGCTAAATTTCTTACGACCTGGCCTGATCCAGCCTGCTCTGAACTCTGCCTCTTTTGCTCATCGTTAAATCTCCAGAACCCGGCTCAGGTCCTGGATGGTCGAGCTTCATAACTGCTCCCTATCCTTCACTCCCCCGCCACGTGCTGACAACCTACGCTGGGTGGGCACCAAGGATTGTGGGGGGCACTATCTCCCCTGGGCTTGCCTCAGTCTCATGTACAGCTGCTGGAGACGCATCTGGGACTTCCAGAAGGGAGCTCAGTGGACACTCTTCCCAGCACAACAACACTGTCACTGGTAAAAATCAGACAGAAAACAATCATTCAAAGTGTCAAAGCAAAAACTGCCTGGGAGCAAGTTAAACAGGGAAGTTAGCCTTCCATCCGCGCTGCTGCAAAAGGGACAGACCAGAGCTCACTTGAACTGATGCTAGGACGGAGAACATTGTGCCGTCTGTGTTTGCTGATTGGTTTTATCCAAAGGAAAGTAAGGTTTCCCCTTTGTGAGGACAGGAGGTAGTGTGAGAGCATGGGGTGAGGTGTCCCCAACAGTTAGTCTCCTAAACTCTGGTCACTATCTTCTCTGATGATTACACCGCAAAGGGAAGTTTCCAGGTCCTGAGAAAGACGTTCCTGGGCTATGAAACTGGCAGAAATGCTTTTAAGAAGATGTGCGTCTCAAAGGCACAGAGACAGAATTTACAACTGCATGTTCTTCAAGGAAAAAAAAAAAAAAAAAGATCTAAGGGAAGGGAGGTCAGGAGCCCAGAGATGGGAAGTCGGTCCCAAGTTCAGTCAAACTGAAGGGAATGTGAAAGCCTTCTTGGTCGAAAGTTTCTGGAAACGGTCCTTAGCGCATACAGAAATGGAGACTCGCTCATTCAGGAAAACGTATCATGTCTCAGTAAGAACTGTGGACGTCTGTCGCGTTTGAGACGTGGTCTGGTTTGCTGTCTCCTCCTCCGTTCCATGTGACGGAAGCTCTCTCCTGGGGACACGCCTCCAGGAACGTGGGGGGGCTTCCTCTCCCCAACTTCCAGTCTGTGGCTACGCCCAGAAGGGCAGGCTGCTGACCTTTCTTGTCTCCATCCCATCAGTTCTATGATACGAAACTCTATTCTAGGCCTGCAAAGCTGGGGATGGGGTCTCTCTTCTCCCATCCAGCCCCCACTTCTGTGCAGAAGTCCTACTCCAGGCGTAGAAACCCATGGGTGTGGGTGCCAGTTTGCTTCTGTCCCAGCTCACTTGTGTGAAGGCGGCAAGCGAGAAAGGGGGAGCCAAGACCAGGAGCTGCCACGAAACGCACCCCCCCCCAACACATACTGCCCACTCACACAGTAGGATTGTCACTCCAGGAAACCACATGTCCTCATCCCCACTCCTGGGGCTCTGGTGCAGGGGATCTTCCCGGGAGGAAAGAGGTCAGAAGGAAAAAGAGCCCTCTAGCTCTGTCTGCCCGAAGGACTGGCTGTGTTTGGAACTCAGAGTGGAGCTCTCTGCACCCAAGAGCATTGTTGAGAATGACGGGGGTCTTGGGGTTCCTGCAGGCATTGCTGACCCTCAAGAGAACAGGGACCTCAGTCCTATGGCCACGAAAGGCTGTATCCTGCCAGTGAGCAGTGAGCTTGGAGGAGGGCAGTGGGGCTCCAGAGGAGAACACACACCACGCAGCCCCACGACTGCAGCCACACCCAGCTCCTGATCCACAGAAACCTTAAATCCATGTTGTGGGAGTCCCTACGTGTGTAGGGATTTGTTGTGCCATGTGGGAAACTAATACACACACGAAGGAAATCTTCGGATGCTCTGCCTCATGCTGATCCACATTCTCTCTGTTTTTCAAAGATTTTACTTACTTGAGAGAAAGAGAGCACAAGCACTCAGGAGCAGGGGTGGGGCAGAGGGAGAGGGAGAAGCAGGTTCTCCCTGGAGCAGGGAGACTGATGTGGGCTCCATCCTAGGACTCTGAGATCCTGACCTGAGCCGAAGGCAGACACTTAACCAACGGAACCACCCCGGCACACCTGCACCACATTCTCTTCTTTGTCCATTTATAGATCAAGATTCTGCACAGAGAGGGAACTTGTCAAAGTCACACAGCTCAGGAGGGCCACCAAGACGGGAGAGTGAGTGTTCTATCTCCCCCAGCACAGGGATTTCCCAGCGGACGCAGCTGCCGGCCACTGAGCGCTTTCTTCCAGTCATCCTGTGGCTGGAGGAAAAAGACCCCAGAGGCTTGGGGACCTGTCTAACGTGACGTAGCTAGACCCAATACCATCACCCCGCCGCTGTGTGCCCGACACAATTCTCTGTTGGGGTTTGAGAGGCAAGGCCTAGGTTGAGCAGTAAAAAAAAAAAAAAAAAAAATACTTGAGGAGTCAAGATGGCGGAGAAGTAGCAGCCTGAGACTACATCAGGTAGCAGGAGATCAGCTCGATAGCTTATCTAAACATTGCAAACACCTACAAATCCAACGGGAGAGCGAAGAGAAGAAGAACAGCAACTCTAGAAACAGAAAATCAACCACTTTCTGAAAGGTAGGACTGGCGGAGAAGTGAATCTAAAACGACGGGAAGATAGACCGCGGGGGGAGGGGCCGGCTCCCGGCAAGCGGCGGAGGAACGGAGCACAAAATCAGGACTTTTAAAAGTCTGTTCCACTGAGGGACATTGCTCCAGGGGCTAAGCCGGGGTGAAGCCCACGCGGGGCCAGCGTGGCCCCAGGCCCCGCAGGGTCACAGAAGGATCGGGGGTGTCGGAGTGTCGGAGAGCTCGCAGCTATTAGAACGGAGAAGCCGGCTGCAGAGACAGAGCCGAAGACTGAACTCTCAGCTCGGGGTTACCTTGAACTGGTCGCGGGCTGGGTGAGCTCGGAGCGCGGCTAGAGGCTGGGGATATGGGAGTGATTGGGTGCTGTCCTCTGGGGGCGCACTGAGGAGTGGGGCCCCAGGCTCTCGGCTCCTCCGGGCCGGAGACTGGGAGGCCGCCATTTTCATTCCCGTCCTCCGGAACTCTACGGAAAGCGTTCAGGGAACAGAAGCTCCCAAAAGCGAACCCGAGCCGATTACTTAGTCCGGCCGCCGGTAAGGGCGGTGCAATCCCGCCTCGGGCAAAGACACTTGAGAGTCACTACAACAGGCCCCTCCCCCAGAAGATCAACAAAATATCCAGCCAGGACGAAGTTCATCTATCAAGGAGAAAGCAGATTCAATTCCTAAGACAGCAGAGCAATTCCAGAGGAGGAGAAAGCAAAGCACGGAACTCATGGCTTTCTCCCCATGATTCTTTAGTCTTGCGGCTACTTCAATTTTTTTTTCTTTTTTCAATTTTTTATTTTTTTTTCTTTTTTCAATTTTTTTTTCTTTTTTCTTTTTTCTTCTTCTGCTAAATTTTTTTAAAAACTTTTACCCTTTTCTTTTTTAACGTTTTTTGACTAGTTCATCTAAATATATATATTTTTTCTTTCTTTTTTATATTTTTTTATTTGTTTTATTTTTTAAATTTTTTTCTTTTTTTTTTTTTTTCTTTTTTTTTCAGAACCTATTTTTTATCCCCTTCCCCCCCCCCACAATTTGGGGTCTCTTCTGATTTGGTTACAGCGCATTTTTCCGGGGTCTTTGCCACCCTTTTAGTAGTTTATTTGCTCCTTCATATTCTCTTATCTGGACAAAATGACAAGGCGGAAAAAATCACCACAAACAAAAGAACAAGAGACGGTACCGAAGGCTAGGGACCTAATCAACACAGACATGGGTAATATGTCAGATCCAGAGTTCAGAATGACGATTCTGAACATTCTAGCCGGGCTCGAAAAAGGCATGGAAGATATTAGAGAAACCCTCTCTGGAGATATTAAAGCCCTTTCTGGAGAAATTAAAGAACTAAAATCTAACCAAGTTGAAATCAAAAAAGCTATTAATGAGGTGCAATAAAAAATGGAGGCTCTCACTGCTAGGATAAATGAGGCAGAAGAAAGAATTAGTGATATAGAAGACCAAATGACAGAGAATAAGGAAGCCGAGCAAAAGAGGGACAAACAGCTACTGGACCATGAGGGGAGAATTCGAGAGATAAGTGACACCATAAGACGAAACAACATTAGAATAATTGGGATTCCAGAAGAAGAAGAAACAGAGAGGGGAGCAGAAGGTCTATTGGAGAGAATCATTGGAGAGAATTTCCCTAATATGGCAAAGGGAACAAGCATCAAAATCCAGGAGATGCAGAGAACCCCCCTCAAAGTCAACAAGAATAGGTCCACACCCCGTCACCTAATAGTAAAATTTACAAGTCTTAGTGACAAAGAGAAAATCTTGAAAGCAGCCCGAGAAAAGAAGTCTGTAACATACAATGGTAAAAATATTAGATTGGCGGCAGACTTATCCACAGAGACCTGGCAGGCCAGAAAGAGCTGGCATGATATATTCAGAGCACTCAACGAGAAAAACATGCAGCCAAGAATACTCTATCCAGCTAGGCTATCATTGAAAATAGAAGGAGAGATCAAAAGCTTCCAGGACAAACAAAAACTGAAAGAATTTGCAAACACCAAACCAGCTCTACAGGAAATATTGAAAGGGGTCCTCTAAGCAAAGAGAGAGCCTAAAAGTAGTAGATCAGAAAGGTACAGAGACAATATACAGTAACAGTCACCTTACAGGCTAATAATGGCACTAAATTCATATCTCTCAATAGTTACCCTGAATGTTAATGGGCTAAATGCCCCAATCAAAAGACACAGGGTATCAGAATGGATAAAAAAACAAAACCCATCAGTATGTTGCCTACAAGAAACTCATTTTAGACGCGAAGACACCTCCAGATTTAAAGTGAGGGGGTGGAAAACAATTTACCATGCTAATGGGCATCAGAAGAAAGCTGGGGTGGCAATCCTTATATCAGATCAATTAGATTTTAAGCCAAAGACTATAATAAGAGATGAGGAAGGACACTATATCCTACTCAAAGGGTCTGTCCAACAAGAAGATCTAACAATTTTAAATATCTATGCCCCTAACGTGGGAGCAGCCAACTATATCAACCAATTACTAACAAAATCAAAGAAACACATCAATAATAATACAATAATAGTAGGGGACTTGAACACTCCCCTCACTGAAATGGACAGATCATCCAAGCAAAAGATCAACAAGGAAATAAAGGCTTTAAATGACACACTGGACCAGATAGACATCACAGATATATTCAGAACATTTCATCCCAAAGCAACAGAATACACATTCTTCTCTAGTGCACATGGAACCTTCTCCAGAATAGATCACATCCTGGGTCACAAATCAGGTCTCAACCGGTATCAAAAGATTAGGATCATTCCCTGCATATTTTCAGACCACAATGCTCTGAAGCTAGAACTCAATCACAAGAGGAAAGCTGGAAAGAACCCAAATACATGGAGACTAAACAGCATCCTTCTAAAGAATGAATGGGTTAACCAGGAAATTAAAGAAGAATTGAAAAAATTCATGGAAACAAATGATAATGAAAACACAACAGTTCAAAATCTGTGGGACACAGCAAAGGCAGTCCTGAAAGGAAAATATATAGCAGTACAAGCCTTTCTCAAGAAACAAGAAAGGTCTCAAGTACACAACCTAACCCTACGTGTAAAGGAGCTGGAGAAAGAACAAGAAGGAAACCCTAAACCCAGCAGGAGAAGAGAAATCATAAAGATCAGAGCAGAAATCAATGAAATAGAATCCAAAAAAACAATAGAAAAAATCAATGAAACTAGGAGCTGGTTCTTTGAAAGAATCAATAAGATTGATAAACCCCTGGCCAGACTCATCAAAAAGAAAAGAGAAAGGACCCAAATCAATAAAATCATGAATGAAAGAGGAGAGATCACAACTAACACGAAAGAAATACAGACAATTATAAGAACATACTATGAGCAACTCTACGCCAACAAATTGGACAATCTGGAAGAAATGGATGCATTCCTAGAGACATATAAACTACCACAACTGAACCAGGAAGAAATAGAAAACCTGAACAGGCCCATAACCAGTAAGGAGATTGAAACAGTCATCAAAAATCTCCAAACAAACAAAAGCCCAGGGCCAGATGGCTTCCCAGGGGAATTCTACCAAACATTTAAAGAAGAACTAATTCCTATTCTCTTGAAACTGTTCCAAAAAATAGAAACGGAAGGAAAACTTCCAAACTCATTTTATGAGGCCAGCATCACCTTGATCCCAAAACCAGACAAGGATCCCACCAAAAAAGAGAACTACAGACCAATATCCTTGATGAACACAGATGCAAAAATTCTCGCCAAAATACTAGCCAATAGGATTCAACAGTACATTAAAAGGATTATTCACCACGATCAAGTGGGATTTATTCCAGGGCTGCAGGGTTGGTTCAACATCCGCAAATCAATCAATGTGATAGAACACATTAATAAAAGAAAGAACAAGAACCATATGATACTCTCAATAGATGCTGAAAAAGCATTTGACAAAGTACAGCATCCCTTCCTGATCAAAACTCTTCAAAGTGTGGGGATAGAGGGCACATACCTCAATATTATCAAAGCCATCTATGAAAAACCCACCACAAATATCATTCTCAATGGAGAAAAACTGAAAGCTTTTCCGTTAAGGTCAGGAACACGGCAGGGATGTCCATTATCACCACTGCTATTCAACATAGTACTCGAAGTCCTAGCCTCAGCAATCAGACAACAAAAAGAAATTAAAGGCATCCAAATTGGTAAAGAAGAAGTCAAACTATCACTCTTCGCAGATGATATGATACTATATGTGGAAAACCCAAAAGACTCCACTCCAAAACTGCTAGAACTTGTACAGGAATTCAGTAAAGTGTCAGGATATAAAATCAATGCACAGAAATCAGTTGCATTTCTGTACACCAACAACAAGACTGAAGAAAGAGAAATTAAGGAGTCAATCCCATTTACAATTGTACCCAAGACTATAAGATACCTAGGAATAAACCTAACCAAAGAGACTAAGAATCTATACACAGAAAATTATAAAGTACTCATGAAAGAAATTGAGGAAGACACAAAAAAATGGAAACATGTTCCATGCTCCTGGATTGGAAGAATAAATATTGTGAAAATGTCTATGCTACCTAAAGCAATCTACACATTTAATGCAATCCCTATCAAAATACCATCCATTTTTTTCAAAGAAATGGAACAAATAATCCTAAAATTTATATGGAACCAGAAAAGACCTCGAATAGCCAAAGGAATATTGAAGAACAAAGCCAAAGTTGGTGGCATCACAATTCCGGACTTCAAGCTCTATTACAAAGCTGTCATCATCAAGACAGCATGGTACTGGCACAAAAACAGACACATAGATCAGTGGAACAGAATAGAGAGCCCAGAAATCGACCCTCAACTCTATGGTCAACTAATCTTCGACAAAGCAGGAAAGAATGTCCAATGGAAAAAAGACAGCCTCTTCAATAAATGGTGCTGGGAAAATTGGACAGCCACATGCAGAAAAATGAAATTGGACCACTTCCTTACACCACACATGAAAATAGACTCCAAATGGATGAAGGACCTCAATGTGAGAAAGGAATCCATCCAAATCCTTGAGGAGAATGCAGGCAGCAACCTCTTCGACCTCAGCCGTAGCAACATCTTCCTAGGAACGACGGCAAAGGCAAGGGAAGCAAGGGCGAAAATGAACTATTGGGATTTCATCAAGATCAAAAGCTTTTGCACAGCAAAGGAAACAGTTCACAAAACCAAAAGACAACTGACAGAATGGGAGAAGATATTTGCAAACGACATATCAGATAAAGGGCTAGTATCCAAAATCTATAAGGAACTTAGCAAACTCAACACCCAAAGAACAAACAATCCAATCAAGAAATGGGCAGAGGACATGAACAGACATTTCTGCAAAGAAGACATCCAGATGGCCAACAGACACATGAAAAAGTGCTCCACGTCACTCGGCATCAGGGAAATACAAATCAAAACCACAATGAGATATCACCTCACACCAGTCAGAATGGCTAAAATTAACAAGTCAGGAAATGACAGATGCTGGCGAGGATGTGGAGAAAGGGGAACCCTCCTCCACTGTTGGTGGGAATGCAAGCTGGTGCAACCACTCTGGAAAACAGCATGGAGGTTCCTCAAAATGTTGAAAATAGAACTACCCTATGACCCAGCAATTGCACTACTGGGTATTTACCCTAAAGATACAAACATAGTGATCCGAAGGGGCACGTGTACCCGAATGTTTATAGCAGCAATGTCTACAATAGCCAGACTATGGAAAGAACCTAGATGTCCATCAACAGATGAATGGATAAAGAAGATGTGGTATATATACACAATGGAATACTATGCAGCCATCAAAAGAAATGAAATCATGCCATTTGCGACGACGTGGATGGATCTAGAGCGTATCATGCTTAGTGAAATAAGTCAATCGGAGAAAGACAACTATCATATGATCTCCCTGATATGAGGACATGGAGAAGCAACATGGGGGGGTAGGGGGATAGGAGAAGAATAAATGAAACAAGATGGGATTGGGAGGGAGACAAACCATAAATGACTCTTAATCTCACAAAACAAACTGGGGGTTGCTGGGGGGATGTGGGATTGGGAGAGGGGGAGCGGGCTATGGACATTGGGGAGGCGAGGCGAACCATAAGAGACTATGTACTCTGAAAAACAACCTGAGGGTTTTGAAGGGTCAGGGGTGGGAGGTTGGGGCAACCTGAGGGTTTTGAAGGGTCAGGGGTGGGAGGTTGGGGGAACAGGTGGTGGGTAATGGGGAGGGCACGTTTTGCATGGAGCACTGGGTGTTGTGCAAAAAGAATGAATACTGTTACACTGAAAAAATAAATAAAAAAAAAAAGAAAAGAAAAAGAAAAAAAAACCACACACACACAAAATGATCTTGGAAATCTGTAAAGTCGAGACTCTCCTGAAGCAATGGGGCCCCACAGTGGTAACGATGATGCACACCAACTCTGGGTAGGAAGACGACAGACTTCCACATCTGGAATATTAGAGAAAAAAAATCCTCTTTCCTCTCTTACACAAATGATGCCAATGCCTCCTGGATCGCCATTAAAAAAAGAAGCCGAAGAAGACAAATGAAAGGCTCCCGAGAACGCACGCACTTCATTTAGATTTTATGAGCTACTGATGTGTCCTGCGTATAGTCTGAGAAACTAGGACGTGCGCCTCTGCTCCTGCTGGTGCGTGCGGCAAAGTGAATTCCAAAAGGCGACAAGATCTTGCATCTGACGTGCGGAGATGGGGCTGACAGAGCCCCGAGGACAGGAAGAGAGCAGGCTCCCTCTCTGATTCCCGCCTCCGTCCAGCGCTGCTAGAGGACAGACCCGGGGTGAACGCTGCAGCCTGTCCCCAAGGGTGCGGGAAGCGGCCTCCGTTAGAAAATGCGACCAGTACCCACGACTGGGGACAGGCGGAGAGGTTCCCATGAGAAGCTTGCTACTCAGTAAATGTTATTGGGTGGAGCTAAATATTCCTTTATCTAGCACAATATTTAGTAAGCCGATGCTCCTTGTCAGCACTCATTTTGCTCCTTCTTCTGTCAATCAGAATTTGGGGTCTCCGTTCAGAGCTGCTCCCCCAGTCGGGGGTAGGAATGGAAGCTGCAGGAATGGAAGTGAATGGACTTCATGCTCCTGTCCCGATCAGGCGTCACATCACCCTCCGTCCCTCCTGCTTCCTCGCTGGGCAGTGCTTATCCATAACCACACGAAGTCCTATGGATGCTTCCATCACAACTCATCCCACTTTGGACCATTTCTCATCGTTTCCATGGCCCCACTCTCGTTCAAGTGACAACCATCATTGGATCGCTGCAAACGCTCCTTTCTCCCTCTTTCCCCTGCGAGCTCCTACCTACCACCTGTTCTCCCAAAGCAAGGTCAAGGCTTAAATGCTACCCCGTAGTGCAGCCTGAAGGCTGCGTTTCCATTTTTGTGATTCAGGTGCTGGACTGAAGCATGAATACCAGACCTTCAGGTCAGTGATAGCTCTTTCCAACAAACACCTGCCAGCCATATGACTAGGTAAAGAGCCAACCCTCTCTCCCCTTTGTTTTCCCGATCTTAGTTGATTTCCATACCTGACCACTTGGGCCACTTGCTTTTTTTTTTTTTTCCTCCTCTCCCTTTGTTTTAAATTCCCACTTTTATGTTTTAAATTCAGCAATAAAGAGTGGGCCCTGAAACCCTAAACTCCCACCCTTGACCCCAATAAAAACAGCACCCCTTGGCCCTGGACCCGTGCTTTTTCTCTGCCTGCAACCTCCCTGTGCAGCCACGGGTGTATGCTGTCATTCCAGGACGTGTGAGCGGCGAACTTCTTTTTTCAAAGTTTCCTGATGATTATTAGAGAGAGTTTCTCACAATCGTAGTAAGAACCTCAAGTGCTTGTCCAGCCACGGCATTGGCTATGGGTAGCCTGGGACCGGCTGATGGTATACCGTCCTCCTTAAGATCCTCAAATGATTTCACATTTTAATTGGAATAAAGCCCCACATCCCAGCCCTGTGGGTCCCCCATGATCTGGTCCTTACTCAGCGCTTTGACCCTTCTGCCCCTGCCCGCCCTCCCATGCTCCAGCCACACAGAGCACACCTAAACCATCCCTGCCTCATGGCCTTTGCCTAGGAGAGTGGGATTTTCGTATGGCCTCTCCTCTACCATTCAGAAGGTTAGCTTCACTTTCCCTGAGAATCCTCCTTGACCACCCCAAAGTCATCTTTTTTTTTTTTTTTAAGATTTTATTTTTTTATTTGACAGAGAGAGAACACAGGCGGGGGGAGTAGGAGAGGGAGAACCAGGCTTCCCGCTGAGCAGGGAGCCCGATGCAGGGCTTGATCCCAGGACCGTGGGATCATGAACTGAGCCAAAAGCAGATGCTTAATGACTGAGCCACCCAGGCACCCCCCAAAGTCATCTTCTGTCCCCTGTATTTATTCGCTGCCAACACGGACAATCATATGGATTTTTTTTTTTTTTTTTTGGCCAGCCTCATGGAGGTGTAATTAACAAAATTGTAAGGTATTTAAAACATACAACATGACGATTGACATGCAGATACAATGTGAAAGAACGTCCTCCTTCAATCTAATGACCACATCCATCACTCCACATACTTACATGTTTTGGGGAGTGAAAATTTGTAAGTTCTACTCTCCTAGCCAATTTCGATGATATAATGCGGTGTTATCGACTATAGTCACAATGTTATACATTAGGTCCCTAGGGCTTACTCACCTTATAACTGCAATTTTATATCCTTTTACCAATCTCCTTATCTCCCCACCCCCTAGACCCCGGTAACCACCTTTCTGGCCTATGGATCTATGAGGTTTTTGTTTTTGTCTTTGTTTCAAGATTCCACATATAAGGGATATTGTGTTGTATTTGTCTTTCTCTGTCTGACTTACTTCACTTAACACAATGCCCTCTAGTTCTATCTATGTTTTGCAAATGGCAGGATTTCCTTCTTTTTTAAGGCTGAGTAATATTCCATTGCACGCCTCTACCCCACATTTTCTTTATCCATTCCTCCATGAGGGACACTTAGGTTGTCTCTGTACCTTGGCTGCTGTAACTACGGCTGCCGTGAACGTCTCTGAAAAAGAGATTTTGTTTCCTTCGGATATATACGCAGCCGTGGGATTGCTGATCATGTGCTAGTCCTAATTTTAATTTCTTGGGGAACCTCCACAGTGTTTTCCACAGTGACTATAACAGTTTATATCCCCACCGACAGAGCAGGATTTCCGTTGCTCCACGTCCTCGCCAACCCTTCTCTTCCACTGTCTCTCTTCTTCAAGTGAAAATAAATTTCATGAAATACAGGATCTTGTCTGTTTTCTTCTTCTCTATGCAAGGAATTTAGGATAGGACACAGCACCAATAAGCCCCACAGTGAGCCCTCCAAGATGCCTTGAGGTGAGACTTTCTCATCAGAGGGGAGAAGGCTCTTTTCCGAGATCAGTTTTGTGTGAGTCTCTGCAAGTAAACTTTTCTCCACTAGAGGGCAGAGTTCACTGCCTTTTAAAGATTTGTCCTTCAACAAAAGAACCTGCTTTCCTGTCCCCTGAGGGTCTCAGTTTTAGGTCTGTGAGCAATAATACATAAAGGGCGCTCAATATCCATAGAGCCAACTGTTTAATATAATTTGGTGTCTTGCCTGCCAAAGTTGGAAATCAAAGCTGTTGAGAACAAAAATCAAAATGAGAACTCATATTTCCTATTAAATGATTTTTCTTCTTACCAAACGCTATCACAGCAATAAAATGTTCAAATCCAATAAACACATGGTTATGCCCATGTTTTGAATTAATTGCAAATCTGTCACTCCAAGCCCCTATTAAAGAAATGTTGAACAAATATCTAAAGACCGTCAGTTGGAAGGGCAAGGCGTTACTGGCTTCTTTGGGGCATGTCTTCTACTCCAGCCTGCTGACTCCCTCCTGCCTGTTGTAGGTAGGGCCCTGCGGTCTTCTCTCCCCACCGCAGAATCAGGTCCACTGCCCTCCCAGGTCTTCTCCTAATGCTAGGGCAGGAGACACCACACCAGCTGCTTCCCCTTTACTGCAGTGGTGTCCAAACCTGTTGGGGGGTGGGAACCACCAGCCGTGATCGTTACAGACACACATCTTGGCCTTCATAGACATCCAGCGTGAGCCCAGAGCTTTAACCCTGTCATCAGCAGTTAGAGCCAATGAGGAATGTCCTTCTCCCTAACTAAGTGGCTCTTCAGGTGAGTGTCCATTCATATCATCAGGGAGCTTTTAAAAACCCTAATGCCCAGTCCCCCCCTGAGTTCAGTCGGAGTCTCGGGGGCTGAGCCTGGGGACGAATGTTTCTAAGCATCTACAGTCATGCGAGTGGGCAGCCTGGATCGAGAAGTGCCATGTCTGACCCTGACATGATGCTTGATAACGGGGTGTTTCATGCATTCCTCCACTCAGTTCCTGATTCATCCACTCAAGCAATCAATTAACCCTTCGTCTACAGCGCACTTTGGTTTTGTTTTGTTTTGTTTTTGAGAGAGAGAGAGAGCAGGTGAGCAGGGCAGGAGGAGCAGAGGGAGAGAGAGAGAGAGAATCTTCAGCAGGCTCCACACTCAGCACGGAGCCCAACATGGCAGGGGGTGCAAAATCAAGATTTAGGCTCTTAACCGACGGAGCCACCTGGGTGCCCCTAAAGTGCTTTGGGATTTGAAAGCTAGCAGTGAGAACTTGGAAAGTGATCTAAGCTCTTGAACATCAGGTGTCTCCTGTATGCTCTGAGACAAAGACTTCTACATGGTCAGATTGATGTGAAGCTTGATTGAGATAATATATGAGAAGCCATCAGCAAATAATAGATGTCCGATAAATTGTGGGTGTTAGATTATTCATTTATTCTATAAAACATATAATGTCAGGCACTGGGCTAAGTTTCGAGGTGATGGTCGACCTGACATTCACAGGGAAAATGTCCCACGGTGTGCCCAAATTTGCTGATGTCAAGACCGCACACCATGTCCCCAGACAATATCACCAAGTACAACTAAGAAAGAGTGAGCGATTCAGACCCTCTGATGATCCTATTAACTAAGGGTATTGGTGTCTGGAGATCCCTCCTGAATGGGTTGGAGGTGCTGTGGGCTCTGTGAGTGGGGGCCGGGTGGGGCTTGATTGGACCAAGGGGCCATTGCACGAGAGTGAGCTGGGAAGCCGGGCTCAGGCCAAGTATAAGGCCCCCCCAAGTCATCCACTAGAGATGGTGATAAAGCCATGAGGTATCAGTCAGAGGCCTCAAGACTCCCAAAGAAAGATCCACTATGGCAAGCAGCGTGGAACCTGCCAAGTGTTGTTCTGAGGAAGAGAAAATCCTATGTAACCGCATCTTCAGATTCCCGATTGGAGAATGGGTAACTGTGGATTTCTATGTGTGTTTTAACATTAAAAAAAAAATACAGATTTAAAAAATTAAATGTAATACAGCAAAAATACTTTGGGCCAGCGTCTCACCATTCCGTAAACTCTTTGGTCTGTGGGTCTGGTAAGTCCCGAGACGGGCTCTGTACTCGTTTGGAAAATCAGAGTACATGTAGTCACGAAATTAGCCAAAACACAATATTGCATCCTTATAGAAACGGCCAACCCTGTTTGGTCTGGCTCCCAACTCTCCCCCTGATGAGCTCCCCGGACTCACAAGGAAGGGCTCTCCGCCCAGTGTGGACAGGGTCCTGGTATTGGAGGAGAACACCCCTTCTCGTTTGGTCCACGGAAATGTCCTGACTCCCTCACCAATCTCTTCCCATGGAGGGTGAAGGGCCCTCTGGGTACTGTGGTGCCACCGCTCAGATTAAACACTTTTTGGATTTTGTCAGTTAAGAAACCTTTCTCTGTCTGAAAGCTTTACTTGAAGGTTTTCACCAATGGTACTTGTGGATTTATTCCACAGTGGGGTGCAGAATGCTGCCAGATTTGCTTTGGTCTTAGTGATCAGTTTCCTATAATGACAACCCCATTCCCTAGACACACGCCGATGTTGACAGGCGGGGTGGGGGGTACTCTGCTGGCCTCCCCCGCGGAGTCTGGCTTTGGGCGGAGGCTTAGCACAGCACTGCTCCCACCAGACTCAAGACCAGGAGCCTTTCCTGTGCTCACCATGTGCCTGCCAGGGACTAACTCCCCACCCTTGCTTCTCCCTCCTCTTTCCACAGCCCCTCCCAGGCCCCCAGTCTACCTGGGCCTGCGAGGACTCAGCCTTCCTTGGCCCCAAGTGCAGTGGCGGGATGACTCCTGCCCCATCCCTGACTGTCTGCCTCAAGTCCTAAAACACCAATTCCTCTCATGTCTCGCTCCTGACTTCCCTACGAAATGTGAGGAAATGGCCTAGAAAGTTCAACTCACACCTCACTTCGTCCTCATCCTGCCCTGCTTCTCTTATCTTTATGCACCTACACAATAGCCCATCTCTGCTCTCACAAACCCCAGCTCCCGTCCACAACAGCTCCAAGGACGCAGAGGGTGCACCCCACAAGGGTCCTGCACGCCCCAGGGATGAGGAGGGTGCTGGGGGCTGGGCAGTGCACATGAAGGAGCAGGGGTGACTGTCCCCCTTGTTGAAGCTTCCTGTGGCCCATGCTCCCCCCCCAGAAACAATGGACTCATTTCCTCTTCGTTCATTTATTCAAAACATCTTCCCTAAGACCCTCCTTGGTGCCGGGCCTGGCCGACACGCTGGGGATACTCAAACAGTGAAGCCACAGGTCTGCTTTGGAGACACTTGGGGTCCTGGTGAGAAGACACGGGTGGAGACGGATGGATTCCAGCATGGTGTGACAGAAACAAAGCAGAGGAGGATCAAAGGCAAGGGAGGGCACCGTGGAGGAGGGAGGATGCGGGGGCCCTTCCTGCACGCCGCGGGGGCACGCACTGTGCTCTGTTCTCTCTCCTTCATTCTGCAGTTACTCCCGGAGCACCTGCGGGTGCAGCAGAGAGGGACTCGGACAAAACTGCCCCGTCCTGATGGGCTTCCCACACCTCTTGTTTCAGACATTATAAACGGATGGAGAGCATAGATCAACACCTGAGCGGACCAGGAGTGAACGAGGAGAGCCTATCCAGGGCCAGACGGCAGAACGGGCTGAAGGACAAGCCATGTTGGATGCCGCACTACTGAGCTGTGCACCCAGGTAAGCTTGGTCGTGAGACCCGTCCCAGTGCTCAGCAGCATCCCAGGGCCTCTACCCACTGGTGACATCCTCTCCCTCGGTTGTGACAACCAGAAACATCTCTGGACATTGCTACATGTCATGTGGGGAATGGCATTGCTCCCAGGTGGGAACAGTCACTGCAGGATAGATCAGCGAGAGGTTCTAATATTGAAGGAACAACCCTGTGCTTCCACACGTGGGCTTAGTGCTTCCATGTACTTATCTGGAAACAAATGAGTGTGTGACATGGAGACTTCCAAACCTTCCGTGTACACCTTTGAGCAGGCTAACATTCATGCTGAGAGTCCCACATTCACTAGAGCAGAAACGCCAGTCTCTCACAGGTAAACGTCTTCAGGCTCAGGACTTGCTTTTCCTTTGAAAGTCATACCATTTCTGGGGATAGGACCAAGTCCCGCATCCTCTGACCCAAGGAAGGGTGAGAAAGATACAAGTTTAGGATCCCATGCCAGAGGCCAGTGGTCCTCATTGCCCTTCCACAGGGTGAAGCAGAAAATTTAAGAGAAAAACAGAAAGCAGAGACACTTTGCAGACTCATTCGCAAGATTTCAAAGCCTCAACTCCATCATGATGCTTTCAAAGGTCCATAAAAGCTACAGTGATCACTCATCACAGGGCTTTCTCTTCACAAAAAGGCCAAACCTAACATCAGTCTAAAAGGCTAGAAGGTTGGTGTTTAAAATGGTTCAAAATGACCCCTGGCTTTCAAGTTCATCTAATGATAGGACGAGTGATGGGTAAGACGTCCCTTAGGCCCTCTCTCTATGATGTCAGTGAACGCCGGTCAGCTTAACATCCCGTGTACTGAATATCCTGCAACACTTTGTTGGTATCGTCTCCTTAATAAACTGGGCAGATGGATCTGGCTGGAAAATAGGCCACTGGAGTGCACCCAAGCCTGCTATCTCCACCCAAATTTTAGTTATGCCCGCTTAAAGGCCCTTCCCTCCTTGGGAACTCACTAGTCACCGTAGAGAAGGATTCATAGGAAGCTGCTCAGGAGAGGAGCAGAGCGGGGGCCAAACACAGTCTCGATTAAATCTCAGCCAACAGATTCAGATGGGGCTCCTTGGCCTCAGCACAACTGACATTTTGGGCTAGGTCATTCCTTCTCATGCTACAAGATGTTGGCACAAGCACTGTCCTTTACCCACAAGGTAATATGTCCCAGTAGTTGCAACCGAACTTGTCTCCAGACATTGCTAAACAGCCCTGGAGCAGGACGGGGAGTCATCCCAGCTGGAGGAACCCTGGACTCAGAGGAGGTAAGGAGCTCGCCGTAGAACGTGGTGTTTTGTTCCCATGGGTACATCTGGAAGAAAAGAGCCCGTGGGATCTGTGGAGGGGGGTCATTTGTTAAGCAAAGACCTGGGGATAAATGCTGGAGAGTTTATTTGGAGAAGTATCTTGGAGTCTGGTGCGGCTGGATGGAGGCGATGCTCTGGTGGAGGAAATCCCACGGGTCCAAATGTTGAAGAAGTTGAAAGGCAGAGTTGATGGTGGACTCCAGGTTTCATTCAACCCTCAAAGCAGGCCAGATGGCAGTTTTTTATTTTCTCATTTTCCAGGACAACAAACTGAGGTAAGTAGAGTGGCTATCCCAAGGCCATGGAAGGTACTCGTGGGATTCCCTCATGTCTCTTCCACCCAGGAATAACGTGGTCACATTAACTGGAGCATTTGCGGTCTTGGACCAGCCAGATGTCTGGTCAAGTGGCAAAAAAGTGAGGAGACCCCGTAAGAGCTAAATAATTTAGGGCATGACAAAATGGAAAACAGCTCTCGTGGTTTTTGCTCACACATCAGTTGAGGGAGAGCAGTGCTGTGGGATGGTGCAGGTGTGGGATGGCTCTGTCACACAAGGATGCTCTAAGCACTCTTAGGTGTCCCCAGAATCTGCAGAACAGATACTTGGAGAGTGGAAAATGTTGGGAAGGAGAAGGAGGACCCTTTCCACAAAGCTTATTTTCCACACGTCTCCACAGGATGCATGTGTCTAATGAGGCACAGATTGAAAATGGCTGAAGACTCCTGTAGGGAAACCAGGGTGATGGCTGCCAGAGGCACAGTGAGGAAGTTCCTCTAATTGCAACTTTTAGTTATTACCAACATGGTCCCCATCCTTCAGGGATAAGTGCCAGAGAGCTGTTCTCACTTCTACACCATCTCCAGGAGAACCAGGAGGACTGGTACAGCTCTAGGACCAAGGAGAAGCCAGCCTGCTTGCCTTCAGAATGTTAGTGTCATTCTTGAATATTCGTATAGAAACGCTTTAGAGAGTCCATGATACATGACGGACATTGGGCTAAAATGATGGCTATGTTAGTTTTGTGAATACTGATAATGTCATGATGGCTGATGCCAGATGCTGTCGTAATTAGCTAATAGGCTTGGGCAATTCCACCAAACATTGTGGGGATATATTTGGGGTTAGGCACTGTGTTAATGCTATGCACATTAAATATAGTCCTTAATTTCATCCTGATAATGATTCTATGATATGAATATTATTTGCCACACCCTCCGTACAGATGAGATTCGGGTTTGGAGACTAACTGACTTGTCTAAAGTCTCAACAATAAAGACAAAGGGTAAAATATTCAGAGTCTGGCCCTTTTGGCTTCCAACTTGATGCTTTAGAAAACTACCCAAGGATGACGATGTTTTGAAATAGTTTTAGACCAAGTTAAACGTGCAAAAAGGAGCACAAGTGTTGAGTGAAGGGTTCAGTAAATCTTACAATTTAGTTTAGTATTTTTTTTCATAGTCTTTACACCCAATAGACTAAACACAGATCTTTAAATACAAAAAAAACCCTCTTCTTTCTTTTTGTAACAATGTACTCCCAGGGCAATTGCTGTCCCAAAGCCTACCACTCATGAATGAATGAGCTTTGCTTGATATTATACTTTACATAAATGGAGTCAGACCTTATTACTCCCTTGGGTCTGGCTTCCTTCACTCAGCGTAATGTATGTGAATTCCCTTTTTATGGTGTTTTTGGAACACGGTCATTGTCACTCTATCCCCCCACATATTACATGGCAATCTTACTTCGCCGTTTAATTTTAGATTGACCTGGGGGTTTTTCCATTTTGAACATTAAAAATATTATTGAATATGAAGAATATCCTATTTTGAATGTCAAGGCGATGCACTTGCCCGTGTGTCTTGGCGCACATATGTGCAGATTTCTGTAGGTACACACTAGGGGTGGAGTGGCTGGGGAAAAGGGAGGCATGTTGTAGGTTCTGTAAATACTGCTGACAGTTTTTCACAGTAGTTGTGTGATTTTCACTCTTTCTTTTTTTTAATTTATTTTTTAAAATTTCTTTTCAGCATAACAGTATTCATTGTTTTTGCACCACACCCAGTGCTCCATGCAATACATGCCCTCCCTATTACCCACCACCTGGTCCCCCAACCTCCCACCCCCACCCCTTCAAAACCCTCTGGTTGTTTTTCAGAGTCCGTAGTCTCTCATGGTTCATCTCCCCTTCCAGTTTCCCTCAACTCCCTTCTCCTCTCCATCTCCCCATGTCCTCCATGTTCTTTGTTATGCTCCACAAATAAGTGAGACCATATGATACTTGACTCTCTCTGCTTAACTTATTTCACTCAGCATAATCTCTTCCAGTCCCGTCCATGTTGCTACAAAAGTTGGGTGTTCATCCTTTCTGATGGAGGCATAATACTCCATCGTGTATATGGACCACATCTTCCTTATCCATTCGTCCGTTGAAGGGCATCTTGGTTCTTTCCACAGTTTGGTGACCATGGCCATTGCTGCTATAAACATTGGAGTACAGATGGCCCTTCATTTCACTACATCTATATCTTTGGGGTAAATACCCAGTAGTGCAATTGCAGAGTCATAAGGAAGCTCTATTTTTAATTTCTTGAGGAATCTCCACACTGTTCTCCAAAGTGGCTGCACCAACTTGCATTCCCACCAACAGTGTGAGAGGGTTCCCCTTTCTGAACATCTTCTCCAACACACGTTGTTTCCTGTCTCACTCTTTCTAATAGTGTATATATACACACACACACATACATTGTGATGTATGTGTCTGTATATTCATATTTACATATATACATATGTACACTATACATGGCATGTGTGTGTGTGTGTGTGTGTACATACAGAGTCTAATCACTCCATTAAATCACCAATGCTTGATATTGTCATTATTTCACACTTTTAGACATTAGGTGACTGGGTAGTGAAATCTCATTACAGTTTGAATTTTAATTTCTCCCATGGCTGATAGTGTTGCACATCCTTTCACATACATACAGATTACTTACACTAATTCGAGTGCTTGGGTATTCTCACTTGTATTTTCTGCCTTTACTATTTGTGTTAACACATTTTTCTCATTGATTTCATGGAGCATTCTATCTGCTGCGTCTACTCTCGGTACAGTATTTCATATCCATCCCGAGGTTTGTCTGTTCATTCTCTAGCTGTGTCTTCTGGTGAAGGATGCTTTGCTAGGGTTCTGTTTTATAGCTTTAGCTTTTTATGTCCTATGTGAGAATGCTTTATCTTATTCCAGCATCATGAAGATACTGCTCTGTTTTCTTCCAGCCACAAGACTGCTTCCACTTTCACAGAGAATTTTTAATTTGTCTTAAATTGATTTATGCCAGTCATGAGGTGGAAACCAAAATTCATTTTTTCCCCCCATTTGGGTATCCATCGACAGCGCAATTAAATGAAAAAAATCCATCCTTTCCCCAAGGTCCAGGGAGTGTTCTCTCTTTCATGAATTAAGAAATTATACATTTGTGGAACGCCTGGGTGGGTCAGTGGGTGACTCAGTGGTGGCTCAGTGTCTTCGGCTCAGGTCGTGATCCCAGGGTCATGGGATCGAGCCCCGCATCGGGGTCTCTGCTCGGCAGGGAGCCTGCTTCCTCCTCTCTCTCTCTGCATGCCTCTCTGCCCACTGGTGATCTCTGTCTGTCAAATAAACACATAAAATCCTCAAAAAAAAAAAAAAAGATTAACTCCCATCTCCTGTAATGATCACATGATGACTTCTCCTTTATTCTGTTAATATTTTAAAATTGTAATACATTGCAATGAAACCATCTTTACTTTTTAAAGATAACTTGATTGAAAAGTATTTTGTGTGCATTTTATTTTCTATCCATTAGCTATCCACTATATATTAATATTTTAACATTTTTGCATTTGTGCCTTTGAGAAAGATTGGCCAGTACTTTTCCCATTTTTGTAACTTCCTTCGCAAGTTTCCATATCAAAGTCGTTGTGCCTTCATCAAACAAGCCAGAGAATTTTCTTAATTTTCCCATTTTCTGAGGAGGAAAAAAGAATCATGGTAATAGTGTCATTTCTTCTTTCAAATGCTTGGAAGGGGACTTCTTGGTCTGGACATCTGTTCCGAAGATATTTCCATGTACATATTTCTTGTTTTTAATATGTATGATCGTTCAGATTCTGTCTCATTTTGTTTCCGTTTTTGAGATGTACTTTTTAAGAATTTTTCCATTTTATCTCCATTTCCAAATGCAGATGTTAATTATTTTTTATATAGTTTTAATATCTATAGGACTTGGAATGCTGTCTTGTTTCATCATTCTTGTCATTTCCTTGTAATCACCCTGTCTCTTAAGTCATTCTTACTAGGGGATTTGCAATACTATTGTTTTTTTCACAGAACCAAATGGGCTTTGTTGATTTTTATCTGAGGAAGTTTGTTTTCTGTTTCATTAAATTGCATTCTTATGTTAATCATTTCCTTTTGCTCATTCCCTTTGGGTTTAATCTGCTATTTTTTTTTCTAAATTCTGCAAACACTTATTCAGATTACTGATTTTGATTATTTCCTTATTTTGTACAGTCACCTTTAACTATAAATTCAATTATTTTATAATTGAGCTATTCAGTAACGTGTTTCTTTTTTTTTTTTTTAAGGATTTTATTTATTTATTTGACAGAGATCACAAGTAGGCAGAGAGGCAGGCAGAGAGAGAGAGGGGAAAGCAGACGCCCTATGAGCAGAGACCCTGATGCGGGGCTTAATCCTAGAACCCTGTGATCATGACCTGAGCTGAAGGCAGAGGCTTTAAACCACTGAGCCACCCAGGCGCCCCAACATGTTTCTTTTTGATGACCATTTGTAGTTTATGTCTTCTAAGGAATTTGTCTATTTCTTTTTTTTTTAAGATTCTATTTACTTATGAGAGAGAGAGTGAATGAGAGGGGGAGCACATGAGCGGGGGGAGGGGCAGAGAGAGGGAGAAGCAGCAAAGCCCAATGACAGGGCCTCCATCCCAGGACCCTGGGATCCTGACCTGAGCTGAAGGCAGATGCTTAACCAACTTGAGCCACCCAGGCGCCCCAGGAACTTGTCTATTTCACCTAGATTTGCGAACGTATGGTGTAACTTTGTTCATATTTTTTATTACCCCTTCAGTGTCCAAAAAATCTGTAGAGCTGGGTTCCCTTTCATTCCTGGTATTGGCAACTTGTGTCTTCTCTCCTTCCTCCGTATTCAGGCTGTAACAGTTTATCATTTTTATTGATCTTCTCAAAGAACCATTGTTTTCCATTGATTTTCTATTTTCTTCTCTATAATCTCATTGATTTCTGCTCTTTACATTTTCCTTTCTTTTGCTTGATGTGGTTTCAATTGTTTTTTTGCTTGTTTGTTTGTTTGCCTTTTTTTTTTTTTTTTTTTTTACTTCCTTAATGGGCAAGCTTAGATCACTGATGTGAGGGCTTTGTTCTTTTCTGATAGAAACATTTAATGCTATAAATGTCTCTTGAAGCCCTATGTAGCTGTATCCACATGTTAGACCATGTCATATTTTCATTTCCATTCAGTTTAAAGTGTTTTTAAATTATTTATAAATGTGTTGTTCAATTTCCAAAATATTAGAGAGTTTTACTCCCCGGTACCTCTCTGTCAGTTTCCTATTTAAATCCATGTGGCCAGAGAATATACAATTTATCCCTCACAATCCCACCCTCGTATCCCCCCAGAATATGGCCTATCTGGGTGAATAATTCCACTGCCCTAGGAAAATATCTGTTTGTTGCTGGATGTGCTGTGAATCTTAAATAGATCAAGTTGGTTGACAATGTGTTACATTCTTTTATATCCTTATTGAATGTCTCTGTTTTGTTCTCCGGATTATCAAGAGAAGAGTATTGAAATCTTTAATGATAATTGTGAATTTGTCTGTTTTTTTTTTAAGGCAATTGGTTTTGCTTCATGTATTTTGAAGCTGTATTGGTAGATGGATATAAAATTAAGTTTGTTATGACTTCTTGGAAAATAACTCCTCTATTATTTTGTAGTGCCCCTCTTTTTTCTCTGCAACATTCCTTGTTCTCAAGTCTTATGTGTATAATATCAATGCTGCTGCAACAGCTTGCTTTAATGAGTGTTTGCAATGCATATCGTCCCCCATGATTTCCTGGTGATCTATGTATATTTATGTTTATTGTTTGTTGTTGTGTATATGTGTGTGGTTTTTAAAAAAAAAAATAGGTATTCTATGGTTTGGCCTTTCTTTTTGTTCTCCAGACTGACAATATCTGCCCTGCCTTAAAAAGAAAATCTATATCTATATCTATCTATATCTATATCTATCTGTCTATCTATCTATCTATCTATCTATCTATCTATCTATCTATCTATTTATTCGAGACAGAAAGAGAGAGGACAAGCGGGGAGGAGGATCAGAGGGAGAGGGAGAAGCAGACTCCCTGCTGAGCAGAGAGCCTTACCTGGGGCTCTATCATAGGACCCCCCAGGTGCCTCAATGACATCAGCCTTTAAACTGTTGTGTTTGGAGTATTTATAGGTAATATAATTAGTTATATCTTCGGGCTTAAATATATCATCTTGTTATTGTTTTCCATTTGTTCTATGTGTTCTTTGTTTCTTTTTGTCTTTTCTCCCTGCTATTGGATTAACTAGATACATTTCTGATTTCATTTTATTTCTGCCATTGGCAGGCTCTATATCTCTTTTTAAGTTTTTAATGGTTACCTTAGGATTTCAATGCATATCTGTAATTCATCACAGCCTACCTCTGAACAATGAGATGTCACTTCATGTAAAATGTTATCAGCTCATAGCCTTGCAACAATATCAATTCAATCTACTGAGTTGTTTTATTTTTGGCCTGCATTTTTTTTTTTTTACTTTGCATATGTTCTAAAGCCACAGTACATTGCTACTATTTTTGCTTTAGAACATTCTCTTTTAGAATCTCTTTTTAAAAAGAAATGCATATATATATATATTCATATTTTTCTTTATTCCAGATCCTTTAAATTTCTTTCTGCAAATCCAATTTTTGTATCATATTATTTTTTTACTTGAAAGAAATAACTTGCATTAGTTACAGCAAAGAAGTCAAGCCAAAGAAATGGAATCCAATGTTTCAACTGTTTAACATAATATTGTTCCTTATGTAATAGTTCTGGACAAGGGTTTATACTGTCAAGGAAGGTTCTCCTGTACTTGACATTCAGCACCTGGGATAATAGCCTCTTTCCCACCTTCAGTGCCTGACTTCTAACATTGCCCTCTATATGGATAACAGACAACCATGAGGACAAGACCATGGAGGATGTGAGCAGTTATTCTGTGTGAGAAAGGCTAGAAGTAACAGCCTGGCTTTGGTCAGCAGTCCAGTAGCTAGAACTCAGACTCATAGCAGTACAGAACCCCAAGCAAGGCTAAGAAATTAAATACAGCTTTATGTCCAGAAAAAGAAGGAAATGGTTTTTGATGAGAGCTAGCAGTCTTCTGAAAGAGATGTGGCCTGCGCTCATGTTAAATGTTACCATGCTTTCTCCTCCAACTACCCTGCGAGAAATGTTATCATGCAGATGGAGATAAGTTTTCAGAATCCAGATAAGCCAAATGGTCACCGGTTTTATGGATAAATATGTCTTAGGAACTGGGGACTAAAAAAAAAAAAATTCAGGAACCAGGCATATCTAGAGAAAGGACATGAAGAACAGAATAAAGCAGGCCTGACTGGAAATCATATTGCTTGGGCAGGGCTGAAATTCTTCCTACTGGGGGAGGATTAAGAGGAATGTGGTGATGAGGATTAGGAAAATTCACAGAATCTGCTTTGAGGAAAAGACTATACATGGAACATATCCAGAGAGGAGATAAGTGGAGACATTTCTAGATATGCTATGACTTAGGAAACTCTTAAAGAAATTGTAAAAGGTTTAGGAAAAGAAAAATAATCCTATTTTTATTTTATTTTATTTTTTTTAAAGTAGGCTCCACACCCAGCATGGAGTCCAACATGGGGCCTGAACTCATGACCCTGAGATCAAGACATGAGCTGAGATCAGGAGTCAGGTGCTCACCTGACGGAGCCACCCAGGTGTCCGAAGAAAGATAAAATTTTTAAAGATTTTTATTTATTTGTTTGAGAGGAGAGAGAGACCGAGAGAGCATGAGCTGGGGGAGGGGCAGAGGGAGAAGCAGGCTCCCCGTTGAGCAGGGAGCCCCATGTGGGGCTTGATCCCAGGACCCTGAGATCATGACCTAAGCCAAAGGAAGACACTTAAATGACTGAGCCACCCAGCTGCCTCAAGAAAGAGAATTTTTAATGGTGAAATAGACCATCTACAATTTTTTTTTTAACAGTTCTCATGTGCAAGAATGTTCTGGTTTTATATCATTGGAAAAACACTCAAAAGGAATTCCTCCTAACTCATGTTATTCTCTTTGCTGGAAGAAAGATGTGCAGCATGGAGCCTACTAGATGCCCCTGAGCCCTCTCTGCATCTTCTCTGGCAGCTGTGCCTGGCACTTGCTCCTGTTGCTTTTTGTCACATCACCTCTAGAAGCCACATCTCCTCCCTGGGAAGAACGGTGCTGTGGTCTCAGTGTTTGTATCCACCCCATCAAATTCATGTGCCAGAAGACTAAACCTTGTAGTGATGGTATTTGGAGTTGGGAACTTTATGGGATGATGAAATCATGAGGCTGGAGCCTGCACAGATGGGATTAGTGCCCTGATAAAAGAGACCCTTGGGACCTCCCTTGCTCCTTTGTTATAGGGGAAGGACATCCATGTGCCAGAGGTCTGCAATCTGGAAGGGGTTCTTCATCTATTTACGCTGCCCCCGATCTTAGACTTCAGGAGAATCAGAATCAGATTCTCAGAATCAGGAGAAATAGGCTTCTGTTATTCATAAACCCCCCAGTGTGTGGTGTTTTGTTGCAGCCGTCGGAATGGACTTAGACAAGTGGATCAAGACCCCAACGAGTCAACAATAGGCTTGGAGAAAGCCTGCGGTGCCTTCCAGTTCTATCTGCGTGTCCTCCAAGCCTTATCCTTTTGTTACCATATTTATAATGAAACTTTATACTTTTGTTGCCATATTTATAATTTATAATTTCCATCATATGTATTATTTTTTAATGATTTATCTGAGAGATAAATTTATTTATCTGAGAGAGAGAGAGAGTCCACAAGCAGGCAGAGAGGCAGGCAGAGAGAGAGGGGGAAGCAGGTTCCCCGCTGAGCAGAGAGCCCGATGCGGGGCTTGATCCCAGGACCCTGAGATCATGATCTGAGCTGAAGGCAGAGGCTTAACCCATTGAGCCACCCAGGCGCCCTCCATCATAGGTATTATAAAAACATTTCCTAGGACACACAGAAAGTTGCCTTTACAATTTTATTATCACTAAGACCATGTACCTAGCTCATGTCAATATTTATGTCCCCATTGCCTAACTTCAACCTCCAGACTTGCCAGCATTAAACTCGGCCACTCATTTTTAAAACTTCTCTATAACCTTACGACCATATTATTAACCCTTAGGCATGTACACAAGTAGCAGAGTTGAAGTTTGAGTCCAGATATTTATAGCTTAAAGGTCTTTATATTTTAAATTTATTATGCTAGCTTTTTAAAATTTTCTGTTATATATTCAGTGCTTTATTATTTTCTTGAAATCAATAAAACCTGAGTTTGAGCATTGGCTTAACCATAGTACCAATCACAGTTCTTTTTGCAGATACAGAATTCTCTCCAGATGATTAATTGGAAAGAAATTTAACAGGTGCAAGGCTACCTTGGAATCAGTGCATAGACTGGAGAAGCAGGATTTCTGGGCATTCAGGAATGACTTCCAAAGCCACATTGCAGAAGTGGACCTCCCAGGGAGCTGCTGCCTCTACCAAGGTCAGAAATCAAGAAGCTCTGTCTCATCTTCAAGATCTGAAAATATGCCAATTTAGTCATGCAAACAAAATCAGTGCTTTGATACCCTACCTCTTTCTTCAGGAATCAATTCCAAATGGAACCTTGCACAGGTGTTAACATCTCTGATTGGTGGATTCTAAATCTCAGCCTGTGAGCTAGCTGCAAGGGAGTCTGGGAAATGTAGTTTTAGCTTTCTTTCCTTTGCACACTCAGTGAGCATGGCAATGAGTATTACATGTTGACCCATTGCTCCTTCCTACTCTGATAAACAGATTTTTTTAAAGATTTTATTTATTTATTTGACAGGCAGAGATCACAAGTAGGCAGGCAGGCAGAGAGAGAGAGGAAGCAGACTCCCTGCTGAGCAGAGAGCCTGATGCAGGGCTTGATTCCAGGACCCTGAGATCATGACCTGAGCTGAAGGCGGAGGCTTAACCCACTGAGGCACTCAGGGGCCCCAACAGATTTGTTTTTGGCAGATCTCTTGGTGTCTCTCATCCTTTGCCATATTGTCTAAGTGAGATGTTAATCATATACTGCCTGTCTCTGGGGACTGTGAGGTCAGAACAAGATGCTGACTGTTAATGCACTTGGAAAACAGCAGATATCTGCAAGACACTGTAATCGATAACAGACATTTGAGTGGCCAAAACATGGAGGTTGTTTTCTGGCAAAATGAGAACTTGTATGCTGCCTCGTAAGTGTTAATAGAAAGGGAGTAGTGAAGAACTCATGTATGACCTATTGTGCACTGGGATTTTTCACAGATAACCTCAACATGTCATAATTAATTGCAAATCACTCTGATGCTGGAAATTAGAGACAAGCACTTTCTCCGTCAAGATTATTTGGTTTTGTTGAATGCTGTAGCGGGATGGGGTGGTCAGAAGGCAGTTGCCAATGCTCTTCAAAAGAATTGGGTCTTCTATTTATTAAAAGTACTTGAAATTCTATGTTGTGTGGGGAAAAAGACCAAATAATGGATTTCAAAGTGAAAAAAGACAAGTGTGGTTCTTGGTTCCTAAAGCATCTTGTTCAGATTCTCTCTGCTGTTTTGATGTATGAAAAGAAGCCCACATTTTGTGTGAAATATGGAACCCAAGGGGAGAAACAGCTTGGGGCCATCAAATGCTGTAACACTGTGGCAAGGAATGATAAATAGACACAGAAAGATAATTTGCAATATAAACCCCCAAATGAACAGTTTAGATAAGAATCAAAGTTTGACAATTAAAATTTTTAAAAGGAAAATAATTCTTTATCCAGATCTATCCCTTTTCCCTCCCAATATGTAAACAAGAATAAGGAAAAATGGAATTGGCCCAACAGAAATTGCCTTGGATCCTCAGTCCTAATTCAGGGTCCTTCCCTCCCTTCCTTCCTTTTTTTCTTCCTTTCTTTCTTTCTTCCTTTTTAGTTGGTTGTTTTAGAAGGATGGGGTGACCAAGTGGCCAGTGGCTGTTTTTATATTAATCTGGACTTTGACTTACCATTGCCACTTACTTGCTTCAGATGTGACAATTTTATTAGACTTTTGGGGCCCCAGTTTCCTTTATGTTTAAAATATGGATCATAATCCCAATGTCAGAGATTTTGGGAAAGCTGAATGAGAGAGTAAATATGGAGCATTCAGCACAATGCTTGACATACAGCAAGTGTTCGTAAGTGGACTTTCTCCCACACTCACCCCTTCCCCTATGACAGAGAGCCCTCCAAAATGCAGAATGCTATCTCCAAAAACGTGGCTGGTAATTGCATGGTTGGGATGTTGGAATGGATGGCATAGAAACTACTTCCTTTCACAGCCAGGTAGGTGGAGGGTAATGTTAGTGTAGGTCCCCAGCGATGACCAGAATGGCAGGCACAATGTCTAGATGTGACGACATCAGAGATCAGATGACATGCAGAGGAAGAAGCAAGGTAAATTCTGCACACATACCCTGTTCCCTCTCGGAGTGATTGTTTGGATGGGATTCTGAGATTTCTCTTTCAAGACAGAAAGAACTGGAGGCAGGGATGGGTGGGTATGGAGAGCTGCTGACAGGCGACAGGGCACTTATCATAAAGCTTTAATCCAGGGGCAAGATTCCCGAGGCTAAGCAAGAGAGGAAATGTGGAATGAGGCCTAGAGAGATGTATTTGTTAGACAGACCATCCAGATGGATATTTTTACACAGGAGACAAGAGAATAATCTCAAGGCTGTGATTGGGGTTAGGGAAGGGAAATCTGAGATAAGGAGTTCACTTAGAATTGGAGCACAAGCTCAGGCCTGGGCCAACAGCCACAGGGACAGGAGACTGAATCCTAGAAAAAACTGAGGAGAGCTCTCCTTGGGTAAGTTTGGTGGATCCAAGCAGGGTGGGGGCCTTGAGCTTGGCCTTGGGTTTGACACCAGAAGCCTCTGTTAACTCAAAAAAAAATAAAAGGCAGGTGGGTGTTGAGTCAAGGGCACCCTGTTTTTGTGAAATGCCTCAGGTAGTTCTCAACTGGCTTAAAATTACATTGGCATTAAAAACATCTAGCGTATATTCATAGTCCCTCTATGTTTAAGCAAGTTGTTCAACTTGTAAAACATTCTATACGACTCCGAATTACAGGGTTGGGGGAATCCAGTGTTGAAAGGTCTCTGAAAAGCTGGGCCCATCATGATCTCCTTGTTCTCAGACCACACTGTTCAATACAGCAGCAGCATCACCGTCCAGTGCCTGAAATGCGGCTCGCTCTGAGGTGCTCTGCACGTGGGTTTCAAAAACATGGTACAAAAAAAATGTAGAATATCTCATTTATAGTTTTTATTTGATTACATGTTGAAAATGGTGAATTTGTGACCTATTAAGTCATATATATTACTGGAATTAATTTTGCTTTCTTCTTTCCACCTTTTTCATGAGACTACTACAACATTTTCAGTTACCAAGTGAGTCACACTGCATTTCCTCTGGGAATGCTGCTTCGAAATCGTTATTCTCCTTCTTCAAGCAGTATCAAGTATTGACCCCGGCCCAGAGGGTGGGACACCACGTCACTCAGGAGCGAGGCTTGGTTTCATCTAACCTTCCACGTGGGGTACAATGACCACGGCAAAATGCAGAATCCAATCTGTACCATCCTACTTTGTCTCAACTTCTAGAAGTCATAAGGCAGATCCCGAGAATGAACCAACCAGAGGAACCAGAGCCAAGAGCCAGACGCAGATGATGACTCAGGGAGATCACTTCTGCAGCCAGAGAGCTGTGCCTCAGGCTGTTCAGATCCAGGAGCCCAAACACTGTCTTGTTTAAATCATACGAATCCTTCTCCATTTCTGACGCGAAGAATGCAGCTCTTCCTAAGCACTTTTCAATCCAGGGAGCTGTCCTGTGTTCCTGCTGGGGACGATGAAACCCAAGAATGTTCAGTGACTTGCTCAAAGCCACAGGGTAAACTCATACAGGTTCTGAGGCAGCCTCACTCAGTGTAGGAGCGAGGATGACAGGTGACCAGGACAGCACCATGTCTGTTTGTCTGTCCCTCCTACCCTCTGCAGCCCTGCTCAGTATGGCTGGCCAGCACCCAATCCTGAGCCAGTCCTGGTGAGGGCTCAGAGTGCACTGAACCTTTCAGACGGCCATCAGGGCTGTCTTGAAATATTTCTATTGCCCTAAACCTAGAACGACTTGTCTGTTGAACAAGGCCAGGACACCTGCTTAATGACTGGGCGCAGCCTTCTCTCAGACCTTAAGTTGTGGTCTATGGGTTACATTTTTCTTTGCCCTAGTCATTGGCGTCACCAGCAACTGGCACCAAAGGTGTCTGGTTGTCAGTGGTTCTAGGAAAGGTGAGCAGGGGATCAGGGGAGGGGCTTATGCTGAGACATGCTGCACAGGACACTGAGCAGGGGTGCAGGTTTCTCCGCTAACAAGAAGATTGTAGGAGGGAAGCCTGGGAGGTTCAGTGAGTTAAGCCTCTGCCTTCAGCTCAGGTCATGATCCCAGGGTCCTGGGGTAGAGCCCAGCATCGGGCTCTCTGCTCAGCAGGGAGCCTGCTTCCCCCTCTCTCTGCCTGTCTCTCTGCCTACTTGTGATCTCTGTCTGTCAAATAAATAAATAAAATCTTAAAAAAAAAAGAAGAAGAAAACTGTAGGAGAAGAAATAACCCTCCTGCTCAGGAGCACATTTCTTCTGACGGCCTTGCGGCAGCCAATCTAGCTGACGGTGGGACTTCAACACCACGTTCACAATTCTCTCCTCCGATGGAGTGGCCTTCTCTAAATTAGTCCCAAGAACAACATAGTGGTTGTTTTTTCTTTATGTTTTTCCGTACCCTTGGATTTTCTCGATGTCCCTGAATTAGGATACCTTGAAGGTGCCCGGAGAAGTCCAGACCTTCCTTGTGTGGGAGCCACTTAGTGGCTCAGGCACAGCGGAGGGTGACAGTGCCCATGAAGAGCCACTGTCTGTCTTATCACACAGGAGAGAGAAGCCATTGGGTGCTAGATGCTGCCGGGACACTCAAAAACTAATCACTCTAGGAGATACTGGAGAAGTCTAGGAGGGAGTCAGCCCTTTCTGGAGTTAAATAACAACCACTCACAAGGACCATCTCAGAGCCCGAGGAACCCAACTGGGGAGCTCCAAACGCCAGAGAACACCTGTTTCCAACATCAGCCTCCCCCTTTCTTCTCAGCTGGCATCTGGCCTGGCATCTTGTGTGCCCAAGGCCACATGGGGGACAGGAGGAGGGGGCAGCCTCTGGGTTCTTTCCTCCAGAACCCCACTGTCTTGCTGCACACGTGCCCAATAAATCGCTGTCGTCCTTTCCCCGGGTTAGCATACGTAAGTCCCCTGACAGAGAGATGAGTTTCTCATTTCTTTATCAAGCATATTACACATTTTCTGTGCTGAATAATGAAAATTTAAAAGAGGAGAAAGAGAAAAAAGTAAATAATAGATTCTCAAGTCTTTTTTTTTTTTTTTTCCTTTTAATGTGAGAGCATTTGAGGCAAATACAGAAGCTGCCTGTCGTGGGTCTTGTAGCTGGGTCAGGAGATACGCACTCCCACTTCCTTCCTGGGCACAGCCCTGTCCTACCAGGGTCAGAAACCCGAGTGTTTTGTCACTTTCCCATCTTTGCTTGTTTCTAGAGTTCCAGAGGTGATTCGGGGGATTTCAGTTACACGCCTCTGTTTGGACCCAGAACAGAGCTCAGGCGGGAAGCATCTACTTGGCTGAGGTTCATCACAGCCTGGTTCTGGATCCATGACGGGAAGTGGCTTTCCCGATGGGCAGGCTTCTTCTTTCCAAGCCTTCCATCCTGGGAGGCCCGGCGTCACCTGTAGAGAGGACTGGGGCTCCTTCCTGGGAGCCAGGCTGGTCCTCCACTTCTCCCCAACGATCCTATTACCTCCTTAATACTCTCTAACCAGTCCCCTGAAACTAGCTAGACAGGCTTCCGTTCTCTGCCAGTGAGCCCTGACTAACATAGCATTCAATTTATATGCTTAAAAATAGAAAAACTGCCTTCAAAACAGAACATAGGAGTCCAAGGAGGGGAAGATTGACATTATCAATCTCTGTCTAGACATTATACGCCTGTAAATATTGCCAGAGCTTGGTGTGCCTGTGTGCAGCCATACAACACCGATGACTCATGCTGAAACTAGGACAAGAGAAAGCCCCTAAAATTCCCAAAGCTCTGGCTTTGTCCCCAGTACCTTTTGCTAAGATTCTTGGCTACTGCCGATCCCTTGGTGGGAGCTGCCCTTCATCTGCTTTAAGGAAAGCCAGGAGGGGAGGGGGGAAAAGGCTTTCTGGGTTATTTAACAAATCAGAGAGAGAGCAATGTGTTCTCCTCAGAGAAAGGAGAGAGGGCAGGATGAGAATGACAGACCCACACGGAGCCGTGGGTCGTGATGTCGAGTGACCACCTCACTCAATGACACCTGCTCCAGAGACACCCTGTCAGCCAGGCGACCCTATAACAATCCCCTACGCCCAGCTGCTTAGAAGGAAAACAGCTTTGAGCAGCAGACACCCTGTTGAGAACCACATGGGTCGTCTGTGGGTAGAAAACCGCAGGACTGAGAGAACGCTTGGCTCATTTCCTTAAAGACTCAGGAGCTTCAGAGGCAAAAAGTTTGGGTTCAATCTGGTGCTGTTTTGTTGTCGTTTTCACTTTTAATATGTACCCAGATGTCCAGTCAAGACACTGTCAGGCATGGGGCTGCCTCCAAGGCATAGTACACATGGCTGCCTTAGGACCCAACACCCGTCTGTCACTGTGCATTTATGCAACTCCCCTCCCCCCACGAATGGACCTTGTGGGCAGGAGCTGGATGTGTCGAGATGGGGAAAGCAGGGGTTTTGAAACCAAACCAAAGCAGATTGAAATCCCTCCTGAACCAAGGTTTAATGCTACTTGATCCAGGGGTTTTAAATTCTCTGTCATGGTTGCCTCATTGATAAAATGGGCATAATAATGCCTCACAACAGAGGCAGCCAGAAGGAGATACTGGACAGGGTGCTTCACAGAGTGTCTGGTTCCTGGAAAGCCGTCCAGAGCATCAGCCCATGTGCCTTTCTATTTTCAGGACACGGTCCTGGAAAGCCCAGTAAACGCTAAGAAGTAATACTCGTTAATCACATGTGAGTGCACGCAGGAAGGAACCTCCCGTCAGGAGAACTAAGTTCAGTTCAGCAGTTTACCAAGCACTGGCTCCCTGGCCTTGGACACCATGACCTCCCTGGACCACAGCCTCCTTCCCTACCTGGAACCCACAATGGCAGCTTCTTCACAGGGCTACGATGACAGCAAAGGGGGGCGAGCAGGTGCAAGTTATTTGTGAGCCTATAGAAGGGGACTCCACAAATGTCATGAAGAATGAGTCCTTGTCACCACCCACATTCTCCTTGGCAGCCTCTCCGTCCCAGGAACTTTCCCAAAGGCCAGTGCACTGTGTCCTGTCAGTGGGCATCCATGTGGGTGGGGAAGCAAACAGGAGGGGCCTCCAGGACTCAGTGAAGTGGTCCCTACAGGCTGTGGGGCAGGGGGAGGGTCTCCTGCTGGGGGAGTGCAGGGACAGGAGCGTCTGCCCCGAGCCTCCCAGCCTGGGAAAGGGCTTCTGTAGGCTTCCATGTGCTCCCTGGGGACTGTCCTTCCTAGTGACACTGCTTTCGGGCTGCGGGTGATGTGTGCCCCACATAGAGTCAACCCCACACACCTCGGGTCTCAATCACACCCTCACCTGTTTGACCTGGTGTCCCTTGGGCTGGTTCTGGGTGGCCCAGGGAGAGGAGGTGCTCCTGTAGGGCTAAACTGTCTTCCAGCAACATGTTATTTGAAGTTCCCAGTAGAAACTGTAGTAGAAATAATGTAACAAAAATGGGCCAGCTCTGGGCTAGCCCACCGATGCCATTTTAATTCATGGTATAGTCGAAGTCTGGTCAGTAGTAACTGTGATCTGAGTCCTAGGGTCCTTGAAGAAGGAGAAATGAAGAGAATATGTGTAAGATCAGTTCTTACACACTTTGTGGGTATAAATGCCACTTGAGCAAACTCTAAAAAGTTGTAAAACTTGCCTTTGGGATCTAAGCACCCAAGAGACAAGATGTCAACTTGGAAACGGTATGTTTTTTTTTAAAGATTTTATTTATTTATTTGACACAGAGAGAGAGATTGCAAGTAGGCAAGTGCAGTCCTCCCTGCACAGCACCAGATGGATGGCTGGGATTTCCTGGGAAGCTACCAAGGATGCTGGGGACAACAATGGGGCCATCAGCATGGGCCATGGGACCAGGCCATCCTGAAGACCCCTGGCTTGGTCGCTAGCTCGGTGCATGGAGTGGTGGCTACTGTGTCTTTGCTGGGGACACACCACGGAGGCCCTGGGCCTAGCAGGCTGCAGAGCAGGTGTGTAGGTGGAGATAGTGTGGATGCTGCTTGCATGGAAGACACCCGGGCCCCCAACGCCCTAACAGAGTCTGGGGCAGGAAGAGCCACCACTCTGCTGGCTCCGGGGCAGACCAGGCAGGAGAGTAGGACAGGAAGCTGGGGACTTTGGCTGCCCTTGGGCAAAGCCAGGAGGGTGCAGGCTGCTGGCCACACTGGGACAGTCTGATGGGGATGCTAAGGGCTGGAGTCCCTTAGAAATCGAGAGAGGAGGAAGGTACAGTGGTGATGGGGAGAGAAGGGGAGGAAGCCCCATGCCCTCAGCCCCCTGATACAAGGCCAGGCTTTAAATCTTAATTATTCTGAACTTCTGATAACAGACAAATGTACCACAAAACCCTGGGATAAAACATGCCTTCTTTCTCATTCCTTTGAAGATGTACATCTTGCCTTGTCTTTGAAATGTAAACATCAGTAGATAAGCAAACACTGCCTTGATCACCTGAGAATGAAGAAGCAGGGGGAGGAGTGGCTTTTCCAAATCAGACTCCCATAGAAGCTTCTGGCCCAAATCCAGTTCACAGAGGCTGCCCTCAGACCTGAAGCATGAGGGGTCTCCTTTGTGGGGCACACGTCACCGGCAGCCCCAGAGCAGTGTCACTAGAAAGGACAGTCCCCAGGGAGCACATGGAAGCCTACAGATGCCCTTTCCCAGGCTGGGAGGCTCAGAGCAGATGCTCCAGTCCCTGCACTCCCCCAGCAGGAGACCCTCCCCCTGCCCCACAGCCTATAGGGACCACTTTACTGGGTCCTGGAGGCCCCTCCTGTTTGCTTCCCTACCTATGTGGACAGCGCACTGACAGGACGCAGGACAAAGGCACTGGCCTTTGGGAAAGTTCCTGGGATGGAGAGGCTGCCAAGGAGAATGTGGGTGGAGACAAGGACTCATTCTTCATGACATTTGTGGAGTCCCCTTCTATAGGCTCACAAAGAACTTGCACCTGCTCGCAATGATGCTGTCATCATAGCCCTGTGAAGAAGCTGTCATTGTGGGTTCCAGGTAGGGATAGAGGCTGTGGTCCAGTGAGGTCATGGTGTCCAAGGCCAGGGAGCCGGTGCTGAACTGAACTTAGTTCTTCTGATGGGAGGTTCCTTCCTGCTTGCATTTACGTGTGATTAACGTGTATTACTTCTTACCATTCACTGGGCACTCTAGGACCGTGTCCTGAAAATTAAAATGTACATGGGCTGATGTTCTGGACAGCTTTCCAGGAATGAGACGCTCTGTGAAGCACCCTGTCCAGTATCTCCTTCTGGCTGTCTCTGTTGTGAGGCATTATTAGGACCATTTTATTAACGAGGCAACCATCACAGAGAGAATTTAAAACCCCTGGATCAAGTAGCATTAAACCGTTGTTCAGGAGGGATTTGGTGTAATTTCTTCCTCGAATGTTTGGCAGAATTCACCAGTGAAGCACCTGACCCTGCTGTCTTTATTAAATGCGTTTCTGGGCAGATTATCCCTTCTTGTGTGAGTTTCAGCAGCTTTTGCCCTTCAAGGAGTTGGTTCACTTCTTCTAGGTTATCAGATTTGTGGGCATAGAGTGGTTCATAGAACCCATTCATTTATTCCTTTAATGTTCAGGAGCTACGCAGTGCTGTCCCCTCTCATTCTGATCCTAGTAATTTGTGATCACATTCTCTCTCTCTCTCTCTCTCTCTCTCTCTCTCTCACACACACACACACACACACACACACACATTTTAATTAGCCTGGTTAGAGACTCATTAGTTTTGTTGATCTTTCAATGAACCAGCTCTTGGATTCATTGATTTTCTCTATTGATTTTTTTGCGTTAAATTTCATTGATTTCTGCTCTCACTTCGTTATTTCTTTTCTGTTGCTTATTTTGGATTTGATTTGATCCTCTTTTTTAGCTTCCTAAGCTGGAAACTTAAAGGATGGATTGTATTTTTCATGTTTTGCAATACGTACATTCAGTGCTATGAATTTCCCTCTAAGCTCTGCTCTCACTGAGTCCCACAGATTTGGATAAATTATGTCTTTGTTTTCATTGAGTTGACAATATTTTTAAATTTTCTCTTGGGATTTCTTCTTTAACACATGTGGTGGTTTGAAGTGTACTGTTTCATCTTTAGGTATTAGGGTTTTTTTTTTTTTTCCCAGTGACCTTTCGATATTAATTTCTAGTGTAACTCCATAGCAGTCTGATGGCCAACGTTGTATGATTTCTAATCTTTTCAATTTGTTACGGTGTGATGATGGCCCAGAACATGGTTATTTTGGTGAACGTTCCATGTGAGCTCAAGAAGGACATGTATTCTGCTGTTGTCACATGGTCCTCGGATGTCTGTTATGTCCAGCTGGTCAACTTCCATGCACTTCCATGCGCCCAGCAGAGGCATTCTTCATTTCTGTTACAGTGGCTTTGATCCCTAGCATCTTTTTTGTGGGCTCTTTCTTCGAATTTATTTATTTATTTATTTATTTATTTATTTATTTATTTGACAGGGAGAGATCACAAGTAGGCAGAGAGGCAGGCAGAGAGAGAGAGAGAGGGAAGCAGGTCATTTCTGTTACAGTGGCTTTGATCCCTAGCATCTTTTTTGTGGGCTCTTTCTTCGAATTTATTTATTTATTTATTTATTTATTTATTTGACAGGGAGAGATCACAAGTAGGCAGAGAGGCAGGCAGAGAGAGAGAGAGAGGGAAACAGGCTCCCTGCGGAGCAGAGAGCCCGATGCGGGACTCGATCCCAGGACCCTGAGATCATGACCTGAGCCGAAGGCAGCGGCTTAACCCACTGAGCCACCCAGGCGCCCCCTTTCTTCGAATTTTTATCTCTGCTTACATTGCTCATCCCCTCTTGCGTCTTGTCTGGTTCACACACTGGAGAGGCAGCTAGCATTATCGGCAAGGCTTGGATATGGACCACCTCACAAAAGACCAGGATTTCCCAAGGGTGAGCACAGCTAGCTCCAGTGGCATCCATGAAGAAATGGCCTTTCTCGTGAACTCACATGGGGAAGGACTCACCATCCTTGTTTGCAGTGAAAATACTGTAGTTATTAGCATCATTTTAATGAAATGCAGTTGCTGTGCAGACAACCTCATACTTGCTTGGTCGCCGGTGTCCTTGGCCCCTCAGTGTACACCTCCTTATGGAGACTTCCTCCTGTGGTTCTGGAATGGTCCACTGCTCTGACTTCTCCTTCTGCCACATCAGTCATGACACTGCTCTGTTTTCCCCACTGGATGATTGTTTTGTTTGTTTAATGTTTTACCTATAAATTATATAAAGATTTGGCTTTTGGAAACTCGGGATAGATTGTTGTGAATGAAACAGGAAGGACGATGGTAAATAGGGTCCTGAGAGTAGAGGCTGTGCAGATGGAGAGACGTGACTTCACCTCCTGTCCCTGCTTCCTCCTGCTGAGACACCCTGTGAGGAAAGAGCTCTCTGGGCTGGATTTTCCCCTCGTGAAATGGAGATAATCTGTAGATCCTCCTCATGGGTCTTCTCGAAGATGCTTCAGAGTCTGTTACAAGCACAGTGATGATTTTATAGGAAGCTGGGCCTTGTAGGATAAAAAGTGGGGTTTTTGATCTTGTGTCTTCTGTCTTCTCCTGTCCTTTCCCAGATAGAATTCATGCTTTCCTTCCCCTTTCACATCTCTCTTAACTTCTGCCGTGTTGTCACAGCACATCTCCCTCAGGTTTCTTCCAGTTTGCTCTCTCTGTTACCCCTCCCTCCTTCCCTCTCTCCTCCTTCCTTCATCCTCTCCCTCCCTCCCTTCTTCTTTCCTTTTCCTCTACTTCTTCCATCCTCCTCCTGTGTCTCTCCCTTTCCTCTTGCTTCTCCAACTCCTCCCACTGCCTGGCCTCTACTGCCTTTAAATGTTTATTTAACCATGTTGATAAGCTGAGACAGAACAGAAGTCTCAGGATGGACTTATTTCCACATGCCTTTTTTTGAGGTAGAGATTGGTGATCTA
The DNA here is from genome assembly GCF_922984935.1 of Meles meles. Classification (NCBI taxonomy): domain Eukaryota; kingdom Metazoa; phylum Chordata; class Mammalia; order Carnivora; family Mustelidae; genus Meles; species Meles meles. The sequence continues at coordinate 4,975,858 of NC_060066.1, forward strand.
AACTATCTCTCAGGAAATAAAGAAGGTACATCAACCATCTTCTTCTAGATTTATTTTCATCACTTTCTTAAGGCCATCAAAAACCAATTGCTATGACTGCCCTTAGCAAGAGTTTGTGATTCACTGGGTGATAACAGACAGAAATGTGTGGTGTGAGTTGACACAGACAGACGGAGCTGGCTAAAAGCTGTGGTCACTCTGGAAAAAGTTCTACATTGGATCCCCTAAAAACATTCATCCTGCACTTCTATCTGAAGTGGAGGCTGAGGACAGGGCAGGAGTTGGGAAGGAGGACCTCTGGTGGCAGAGGGCTGTTTCGTGGTGGGGGGAGGGGGTAAAACAAAACTTTTATTTGAGAAAATGCTATATTAAATCATCCAAATGATCATATTTATTGTTTTATTTTTCAGCACTTTTTTACTGAATGCCCACCATCTGCCAGGTATACTGATGGGCACAAAGTTTGTGGCTGGTAGTATCCATATTGCAGTTGGGGAGACACGGTAAATCGAAAGTGTACCGATGAACAAGAAGTCATAATACAGGGTCATGATAAGTCCCAAGAGAGAAGAAGAAGTCAGTGGAAGGGGATGAAGGGTAACCAAAGACACAACCTTGGGCAGGATGGGTGGGAAAGTGGGTTTACTGGAGCAATGGGGTAATGTAGAGAGCGAAACACAAAAGCAGGAGGGAAAACAGCATTCCAGGCACAGAACGGAGCAGATGCAAACTCCCTGGATCAGAGCAGGGAACCTGTCACCTTTGAGAAAGAGAAAGGAGGAATAGCTGAGGGGGAAATTGTGGGAAATTAAGTGAGAAATTAAGTGGCTAGGGTCCAGATGATATGGGTCATTGAGGTCCATGGTAAGGATTTTGATTTTCATTCCAAACAGAAAAAGAAACCAATGGAACATTTTGATCAGAGAAGGAGGGGGAGGAGCTGACCTACTACGTTTTTGAAGGATCCTCTCCGAGTCCCAAATATAGCACAGAGAGATGGGTATGAAGATTCAGAAAGAGTGGGGCATTTACAAATTCCCATAATGCTGGCTGGCAATGATGGTGATTTGAACCAGTTCATGTTGGGATTTTTTTTTTTAATATATGAATTGGCAGGAGTTGATGGTTGCTTTAGTTTTATAGCTCAGAATTCAAAGATAAACTAAAGGTTTTGGTCTGGGTTCCCAGAAAATGGTGTTGCCAGTCAAGAGGAATTCAAGGAAGGGATCAAAAATCAGGGAAGTTAAGTCTCAAAGGTGTGTTTTGTCCATGTTGGCATTGAGACTGTAATGAAATATTCAGACAGATTTCAGGTTAGATGTAGTCTCAAGAATTTAGGGAAGAAATCACACTTACACGTTTCTATGTTGTTTATTAAAAGCTGTAAGAAGTCCCTCAGTAAAACAAACCACTTCATCCATTTTCAGCCCAGCATTTTCCAAAGCAATTTGATTAAGAAAACTTTTTTTTTTTCTTGTGAAACGTGCAGGTGTTTTGGGGAATGAGAGTCCCACAGAACACATTTTGAGGTACGTTGGCAGATAAAGCATAGAACAGAGACCTCGTAATCATATGTCTTGAAAGTTCGCTGATGAATTAAAAGACGAAGAAGAGAATTACCCTTGTTCATGCATAGAGGTAGCTTTGTGGGATCACTGCTTATGCAAAAGTCTCTTTGTGATCATCCCACTGAAGTTAGTGGACAACCTTTGTTGGAGGGAAAACGTGCTTAGATCCGTTGGAGGCTAGGTAATGGTTTTCTTCTGCCACCTTACAAATATGTCAAAACTCTCATGGTTTGAAGCAATTTATTCTGAAAGTGGGAGGGGAATAGCAGGACAGCCCTTGGCAGGTCATTTCCAATCTGTCACACCGATGAAGGTTCATAAAGCATGTGGGCATCACAGCCTGCACAAATTTTCAAACTATGAATAAAAACTGGTTAGTGTTTGGTATCCAGTGAAATGTATGTAGGTCCAAAACACAGTTTTTAATTCAAAAGGATGCTCTGACATGGAAAGAAATGGAATGGGATGGATGCAAATATGAGTAAACAATATCAGAGCACATCCCAGTTAGAAGGTGTAATGCGGTTTCCTGTATCTTTGTTTCAAATCTGTGCTGTGTGTGTGTGTGTGTGTGTGTGTGTGTGTGTGCACGTGTGTGTAAACTCCCACATTGTGGACCAGATTGTACAATACATCCTTACAGAGGGCTGTGATCAATCAGTTGGAAGGCTAAGACGATAGATGGATGACTCCATCCATGGCTTAAAAGATAGAGACGATGAAAGAAAGTCTAATTCGAAAGTCTGTCAGTGGTGTTTGCCTCCAGAGCTCACACTGGATGACCAGTCAACTTCCACTCGCCCTCCATTTGAGTGTCTTTTGAACCGGGTCCCTTATCTGTTGCCCTGCTGCCTCCCCTAGTCCCAGTCACCTCCTGTTCTGAGTCTCACACTTGCTTAAGAGGAACAACCATGGTATTCCCTGGTTGGCTTTCCACTCCCACATCCTCCATTTCATTCTCCAATTAACTTTAGAAACATACATACAACAAGGTCTGCCTCACATCCCTTGGCTGTATCTGGTCATCACCTTTAGAAGAAAGTTCAAGATGTATAACATAACGTGAAGATTTCTGGTTCCATCTCTTACTTGGGTTCATTTATGTTCATTGTCATCTTTTCCAATCCCCCATGTCTCACAGTCCGTCTGTGACTTCCCCGCCTCTGACTAAGCTTTCTTCTTATAATTCCATCAATCCGTGTCTTTCAATGTGAGTATTGAGATCTTTTATTTTAAGATTTATTTATTAGAGGAGAGAGAGAGAGAGTGAGCGAGCATGAGTGGGAGGGGCAGAGGGAGAGGGAGAGACCCTGAAGCAGACTTTGCCCTGGGAGGGAGCACAGCACGGGGCTCAGTCTCATAACCCTGAGATCAGGACCTGAACTGAAACCAAGAGTTGGAAGCTTAATGGACTGTGCATGCCCAGGTGCCCCGTATTGAGATCTTTTCATTTTAAGCTGATTATTGACATGGAGGGTTTGCATCTGCCCTTGCATTATTTGTTTCTCTGCCGGAGCTTCTCATCCCTCCATTGTCCTTTCTTGCTGTGTGTGGGTTATACAAGCAACTCTTTACATCTTGACTTATTTATAGTAGCTTTGGATGTATCACTTCGTATACTTTCCTTGGTGTGTTTTCTCATTACTAAGACAGACATGGTTATCAGTCTACTGATTTGTTGGAGTTTTACCACTTTGGGTATAGATCCTACTTTCAGCTGGGACCTTTCACACCCCGGACCCTGGTGGAGCCATGTGAGGCACCCCCTCTCTATGTGTCGAGTACCAGATTGGATGGTGGTGTAATTTTAGCTTCAGACATCAAATACGACTTGAGAAACTCTTGAGGGCAAGGAGGGTCATTTCTATTTCTATGCATTTTTAGGCATTCCATGTTCTTTCTTTAGTTCCAACATTCTTTTCTTAAAATGTTTTTTCTTTCTGTTTCGGGAACTTGTCCTCAAATTAGAAGCTACTGATGGGTGCGCAGTGCTGTGTGTCTACTAAAAACCACTGGTTCTACTCTTTACATTGGAGAACTCCATGGCTCATGGGTTGTGCTCAGTAACAGTGTTGGAGACCAGTGTGTGCCTTTGCTCTGGAGAGGCTGCACTTTGAGCCATCTTGGATGTAGGGTTTGTTCAGTCCTTCTATATCCTTGCCAGTTTTCTGCCTCCTACATTTTTGATTACTCAAATAAGAGAGATTAAATCTACAACTGTGATTTTATAGTTGTCTCTTTTTTAAAAGATTTTATCCATTTATTTATTTGAGAGAGGAAGTGCGTGCAAGTGAGTGCAAGGGGAGTGGCAGAGCAGGAGGGAGAGAGAGAACCTCAAGCAGACTCCCCAGTGCACACTGAACCAGACACGGGGCTCGATCTCACAACCCCAAGATCATGACCTGAGCCGAACCCAAGAGTTGGATGCTCAACTAAGTCACCCAGGCACCTTGTAATTTTATATTTTTCTGTTTCCCTTTTGCTGTGTGTGATTTGTTTCACACATATGAAGCTCTGTCCTTACGCATACGATTGCCGTGTCTTCACTGTGTCTTGCCCGTGGAATCATTAGGTGGTGTGCCCTAACAATCTGATTTGCTCTGAAGTCTGCTTTACCTGAGATTAATAGAGACACCTTTTTTTTTTTTTTTACTAGTATCTACGTGGCATATCTTTTTCCATATTTTAGATCGTAGCCTATTATTACATAACGGTAAAATTCTTGAAGAAATGAGCAGTACTTTTTAAAAATTATTATTCATATTGCCAACCTTTTTGTTTATTTGTTTATTTACAGCATAACAGTGTTCATTGTTTTGGCATCACACCCAGTGCTCCATGCAGTACGTGCCCTCCCTATTACCCACCACCTGGTCACATTGCCAACCTTTATCTTCAGTTAGTCTGTTTAACATAAGTATCGATGTGTTAGGATTTAAATTAGGTTTTCTCTTGCTTTCTCTTTCTGTCCTCTTTCTCTTTCTTTGATGTCTGTTTTTAAATCTGTTTCCTCTTTCCTGCCATTCTTTAGGGCACTTTGTAAAAAATATTCTGTTTTGGTTTAAAATGTTTTTGAGTATATCTCTGTATTTGAATCCATCTTAAAAAAAAGATTTGATTTGTCAGAGAGAGAGAGTGAGAGAGAGCACAAGCAGGGGGAATGGCAGACAGAGGGAGAAGCAGGCTCCCCATTGAGCAAGGAACCCGATGTGGGGCTCCATCCCAGGACCCTGGGATCATGACCTGAGCCGAAGGCAGACGCTTATCTGACTGAGCCCCCCAGGAGTCCCTTTGTGTATCTGTGTATCAGTTGTTTTTCTAGAGATTATGTATACATATAAAATTTAGCACAGTCTGCTTGTACCAACATTTACCACATCGAGCGGGGGGTAGAGACCTGAATCACAACTGCAGTCCCTTTATCTGCCCATCCATGTGATCTATTACCTTAAATATTACCTCTATCGTCTTGACGTAGAATTTGTGAGGTGCTCATTGTTGTCAGCTGATACTAAATGTTTTGCATGAATATTTTTATATCCACTCAGGAAATAGATATTAATATTGCTGTTTCATTTTTACTGATGATTAGTGATAGTTTTTTCAACATCGTTATAGATGCAGAAACTCAGATTTAGAGATGCTAAGCATTTTACCTAATATTACTCCATTGAGTGGCTGAATTAAGATGTCGCTCAGGTTCTATGTGGGTATAGAATCTTAATTCTGCATCGTCGCCCCTTTCCATATGAAGCTACTTATAGACGTTTCCAAGCTGGGAAGGAGGGTGAAGAAGAAATGGTTAGGCGCCAAGACGTCTGGCTGGTCCCTGCCAGAAACAGCTCCAACTTTGGACTGGTCTTTGAACCAGCCCGGAGCTCATTCCTCACCTGCAAAAGCAAATGTTTACATTCGACAGTCTCTGGCATCTTCACATCCGGGGTCCTCTGAACTAGATGTCGGCCAGCACATTTAATTATGATGACTTTGGTTTTAACACAACGTGGAGATACTTGCATCCCTGATGAAACCTAGCCTTTCACCTTAGTTCAGGTATGAGTCTCACCACTACATTCTGGAAAATATTAACCCAAAAAGATGTACGTAAGATCGGACGTCCTGAAGTCGTGTGGTTGGGTGGGCCACACCCTTCATCCCCCTTTCGAGATTCAGTATGTGCTTAACCCACGGCATCCTGGAACTCTGATCCACTCTAACTTCTATATTATATCCAGCATTTTCCTGACTGGAGTCCGTCTCATGGCACACCCTTCTAACAGACTTTGGAAAAACTTCGATTGGATTTCTCTGGCTTGAGTGCGGTGGCTGAGATAGATGACTTCTCAAACCATCCATCTTGTAGGATTCTGTGAAGGTAGACCTGAAAGTAACAGCTGTTGGCTGGCTATTTTATTTTTGCCTTACTCGTTTGACAAGAGTAGAAAGGGTGTGATGTGTATAACTGAAGATCGTCAATTAAGGGCTCTTCCTGACTCTTCTTCCAAACATCCATCATTGCATTTGGACTAATGAGAAAGTACTCTGCACACCTACTGTGTGCGGGGCTCTGTTAATAGGAGAGAGAGAAAACAGTAAACGCATGAACTCATCAAATCATTGCAGCCAGCCTGCCTTCCTTCCCACCCTGGGAACCCTGAGCTTTTGTCAGGCAGGTTCCAGGGACTAATTAGGATCCTGCACGTTCACCGTAGGCTATAGTCATTCAAACTAATGACTGCGGTCTGCAGCCCTGAGTCGCTGACGGGATTCCTGAGGACACGGACACCCAGGCCCATATGCGTCCCTGCAAGTTCTTGCTCATTTGTGAAAGATAATGTCTCATTTCCAGCGACCTCAGCTTCACACTGTAAAATACTCCGAAATGACATATAAAGGATAGGGACGCAGTTTTAAGAATTTCTTCAATTTTCTGTCAACAGGGCTGTGTGTAGGATAGGAGGCTGAGACAGAACGACTCATCATTATGTCACCGGCGGTGACAGCATGACTCTTGGTGTCTTTGAACTTGCTGCTCCGAGACAGCACGTGAAGTGTCTTGCCGCCGGGGAAAGGCCCGCGGTGGAGAACTCACTCAGCCTCTGCCGTGTTCCCTTCCTGCCTCTGTGCGAGCCACACTGCAGGCCCAGGGCTCCTTCATCCCACTGACACATGCTCAAGCCCTGTGCATTGCTCCAAACCGTGCTCAGCTACCTTCTCTTCTCTTCTCCAGGGCCCCCCAGGGGATGTGACTCATCTTCCTTATCCCTCTCAGAGCACAGGATATGGGTGTCTGTGTGTCTCAGAGACACATTTATGTCTGTGTCGTTTTCTTTTTGCATCCCATTCTACCGCTCCTGGGCTCCAAGGCCAGCGGGACCTGGTCCTGCAGAGAAGACACAAGATGCTGCTCATCGTGAGCTGGCTTGCAGCGGGCAGTGAGAGAGCTGTGCACACCGAGGCTGCTGGTGCCTGGGGGAGAGGGGACATCCGCTAGGGAGAGACCCTTGATCCCCAGTTGTGGCTGGGCATGTGCCAGACTGGTGATGATGGCAAAGACATGGGAGGGAGACAGAGAGTGGTGCACGGAGGGCCTCTCGGAAAAGTCAGGACATGGATAAAGATGTCAAAGGACAGGTGACGACAAAGGAAGGCGGAGGGCCGGGAAGAAGCCGAACCACACAGAACTGTCCAACAGCCCATGGCCAAGTGCATGACACATATTTAAAAAACCGTTGGTAGGAGGCATACAGCACTCCGGGCTTTGTGGACATGCTGGGAAGAGTACAATCCCAGAGTACCATCTTGGCGGTAAGACGGGCAATTAAACAAGGCAAGCGCATTTTCAGAAATGAGTGCTCTCAAGTATGCAATACAGCGTAATGTGATACAGAGAGAAGGAAGGGAGGGGACAGCAGCTTTAGGCTAACAGAGGGGCAGCCTTCCAGAACGGGAATCCGTTCTGAGGAGAGGGGAAAACTGAGGCGAAAGGCTTGGCCGGTGAGCCAAAGACTTCAAGGTGACCGCAGCAGAGTGAGGTCAGGGACGGAAAGCGAGCAGGGACACGGGCAGGAAGCTGCTGGAAGGGTTTTAAGTAGGGGAGGGCACTTCTGCGCTGGGAAGCTTGCCATGGTTCTGGAAGGAGGACGGGTCCAGACAGGGGAGGTACAAGGTTGAAGGACACGTTAGAAAGAGAGGACGGCCCTGGCTTGCAGTGGGTGATGATGGACGTGGGGAGAATGAACTTGACCACACCTGACCACCTAGGGCCACAGATCCAAGTCCCAGGCCCCACTGTCTCTCAGCAAGATGGCTGACTGAGCCATTTCCCTGGTTCCCTGCCTCGTTTCTCTGCCATCTCTTACCATATAGGACCCCGGGGAATATTGCCTTTTCGTTAGCATAACACACACACAGGAAAGACCACAGGCGATCAGCTCACGGCCTGAGGAATTCTACAAACTGGACGTTCCGAATGCCCGGCCATCCTCAGGCTGTCCTGCTGCCCACCATCACCGTCTACTCTCAGGCCCCCTCCGCCACGGTCCCGAGGACAGACCAGCGTGTTGCCCATCTTCCCACTTAGTATAGGTGGAACATGGTGCGTGCTCTTCCGTGTCTGTTCCTCTGCCCCAACCTCCGGAGGTTTTCTGTCTCACTCAGAATCAAACGCTTACGTGAACATGCGAGCCTCTCCCTGTTGGGGGCCCTGCCTCGCCCTGCCTCTTCTTCCGCACCCCTGCTGCTATCCCTGTGACCCACCAAGATACATCCCCTGTCAGGAAACCATTGTCCGAGGTTGGTATCACGATGCTCAGTTTATAAGGGTGACTTACCGTAGGTCACACAACTCAGAAAATGAGCCAACAGGCAACCTCGAATGTTCTCCTCAGTGTCCAAGGCTCTCTCCTCCCTGATGGCCTGACACATGCCTCCTGAAGGGGGACCTCCTGCGTGGGGCCTCGTGGCACGACCACCCTTACTCTCAGTTGCCCTCTACTTCTGCTGTGCATTCCGGAAAATGGGCATTTGCTCTGCCCCCATATTCTTTCTCTCCCTGGAGTGTTCACTCGCCTGATCCCAGCCCCATCTCCTCACCTGCCTGCTGCTGAAACATGGTTTTAACAATCCGGTCCATTGGCCATGGCTTAGTGGAACAAAAGATGTTTTCTTTTTTTTATTCTGTAAAGATTTATTTATTTATTTTACAGCAAGAGAGAGAGAGAGAGAGCAGGTGGAGGGGCAGACGGGGAGGGAGAGAGAATCTTAAGCAGACTCTGTACCGACCGTGGAGCCCATCGTGGGGCTCAGTCTCACAGCCCTGAGATCATGACCTGCTCGGATATCGAGAGTTGGATGCTCGACGGACGGAGTCACCAGGTGAAGAGGGTTTTCTTGATACAGATGCAGGGACTCTGGAGTTAGGGGACATTAACTTCTGCCTATCTCAGCCCCTGCCTGTCTCTCACTCGAACTGTAGATGACCAGTAGCCAGTAGTAACCAGTTAAGAAGTTGAATCGGGGAGCCAGACCGCCTGGGTGTGGAGACTAGCTTTCCCTCTGTGCTCACAGAGTTTTGCAAAGGTTAAGTCAGTGCACATAAAGCATCAAGAATGATATCTGGCCTGAGCACATACAGTTCCTGTCACCTGGATTCTTGTCATCCGCTGCCTCCCCTAGGAGCCCTCTCCAGGCACTCCCGGGGCTCCTTGGCCCCAGCCCACTGGAAACCCATTCTAGAAGCTTGCCTGGTGGCATACAAGGGCTTCTCCTTTCCCTCCCTCAGGTATGGGCATGCACGTCACTTCAAATAGGCATTTTGCCTCTAAAGTCAGGGAAGGTGTTTTGGTTCTCTATGCTCTGTCTGGCAGAGATGTGTTCGATTTTCTAGTTTGGAAAAAGAAAAGGAAAGTCCACAGACGTCCACTAGATGGCACTGTGAGTCCACAACCTCCACGAACGGGCTCCAGGCAAGGAGGAGGATCTAAGTCCCCATACACAGAGGCATCAAGCTCATCCCTCTGGGGGCCAGGGCAACTGATCTTTGGAATCCGCACAGCACACATACAAACCGCTTCTCAGACAACATGTATTTCATCAAGACTCCTTTCTGATGTTAGGGGAAAATTCATAGAAAGCCGGGTGAGAAACTTGTTATTGAACCCTGGCTGTATGGCATTCTGTGCATACATGCAAAATCATTACATAGTTTACGGGAAGAATAAATCCTTGCCATCACTTTGCAAAGCAGGCACTGTTGCCCCTGTTTTATAAAGGGAAAACTGAGGATTCTGAAGGTCAGGCTCCTGGTCAAAGCTTGTTTCCAACACTCTCCTGTGTTGCCAGGTCAAGATCCAAATACTGCTCCTTCCAAATGTCAAACCTCTGTTTTTTTTTTTTTTTCAGTTTCAGGGCCCTAGCTTTTAAGGGAATGATGGCATGAACTTGGGTGGGTGCCTCATCCGTAGGTGGACGTAGTTTTCTTCTCCACAGAGAGAGTCTATTTCCACAGGGAATGGGGGATAGAGTGGCCATTCATGAATTTGTCTCAAACTTCTGCAAATGGTCATTGCATACAACTTCTCCTGCACAGGTTGTGGTGTTGAAATCACTGTTTTATGCTCTAAGTAATCTATATGATGGGTCTGCCTTCTGCTTCTTCAATGGATTTTCCAGTGGGCTGCTATAATGCAGATGGGAGAGGGTCAGGAATTGTGTCCCTGGTCTCTTTTTCTCTCTTATTTACCAGGTGGCCCCAGGGAATTCATGCACCTTTTCAGAATTCCAGTTTGTTGACTTCTGAAACCAGTTAGGCTAGTGAGAAACCTCTCTTTTTCTGGACATCATGTGACAAAGATCTGTCTAAGAGTTGTATACGCCTCTAATTATAGGTTACCTGGAGTGTCCAAATAGCTTTTTTTCATGGAGGAATATTTCACTATGCCTACTGGGACGGAGCAAGGCAGAGGAGACAGGGAGATGGGTGAAATCCCTACCCCGTGCTCCTTAATCACATGCCCCAGCCCACATTCAACCTGCAGGCTAAAGAGGGTCCACTGGACACAGTGTCAGAGTTCTTTGCCCAAGCCTGGTGGTCAGAGACAGAGAATGCCCAGGGGCTTGTCCTCAGCTTATCAGCCCAGAAACTGCACACTCAGACAGGCTGCCCTGTCCCTCTAGGACTGAGAAGGGCTTCCTTGACTCCCTTTATGATTCTCCTGTCTTAGTTTTCTATTTTTTTCTGCCATAACAAATGACCATAAATTTAGTATGGTAAGATGATATAGACATTAATAAATAAATAAAATCTTTAAAAAAAAGATGACATAGACATTTATCCACCTGCTGTCTAGAAGTCTGACATGGGTCTTATTGGTGTGGTGGCAGGAAGGCTGTAGTCCTTGCCCAGTGCTCTAGGGGAGGATGCATTTCTTTGCCCTTCAGGGTCTCTAGAGGTCATCTGTATTCCTTCATTCATGTCCCCTTTCTCCATCCTCAAAGCCAGCAGCATTTTGCAGTCCTCTGATGGTTACTTTGTGGTCACATCTCTCTCTGACTACATCCAAGAAAGGTTATCCACTTTTAAGGAGGATGGTGAGGACATCAGGCCCATCTGGAGAATCTGGAATCCCCTCTCCATCTCAAGTCCTTCAGTCACATCGCCAGGGTCCCTTTTCTGATGTAAAGTAATATGTCCATGGGTGCCGCAGACTAGGACCTGGACATCTCCGGGACGTTGTAATTCTGCAGCACACCTTCCAAGGGTGGGAATTGTGGGCTCATGGAGAAATCCTTCTTCTACTTACCTTCACCTTCTTTGGAACCAAAGAACAATTTTCTTCCCAAACCATTTAAAGGTAAGTACGTCAAATTAAAAAAAATATTGAGCAATACTCTCTTGTTGTTGTTGTTGTTCAGATGTACAGATGCATTATGGGACAGATCCTTGATAATTTGGTCAGCTTTGGTTAAGAATAGTAATCTTTATTAATATTCTCTCTCCCCATAAGAAGGATGAGGAAAATATCACATGACAGGAGCTTAAGCCTTGGGGTACCTTTGGAGAAAAGTTAACAAAATGGTTATTTTCTCAGGTGGCTTCTGATTTCCAAATAGTATCTCTCTGTTCTCAGGTCCTCAGGCAAACTGTATCTAGGTAATATTAACCGTCCTGGTTAAATATAAGGTTATAACTAGAGAGGTTTGGACAGTCCCTGGGATGTACAGGCTTTCATGTACTCTTCTATGTGGGGATTTAAGTAGGAAAGTTGAGTCTTCTGCTAAGAAAGAGAGTGAGCGGATAAAAGCCTTATTTATTATTTATGCATTCATGCAGGAAGTGGTCATTGAAGGTCCTCGTGAGAGAGACAGTGTCCCAGGAGTGAAGGGTACACAGGAGAAGAACACATACACTTTCTGTTCTTGGAGAGGATTGAGTTCCAGCATGGAAGAAGCAAAATTGCGGGGGGCGGGGGTAACCCACATGCTAAAAGAGGTTCAGGGAGGTCATTGAGGAGGAAAGGCAGGGAGTCGTGGAAGGATGTGGGGTGGGAGCATGAGGAGGCAGGTGGTGCTGTGGGAGGGTTGCTGGAGGGCACAGCAGGCTGAGATCCCGCTCAGAATCCACCGCAAGTGCACCGAGCCAGTCAGTCATCCTAAATGACTTCAGTTCAAAGTGACCTTAGAGGGTCCTCTCCCCATCCTGGGCACCTCCTCTGTTCACGAGGGCATTAGACAATATGGTCCTGAAGTCATCTAGCCTCAGAGGTGGGGGTTCTCAAGTATGGGGAGAAGAAGGCTCTGAGATGTGGCTTGGTGGCCTTGGTGGTCCCAGTGGGTGTAGCTCTCTCTTTTCAGACAGAGCCTTTTCAGCCAGGGGTGGCCAATGCCCACCTGTTGGAAATGATGAAGTCAGCTCCTATGTAAAATATGTGATTCATTTTCTCATCTGTACCTCATGGAATCCTAACATAATTCATTCTGAGTTTTATGGCTAAAGAAAAAAAAAAAAGAAAAGAAAGAAAGAAAGAGGGATGCTGTCTCCCTTCCTCACTCACCATCCTTAACCTGGAAATGGAGTCTCTCAAGCAGAGGAAAAAAATAGGCTTGGGTAGACAAGGTACTCCTAAAATAGTCATTGACAATATATTTATTCTAGGAAAAAAAAAACTACCATTCTTTCCATGAAAACCTATAATAATAACCAGAATATCAGTATCTGAGAACATTCACCAGGAGGTATTGAGACCATGTGACAAAGATTGGTCCAGAAGGTCGGGATGGGTGAGACCTGGGCTCTCCCCTCACAGAGCTTATAGTCTGGCTAGAAGAGTAGAAGGGCATATGAAAATGCACATAATTACCGTGATGTGAAAATTGTCATTTGCACAAAACAGGCAGCGCGGGCCTTACTGTAGGCATGAGGGGAGGTTTCGCGGATGTTGGAAATGACTTGTGGAGGACAAGTGAGAAGACTGCGTGGAGTGGAAGGAGAATGGCGGCCGCACTGAGAGACCAGAGGAGCACCTGGCAGCCAGGCGTGCTGGGGTTCGACCAGCGGCGTTCCCCATTTGGCAGGATTCTAGGAGCAGGTGGGGTTCGGGGACAGTGTGCTGCCCTCAGGGCACAAGGGAGCACAAAGCACTGTCTGGCCGAAAAGCTTGAGATCTAGCTGGGGAGAAGGACTTGAGAGACCAAGCCGTGTACCTGCTGATGCAGAGAGGTTTTTCAGACAGGAAGGCTGAAGTTGTGCGTGACTGCTCTCACGTCTTTAACCCCAGACTATCAGTGTGCCGCCATTAGCACGACAGCCCCATTCTAGCAGCTAGGGATACATGGGCCAATGGCGGAGAGAACATCACTGATGTGACGGAGCTTCCATTCAAGGGAGACAGAAAAATATTAAATAAGCTAAAATAAATAAACACAAGAGATGTGAATTAATGAGCGTTGGGCAAAAGATTAAAGTAGGGTAATGAGATAGGAAGCAATTGGTGGCTCTGTTAGACAAGAGGTCTGGGAGGCCTCGCAGGAGAGATGTCTCAGCTTGGTCCTGATTAAAGAGTAGGAGCTGGGCACACAACGGTCAGAGATGGACATGCTCCTGGAAGGGGGAATGGCTAGTACAAATGCATGGCACATGCTGAGGGAGAGTTTGCAGAGCTCACCTAGAACCTCTGATGTGACTGGGCCATGGGGGAGGGGTGTGGAGTGAGAGAAGGTCCAGGATGTCTCACTGGGGAGCTTGGTCAGTTAGGGTTGGTACCTACAGTGCAAAGAACCGAAGGGCTGTGAGTCCAGAGATGGACTAAACACACGTGCTTGTTAACATGAGTCTGGCTGCTCCACGAAGATCGGATCATCCAAGCAGAGTGGAGACAGCGAGGTGCTGTCACGGTAGTCCAGAAAAGAGAAGGATGGCTCGGATGAGACTGTACAAGGGACAGCAAAGGGAAGCCAGCAGGTGCAGGATGAGCTTTGTGTGAGAAGGGAAGCATCGTGGTGTTGCTGGTAGGACCAATACGAAGACGAACAGAGTCAGCCAGGATGGAAGCCTACAGAGGAGCCCGTCTTCAAGAAGAAAGGAAGAGCTTTGTTTGGTCCATGTTTTGTGTGTGGGGTGCACGTGATGCTTGTGAGGACACGCATGTAAAATCTGTAATTCTGGATGTTTCCAGCTGTAGATATAAAACTGGGAGTCAGTACCAACTACAAGCAGTGATTGGCGGTAAATAACAACAATGAAAGTAACAAACAGAAAGGAGGCTTCTCATTTGCATACAGCGAAAAATACCGACAAGTAGGGAGTGTTGAGCTGGTTCAGGTCTCAGTGTCATCAGGGACCCAAACTTCCCCTTCTCCACAAATGTTACTGAGCCATTCAGCTGGCTTCCTGTTCAGAAATGCTTTCTGGAGCTCTAGCCATCTTACCTGTGTCCCAGACAGGAGGTACACTGGAGAAGAAGGGCACGAGGGGTAAGAGGGGTTTTCCGGAAACTCATGCCCATCAGCAAGGGAGGCTCAGAAATGGGTTTAAATTCGAGTATAGTGCCAATCTGAGTAAAATCAGGATTCTGTTGGAAATCAAAGGATGGGTTAGTTATGCGGCAGAATAACTAGGCTTTTCTACCCCCCAGATGTTGGCAAATAGATGACACTGAAAGTCACGGGAATCGATAAGATCATCTCCAGAGAGTGGGTGGCCAGAGAGGACAGGAGGATGGACACCGATCCTTGTGCCACCCACGTGTGACGCAGAAAGGAGAGGGAGAAGCAACAGTGAATGCCGAACTTGACGGGATGCTGGCCACAAGGGGCTTACCCCCGGAATGTGGAGAAATGAACAGTATATGATGCAGGAAACGCACCGACGACCGGTACCCCCCACAGGGAAAGGTGGGTTTAGGAGAGCATATGAGACTTTGGAGGAATTCTACCAGCTTCGCGGTAGACTTCTGTGCCAGGAGTCGTTTCTGCAGGCAAATACACAGCCACAGAAAATAAAAATTAATGATGATTGATTAACCGTGCATCATTTTTAAGGAAAAGAATGTAGACATTTAATAAATATCTATTTGGGGTCTAACAATTTTGAATGCATAATGTCATGTAGTGTTTCTGACAGTGACATCATCTCCATTGTTTCACATACAGAAACTGAGGGTCTCGGAAGAGAAATCACATCCTACAGGTCATGCAGCCACTGAGTGGTGGATGAGAGATTTAATTCAGGGATGCCTTACCCCAAAGTTGGCATTGGTTCTGTTGTCTGATTTGTGCTGTAGAACGTTTCTCAGCCCCCGCCCGGTGGACATTTGGGCCGGTGAGCCTGCATTGGACAATGTGGGAATTTTTGTATCATCCTTGGCTTCTTCGTACTTGATGTTCGTAGGACTCCATTCAAATAAAACATCCCTGGACATTGCTTGATGTCCCCCGAGGGGCAGAACTGCTGCCTGCTGAGAGCTGAGAACACTGCTCTAGAGGGAACGTCAATCAGTCTCTCTCTCTGGATACAGTTGCATGAGCACATACGCGCGCGCACACACACACACACACACACACACAGACACACACACACACACACACACATGCTTTCCACCTCCCTGCAGAACAAAATCTTTCAGGCTGAGAGTCCCCTGAGCACCCCTGCTCTTCCTCCCCCACCCCGTGTCCTCCTGTGTGATAGATTTCACAAGATACTATTGTTCCTCCATCACCCAACAGAAGCTCGAGAGTCATTCCGGACTTCGACTTTATTTTCTCTCCACAAGGTAGGTCTTCTGCTTCTGGAACATCTCTCAGGTTGGTCTTCTCTGAAGTCTTATTGTCACCTCCTACTCCAGGCTTATTCATATCTTCCCTGTACCCTGGCAATGGCTCAGCCTGTCATAGGTCTCACTGTCCCATTCTCTCTTCCCTCCATGCTGCCAACAATGAAACTTCTAAACTGCAAATAAAAAGCCAGGAACCTGGCCCTTGTATCCAGACCCCTGAATGTCTTATTTCACACTGTCACCCCAACAGAGTCCCCTGAACCACACCCACCAAGCCCTGACTGCATTGTTCGTCATTATTTCTATTAATAATATTAAAGCCCTTGGAGGACAGAGGCATAACCTTCTTCATTTTTCATCCTCAATATTCATTCTAGGACCCTGCAACTAGAAAAGAGCCATCAGACGTGAGCTGAGTGAATTCTAGTGTATAGTGATTTCGACAAAAAGGGAAGAACTAGCTACTTTTTAAGGCTTATTTAATAGAAAGCATGATGATATGTTTGATATTCTTGATGAGATGTCTTGAGGGTAAACCTGTGCTCTGACACGGCATTCCAGTCCAATGAATCAGTTACGATAGATTTGAGTCGGTGTATGACCCTGTCACTCTAAATGAAAGATGCCAAGATGCCTTTCTGATACTGTTTCCGATATTCTGTAACCTACGTTGGGGTGTGTTGGTAGCCGTAATGAATCAGGTTGATGGAAACAGGATCTCGAGCTGCGCTGTCCAAGATGGCAACCACTAGCTGCGTGGCTATTTAAGCTTCAGTTTCAATTGGTTAAAACAGTTTGATTTCTCAGTCTCATCAATCGTGTTTCAAGGGCTCAGCAGCCATGCGGAGCTGGCGGTTTCTACACTGGGCTGCACCAGAAGACGTTTACACTACCACAGAGTTCTACTGGACAGAGCTAGTCTAGAGGACGGGGCATGAAGGGTGGTGTGCGTGCTTCCTGGCTTCTATGGCTTCGTAAGAAATGGGAATCAGAACAGGAGAGAAAAAAAGGAGAATATTCTGCTCCTTCTAGCTGTGCTTGGTGAACTTTTATTGATCCTCTAGCTGTCCACTTCCATGGGGAAGCCTTGTCTGACCCTAAGCTAGTCTATATTAACTCTTTCATTATACTTTATGGTAAGACAGTATTTCTTTAACAACTGCATTTGTGTGTGTGTGTGCATGTGTGTGCGTGTGTGTGGCTATAATTATTTGATTATTATCTCTCTCTTCCAGTAAGCTGAAAGCCCAATGAGGTCATGACCTAGGTCTGAATTTCCTTAATATTTCACGTTTCCTGGCTCAAAGTATACAACTTACAACTATTTGTTGGGTGATTTAATGGAATTTTAAACATGAATAATCATAAGGCACTATGGTGGATACCTTATTAAAGTTATTTTCTGTTATTTCCTATTTTCAGTACTGTATTCTGAATGACATTTGTGAGTTTATTTTGGAGAGGAGGAAGCTGGAATTCTGCAAGGCTTGGTGGTTTGTCCTCCCTGGTGGACAGGTGACAGAGATTGAGATTAGGAGAATACTGACTCTAAGTGAGGCATAGAGGAGCCAAACAACAGACACTGATGGACTGAGAGCTGAAGAGAATAGACAAGAATGAACCAAAAAGGCTCTCAGAAGCTTGCCATAGACTGAGGTGAAAAGAAAAGCAATGAATATTCTGCCCAGTGAAGTGTCAAGCGATCCCATGAGCATAGTGACAGAAGGTTAGTGGAGTGCCTTTTTTCGCCAGGGAAATGTAAGACAGGCATCTTCCCTGAGGAAATTCTTCTGTTGTTGTGAAAGACGAGCAGAGATCAGGCAGGTAGATAATCACCGTGTAGGCATCCCCTTCAAGGAATTCAGCATAGACAAATGTGCAAGGGACCTGCATCCCTGTAGGAGTGTCCTGTCATCGTGTGTCATGTGTGAGTAAGCAAAGGGATGGAGGTGATGTTGAGAAGGTCGGCTGACCCCTGCTTCGGGGAGAATCTGTAAGTCAAGATACTGATCATCTCATTGACACTAAGAAGCCACTGATCTGGTTTTCAGTATTGGGATTTGAGTAGGGAAGGTGGGAGCAGAAAGGGTGAGGAGTAGGAGCACCGGATAGTGACTATCGGACAAGGGTGAAGCAATGAAGGATAAAGCAGAAGGGATTTGGGGGGCAGATGTTAGGTGAAGCCTTAAACATACTGAGAATGACGTGGCTCGAGTGCATCCACATGGAGACGTCCAGATCTCAGCGGTATCCAAGCTTTAATGCAATCAAGTGAACAGAGACAGCAAACTGAGAACCCGCCTGATCTCGGGCTCTGCGTTTGGAGGACAGCTCTTCTGTTGCACATCCCTCCACCTGCACTGGGTCGGTAAAGCTCTTCAGTTGCTGAACTCACAGCGGGTAAGATTCACCCTTCTCAAGCTGCCCTTGAGTCTCCGGAATTACGCCCCCAATTTCACCGTGTGGACACTGTGTTTTTAATTCTGAAATCACACTTGGAGAGCAGCTGTCCTTCAATTTAATTTGACTCAATCAATATTTACCAAAGGTCATCCAACCAGGTTAATGCAGTCAAGATAACAGTTTCTTCAGAGAGGAATACTGAAATGGTTGAGGCTTCTGGCTTCCAATAGTTTATCATCTAGTTGGAGACAAAAAAAAAAAAAAAAATAGAGACCAGGCAGAGAATATACCTATTACTAGAATGTGTTGACAGTCAATGAAATATATTTAAAATAATACCATGTTTTATTTTATGAATTTTTTAAATATTTCAGCAAATTTCTAGCAAGTGGATCATGGTTTACTATGGATTTCCATTATAAAATGACAGACATGTGCTTTTGGGGAGAGGTTCCTATTGGACTGAGTCAGAAACTTCTAGGAAGATGGAAATTGAGATGTTGTATGTTTGTCCTCCTGGGGGCAGGCATCTTTTCCAGCAGTTTGTCCTCAGGCTTCCTCCAGGGAAGCTCTCGAGCTCTGGTGGGTTTCACCATGTACGATGCTCCTCTCTGGACTGCAAAGGTTTGCGATGTAGTCACAGAGAATTGGGCGTGAGCAGAGTTCTGAAGAATAGATGTTTAATGGACATGAGGTCAAACTATGGATACTTTCTCTTGGCCATCCAGAGCTTTCATGTTAAAGCCAACTGATTTACATGTCCAAGGTCCTAAGGTAATTTTTCTGTTTATATTTTCCCTGGAGAGAGAAGGATTTCTGATTTTTCCATCTGAGGAGTGTGCCTTCTCATCTAGAACACCCAAAGTCAATATGTGAATGCCAGGGGAGCTGAGCAGACCCTGGGTTAGGGATTACTAATACCTGAATTGGGGATGGGCATAGTGGAGATTTCAGGGGCAGCAGCAAGGAGGACCCTGTCCAAAAAGTCCTCCTTCTGCTGTCGAAGGATAATCTTCCATAGCAAGGAAAGTGTGGGGTCATTCTAATTATTCTCACTGTGAGACATTCTGCAAGGCAGCACAGCAGTGAGAGGAGGGTGGTCCTCCACATCCAAATAAAGAAGATAGAACTGTGAAGGGCAGCACAGCCTCCCTGCAGAGGGCAGAATGCCTTCACATTGAATGTCAGAACTACTTGCTTCTGGTTCACAGAGACCACAAATAGGGTCATTCTCTGGATTGACTACGAGGACTGTGTCCTTTATTTTGCCAATTGTGAATATACCTGACTTCTCTGAATTGAGAAAACACCCATTGAGTCCCTGGACCCGAGGGGGAGACCTGCAGAGAACATGTTCCTTCTAACCATCTGTGGGATTGAGACTCAGATCTTTTTTAAAAATAAAAATTAAAGAAAACATAGCATTATTTTAACTGTACCAGAAGCTACTTAAGATAACTAAGCTAGTTGCACTTAACTATTTTGCTTTGATCAAACCATGTCAAAATGGTACCATCCACTGATCCTGAGAATAAAACAAATGTATCTCTATCCTAGGGTCAGCATGGCAGGAGGGCTGCAGGTTATTGGCTCACCAATAAGGACCATGGACAGTGACAGAGCCCACGTGCCTTCTTCCTTTTTTCACAGAAAGGACTTCCACTCCTTGCTTTTGTTCTTGTTGATTGGTTTAACATATCCTAGATGCTCTCTGGCATTGCCTACAAAGCAAAGCACACCTGTAGGCAGGATGAGGTATCTGAAATAGCACACTTAATCCCTCCTTGTCTCTCTAACCTTGCCTTAGAAACTCAGAGCCACATTGTATTTGGAAAATTCAGATGGAACTTTTCAGTTAGATCAGATGCTGGTGGTGCTCAGTAGAAGGCTAGACTGAAAAGGATGTGTCAACCGCCACTATGTGTTTGGGGAAGAAAACTCTCAGGTCTAGAAAGGTAGATATTCACTCCTCCTCCCCGAGTGTGATCAACTAGGAATGGAATCAGAGCCAAATTCATCATGATGCTATGTGAAATGTTCTTTTAACAATGGTATTAAATCCCAAGCATTTGAGAATCTTTTAAAAGTGTTTCTAATGGAAAATAGATCTTTTATTGGTAACACAGTAAAATATTTGGCATTTGTAAACACATTTGTTTGAATTCACCTAGACATACAGGTTTGATTGTAATGGGGGATCTCTGTGTACCCTTTTTTGTAGCCCACACTTCTATTTCTTGATTTGTCTGACTGAATCAAAATTACATTAAGGGTTTGTCTTATTTTTTTTAAATCAAGAACTTACTCAGATTTTGAAGGAAGTAATTTTGGAGGCAGGGAGTGACATGAAATGCAGACAAGTAAAACCATCCATGAACAATGGTATTTGCTGCATCCTTGGTGTTCCATTGGTGAGGGAGGGATTCCCATCTCAGCGATATGGGGGTGGCCAAATGCATGACACCTGTCACTGGATAGATGAAATCAAGAGCAATTTATTACTCACGGTACTGGGGGGAGAACGTTCTATGCATGCAAGCAATATCACATACCACAAAGTTGGCATTCGAGGAGGGAGGAAAAAACCAGGGGCTATGCGAGGCAGGCTTTGTAGAATCGAGAGAATGAGGTGTCCCCTTGATCCCGTGGGAGGACGTGATTGACTTGTTTGAATCCTTTGGAACTGAAACCTCCTACTGAGAACAGGAGCTGTGTCTGGGCCCTTTTATAGGGAGGATTATCCAGAGGAGCAGGCTGGGGAGCAGCATTTGCAGTCAGATTATTTGAGGCTTCCTTGGTTTCACCAGGTGTCAATGCAGTACATAATACCAAGTCTTCGCCCTAGATCATGCACAATACAGATTCTGCATATCCACACCTTCGCTGTTGTTGATGTTTTCTCTCATCACAAATGACAGCTGCTTTTTCAAAACATCCAAGTTTGTTTCGTTGTACTCATTTCTGACCCAAATTCGATTTCTTATAGGACCTTCTACATTAGCAGTTTTCATGAAATATTTTTTTTTCCATTTTATTTATTTTTTCAGCGTAACAGTATTCATTCTTTTTGCACAACACCCAGTGCTCCATGCAAAACGTGCCCTCCCCATTACCCATTCATGAAATATTTTTAAGGATCTGATACCTTCTCTCTCATAAAACCATGTGAGCCTAGATCCAGAGTCCCCTGCCTGCTTCTAGGCAAGTACATCCGGGTTAAACTGCAGACGGAAGGGCAGCCCCTTCGACCTTCTTTGGAAAGTTCTCAAATCCTGCTCACAGGATGGTGACAAAGGTAAAGGCATTATGGACATCTGTGTCTAACCCTGTAATGAAAAGAGAATATTCTACCAGTCTACCAGGTGGTGAAGGGCAATCCCAAAGAGGTTAATTACCTTGTCCAAGGTCACCTTGCTGGGGGGAGTTGAAAGCCGGACCTGTCCCTTGATACTCACGACTGCAAATGTAGGCTGTGTTGTGTTAATTGTTTACACCCTTGTCTCCTTCACTAGAGACATGTTTCCTGGTGACAGGGACCTTATCACATTCCTCTTGGAATTTATTGCAGTATCTCATGGTGAGGCAAAATACGTGTCTGACCAAAATAAGTTATTTTTTGTTGTAGGAAAACTGGAAACTGTTGCTTTTGAAGGAAAACTAGAGAAAGAATGACTTAATAAATTATTAAATAGTGAGGCTAGGGGGGCTATGAGGATCTGTGTGGGTCCCTTTGGGCTGGCTAATGTCTGACCATCTCCTACTACCTGTATACAACCTGTAGGTTTGATGATGTTCAATGATTCAGTCTCCTTCCATCCCATGAGTCTTAACTGGTTGTACACTGACTCAAGGAGTCAGATAAAAACAGAAGGAGAGTTATATATATTCATGAAATAAGTGCAACAAGTTATATTTGTTAATGACAAGGCTGTATTAGACTTTGAAAGGAGACCTCCTAGGACCTTCAGTGAGCTTAGACTTTAGGGAGACTTGGGTCAGTCGTCAGAAGCTCAGCCACAGCAGGGCAGACTGCCACCTGCTTCACAATTCACACTACAAGAATTGAGAGAAATAGAAGCAAAATCCAGGGTGCAATGTCTTTCCAACAGAAGGAAACTGTGGAGTCAGGGAGGGCCACTCCAACTGCCTGAAGGAAATGATCCCACTAAATCCTCAAGGATTTAGCTCTAGGAGGAAATGACTTTCTTTACCTTCAGTTTATTTTCCACTGGTCACACGTGAATTTGGACAGGGGTTGGAGCCCTTGTCTTATTGCAAAACCTTTCATAAGGAGCCTCTGAGAACCAAATGGATGCTCACTGGCTTTTTCTGAGATGAGATGAAGTGTGCGTATTTAGCTGAAAATGCTCTTCTTGAGACTGGGTTCTCGTATGGAGGCTGAGGAGCCTTTCCTATCTTCCCGTATTTCTGCTCCCCAAGTCCGTGAGCACGTGGAGATGCCAGATACAAGGTTGTCAAAGGATCATCCACCAGAAGATATTTGTCAGGTACATCTCTCCCTCTGACAACTTAATTGGGGCAAATTTGGGGAATTTCAGAAAAATTAATGGAGAAGTTTTAAATGTCTCACAAAGGAGCCCATAATAGCTTTCCCAAATGGCAGGGGAATGAGCAAGCATGGTGGTCTTTCCACAGATGACATTCCGAGCTCCTCCCTCCCCCAGGTACCACCCTCTGCATTTTAACAGAAATGCCAGACTTCAGCTTCAAAGTTGGGCATTAAAACACAGCCTTCTCTAGAGATGATGGGTCCTGGGCTCTCTCACTGGCAGAAAATTTCCATTCTGATTTTTAACTGCTTACATTGTTTCATGTCTGAGGGTCACAGTTTATTTCATTGTTGAAAGTTGCATTAGGTCCTTGGTAACAGACTGCTTGTCTCTGTCAAGGAAGAAAGTAACAGCATTTCCCTTTAGACCAGACCGAAGGGCAATCAAGTATGAGCTCAGGATATGGACTAGCCTTCCACATCTGGAAATTTTCCAGGGAAAAGGCAAGCTAATTCTCCCTCCACCCATCCCCCACAGAGGTTGGGGTGGGGGTCCGGAAAGCAGGAGTTGTTTTAATTTTTCTCCAAATTAATGTCCCCTCTCTTGGAGGTTAAATCATGCTCTGATTCTTTTAGTTAGGATGATATGGAAATTTCAGAATTTCCAGGGACCCAAACTGGTCAAAATGGTCTATTTCCCAGAAAACAAAAGTGTTCCTCAGAGAGGATAACCTACCTACACCCCGTCTCCCATCTCATCTACACGCACCCCAGCTGGCAGCCTTCTGCCAGAGCTTGGACTTTTCAGTTGCACCGAGAGTCCGTGGTCCAGACACAGTTCTTTCTCAGAGACCGGTTGGGGAATGAGGGACAGTGGCACCCCAAGCTTCATGTTGGGCTTCCCCGGGTGACAGCAGGTGTATGCTTCAGCAAGCAGAGCGTGGCTTGGGCTCCTTTGATTCCTTTCATGGAACAGAAACTGTGGTCTGTGCAGATTTCCACTCAGAGCCCTCCCGTGTCATGTTTGTGATCTATGTTTCTAATATATCCATGGGACACACATGCCTAAAAATATAAGCAGGTAAAATTTCATTATTTTTTAAAAAATTGATCCATGGTTGTTGGGGTGGGAAGACTGATGGTTTTATTTTTTTTTTAAGATTTTATTTATTTATTTGACAGAGATCACAAGTAGGCAGAGAGGCAGGCAGAGAGAGAGGAAGGGAAGCAGGCTCCCTGCTGAGCAGAGAGCCCGATATGGGGGTCGATCCTAGGATGTGGGGCTCGATCCTCGGACCCTGGGATCATGACCTGAGCTGAAGGCAGAGGCTTTAACCCACTGAACCACCCAAGCATCCCATTTTTTTTTTTAAGATTTTATTTACTTATTTGACAGACAGAGATCACAAGTAGGCAGAGAGGCAGGCAGAGAGAGAGGAAGGGAAAGACTGATGGTTTTAAAGGGGGCATTTGGAGGTGATGTGAGCTCTCCCTTTACACAAGGGACACGGGGGCTATGCCCACCTAACTGGGGCATAGTGGGTTGGGTCCCTATGTTCTGTCTACTCCCTCCAAAAAGGAAAGTGCCATTAGTTGGCTATACCAGGTTGCACTTGGGGACTTTCCAGTAGTGCTCATAATAAGAGGAGATGGTTTTTAAAATGAATATTTTCACATGATGACTTAAATTGTTTGCCTCTCTTCGGAGAGGCCGTTCTCATCTGTTTGACACTTGGCTGGGGGCCAGCACAAGACCAAGGGAAATTCCGTTCCTCTGCTGGAGCAATGACTCTGACAGTTGGTATCCTCACTTATCGGTTTCTGTTTTGAAAGATGCTTGGGAACCTCCGAGGACACCTGTATATTAAAAAACTATTTTTAAAAAGTCCTCAGTTCTTGTTCCCATTTTAAGCACAAAATTGGGATTGATTTGTACATCCAGGAGGCAGGCAGGGTCAGGCCACAAAACCGTGGTGGGTGGGTGGAGGGGTGGCTGCAAAGGGAGCCGGGGGCTGCTGGAAGGAATGAAATATTCTCTCAAATACGACTTCTTGTCAGTTCGAGCATCTGGTTCTTTAGTCTCATTTTTCCGCCTAGAACTTAAAATTATGATTTTGTAGGCTCTTGAGAGCTGCTGGAAAAAGAAGAGCTAGGCGAGTACCAGCCCCCCTCTCTCCAATATAGAGCAGAGACTCAATGGAGTCCTGGTTCCTTAAGAAATTTGCTCAGAGGGTCCTCAGTTGCAGGGATGGTCCTACTTCTAGCCTAGATAGCAGAGAAAGGGCTACCCTCTCCTAGAGCCCAGAGACAGGGCTACAGAGGAGCTCCTACTAACCCAGCTGGGAAGTTACCCCACCCAGGAACCTTCAGGTGAGTTTATGATCCCATTGCTGATGAATCAATAGACAGCTGTTGAATGAGGAAGCTAAGCTCCTTTCTCCGGGAAGCTGTCCCTAGGTACCCGAGGCAGAGTTAGGGAGCTCTGCTCCTAGGGCAGAGGGCAGTGTTCCCAGACGGCTCTGTGCTTCATGGTGGGAGCTTATGTTATGGAATTCTGTCCTCCTTGCCGGCCAGTATGTTTTGGGAGGGAAAGGCTGGTGTCTGTATTTAGGGCTTTTCCATCCTCAGTGACAGGCACCGTGCCTGACCTATAGTAAGTGGATATCATGCTTCCCATTTTATTGATGAAGAGACTGAGGTCCAGAAAAGTTGGGCCTCTTGATCACAAGCTTGTGCCTGGTGATGGAAAGAGTCAGTTTAGAAGCCCTTTGATACCCAAGTAATGAAGCCTGTGCTCTCTGTTCCTCATCATGCCGTTCTGTTTCTGTTAAATGCACGCTGGCTTTTTCTTTTCTTTCTTTTTTTTTTAAACAGGGAGCACACAGTACACGAGTGAGGATAATGACTACGTGACCATATGCATACGTGTTACAGGATTATGGGGTTCCTGCCTCAAGGAGTCGGAGAATGAATCTCATGGGCACCTTGGGGGGAGGTGAGGTGAAAATTTATTAAGCGAAGGGAGAGCAGAAAGAAAAGGAAACAACTCTCTAGAGTGAGAGGGGCCCCGAATGTGTTCTCACTGCGGGTTTTTAGTGGTAGTCTTTTATCGAGAACTGACCAGGAAACTTGTGGCCTTGAGCTTGTGGTGCCATCTTGGTTTGAGCACAGACTATTGATAACATCCTTAATAGCTTACTTCTTTGAGGTCTTGTTATTTTCTGTGATTACAGTGTAGCTGCCAAAGAACTATAGTCCCTAACATCCAAGGCCAGTTCGTTCCCTCATCTCTGGTTTTGTTTGCCTCAGTATTTCTCCACATCTAGGGTTTCTGTGAGCCCAGTTCCATAGCCCCCTGCGTGAGCCTAGTGACGGGACTCAGGGGCCTCCTCTTTCTTCCTGCCTACCCCTCACTCTTTCCTTACTCCCAGGGACATCCCCATGAAAAAAGCAAGGGTCTCAGAGGTGTAGATGTCTAGTTATGACCCCCCCAAGTGGGAGGATGCAAAGTAGCCCACAGACGACTGTGTTCCCGCAGAGGCTCTGTTTCAGCTCTGGGGTTTGGTGAGCAGGGAGCTGCGAGACCAGCCCCCGTGAAGGTGGGCATCCCATCAGTAAGGGCTAACACGGCAGGCTGGCTTCTGTGATTTTGCATATGGATGGAGTACAGCACTTAGAGGAAGAGGGCATTGCTTATTGGCCCCTCTCCAGGGTGATGCAGAGACACTAATAGCATCAGTTGTCCTAAAAGACAGAAACATATATAAGTAGATGGGAAAAAATTTACTTTTCACTCTACCCATTTTGAGATTCAGTTTCCTTGTATTTGTAATATCTGTTATAAATGAATAATATATGTAAATACTTAATTCACATAAGTTGTCTTGAGAAACATTGGCAGAAGGTGGCCCGTGGCACATGGGATGTGCTCAGAATCTGTTTGCAGCCTTAGGTGGTGCCTGGGTCCCCCATGTATAAAGTCTGCCTGCACACTTGGAGATGGAGACTCAATGGGGGGCCTGTCTGTGGGCTTTTGTTACTATGGCATTTTATGCAATCCTCTGGCTATAGTGTTGCCGTTTTTGGTAGTCACACTTAGATATATTCCCCTATACTACAGTTGGCTGATGTAGACCTCCTCTGTAAAAATTATCTGTTGCCTTAGAAATGTCGTATAACAAACAACTGGAGCTCCTCAAGGTGTACAGCTATCTGTATTCTTTGCTCACGTGTTTGAGTCAGCTGGGTGTGGCCAGGAGGTGCTGTTGATTTTGACTGGGTCACAGCATGTGCATGATGGGCTGGCTGTGTTCTGAGCTTGGCTGCCCTTGACTGAGCCAAGTGGTCTGACCCAATCTGCCCTTCTTATCACTTATCGTCCATCAGGGCTACTCCCAACAGGTCCTCATGGCAATGACCATGACCACCAAATGGCCAACCCCACTTGTTCCAGCACCTTTCATGTCTCTGCTTGTATCACATCTACCCTTTTGGCCAAAGCTAATCACATGGTCAATCCCATGGGTTCAGGAATTATACTCTGCAAAGATTTGCCTAGCTGTCAGACATCAGAAAGGTTCAACAGACTACACAGAGCATACTCACAGGAGGCTTTTATTTGAAGGCAAAGAATTTGATGCAGCCAGAGAAAGAGAATGTGATCAAGCAGAGCATGGGAGGCAGACTCCCTCCTGCACTTTCAGTGGGTCTGGAGTAGAGAGGACCTCTGTCTGCAAGCCTTCAGGATAAACCTCTGGTGGCCATCCAGGAAGCTATGGGCTGCAGGCTAATGGTTGGGTCGGTTGGGTCGCTGAACTAAGAATGTCAGTTGCAAAGGTACCTGAGGCACGTGATGAGCGCCCAAAGCTGGGGCAGAGTGAGAAAACCATTAAGACCACTAATGCCTGGTTACTCCAAGGATAGTGATGTCTCTTTACTCTCTGGGAATGCAGACTTCTTCTTCTTTTTTTTAATTTTAATTTTTTAAAATTAACATATATTATTTGCTTCAGGGGTACAGGTCTGTGATTCATCAGTCTTACACAATTCACAGCCCTTCCCCATAGCACATACCCTCTCCAATGTCCCTCACCAGCCACCCCACTGGAATGCAGGCTTCTTTAAGAAATTTTTGAAATCTTTGAACTTTCTCCCCCATAGAAATGTGTATATTCATGCAAACATGGGATTTTGAAAACAACTCTTAAATTTTCTTTTGTTTTGCTGGCACTGCACAGACCCCCTGAAGAACCCCTGCATCTCAGATTCTGGATGGGACTGAAGGTTAGAGAACCGGGGGACAGGAGAGCCTCTGACCTGGATGGGAAGTCAGAAGTCGATTTGAGGCTATTTTCTTTAGGTTATTATCAAGACACAGGCCTTTCTTCCTTCTCCAGATGCAGCAAACCATACTGGAAGGCCCTGGAAACATCCTTTATAGTGTTGGCGGGTTCCAACTATTTATTTATTTTTTCCTCACCTAGGAGTTAGAATCTCTTCCATTCATGCGCAAATTTACCCCTGCTGTTCTCTCCTTCTATCTCTTTCAGGAGGAAGAATATGTTTTGTTTTCACTTTACACCTGATTTCTAAGGAAAAAAAAATCCCTTTCTCACCTCCCAGTGTGAGCTCCAAATTGGGTTATGATTCTCAGTCCAACCCTTGAGCATCCATGCTGAACTATACAAGGCCCGTGGTAGCAGCCTGGTGGGTCTCCTGCCACGTTCCCATCTTACTAAAACCACCGGCTTCCTTTTGTTCATCCTACTCGCTGTCACACAGTGGGTTCCATCCTTGGTGGTCTGCCACAGTCTACAGGAATAGAACAAAAACCACTGTGTGGTTAAGGCAGGAACGGTTTCTCTCGTCCCTTATCATGACCTATCAGACAGGGCCTGTTTTCAGGAAAGATGGCGAATTTAAGGGGCAGGCCCAGGAAATTAGTTAAATTGCTCGTAGAGTGGGTTTTGCTCTATAATGTCTGAGGATAGCCTCTGCCTTCTGCTCATGTCATGATCCCAGGGTCCTCGGATCGAGCCCCGCATCGGGCTGTCTGCTCCGTGGGGAGCCTGTTTTCTCCTCTATCTCTCTCTGCCTGTGTCTCTGCCTACTTGTGATCTCTGCCTGTTAAATAAATAAATAAAATCTTTAAAAAAAATCCACTTTATAATGTCTGAGGATAAGGCTACAGTTTCATTTGCCTTATAATTTCTAAACCATCTGGGATGGCAGTAAGTCACTCTGATACTCTGCCTGTCAACTGGCAAGATAATGCTATTGGTCTTTTAGTCACTAAAGCAGTATCACCCAAGGATGTTCTTGAAAACCCCAGGGGTTCTTGTCCTTATGCTTGCTCTTTTAAGCCTTTTAAGACTTTGGGCTTTTTCGTCCTAGTCATGGCCCTGCTCCTGCTTTTAGGTTTTACTGTTCACACATATTATACTTCCCGGCTCGGCCGCTGGTTTCTTCCTTGAGGAATTAGGTAAAAATGAGCCAGACTGAGCTCAGATGCACTTAATGGATGGGAAGTCACACCCAGGCCATGCTGAATTTTTGTTAACTTCCCAAAGGTAATGCGGATTGGATCCTCCCAGATAAAGGTCAAATCTTAGCTCAGCCAGGTTTACATCTGCATTTGAACAAATCTCTCAGCCTCTCCAAACTCCGTTTACTTGTTTGAAAAGTTGCCCTTACTTAGTCTCTGATCTTAAGCCACTTGTTCAAGGTCGGTGACCATCAGTTTCTTCATGCGTAAAATGGGAATACTAACCATTCTGACTATGCTTACTTCCTAGATTTGATTTAGCAGTCTGTCTAGAGCCGTGGTCAACTCCCAGTAGCTACAATCACCATGAAGTACAGACCCGAGGTTCTTTCATTCACTCCTCCAGCCTGGCTGAAGGTGAGGCTGCCTGGAACATTTAAATGCTGCTTTAAGGAACGGCTCAGGAATTTTAAAAAGGTGGGGAATGTGTGTAAAGTGTTCCAAGTGTTCCAAGTGTCCCTGTTGAGGGCAGTTTGATCTGTGATCAAGAAGCCAGTTTGGGCTTGTACGCTCGGGGAAACAGAGGCCCCTGGGAGTGTCCACCCTTCCTGGCACTCGTCCACCTTCTGTGTCATCCTCATAACCCACGAGGAGGAAGAGCCCCATTCTAGATCCCCAGAAACCCAGGTCTGAGAAGGGAGAGCCAGAATTCATTTGCTGGATTTAACAATAGATTGGATTTGGGGTATAGAAAGTGGAGAGGATTCCAGAAGGGTCTGTCAGATTCCAGTCTGAGCTAGTTGGACTTCCGGTGTTTCCAGTTAGTGCGATGAACTTACCAGAGGAGTAGATGTGATGGGTAGACTGGTCCCTGGGCCCCGGAGGGGGGCTGCCCATGGATGGTAGGGGGGTAACATTTCCATCTCAAAAGATAGAGGGAACAGATCAGATTCAGGTTGGCTTATGGGGTTTTTGTCAGGAAGTTAATGCATCTTGTGCAGATGAAGGTGAGAGGATATGTTTACAGTGGAGAGTGTGTTGGGGATGGGAGGGGGTGATGAAATGCAGAAAGAAAGAGCTCCACCCAGCTGCTGAAACTGCCAAGAGGAAGGGAGAGTCAGGACCAGTGGATCAGAGGGAGAGCCCCCCTGGAGGCCATGTCACTGTCTCAAAGAAGAAATGTTTGGGGAAGAGGTGCCTGCTAGGTGGATCCCCAACCACCCACCAGTTCCTGGTGATGTGGCATGAAGTAGGGTGGTTTGAAGGGAGCCAGTGGCCAAGAAAGAATTCATGAGACATTTTTGGTACAAAAAGTGTTTTTATGACAGCATAGGGAAAGGACTTGGGAGCAGAAAGCGCTGTATTGGAGTTGTGAGGGGTGGCCTGATAATATAAGATTTTCTGTCCTATGCGGGGGAGGGGGATGTTAGGGCTCCAGGAAATGGAGTCTATAGATTTCTGGAGATGGCCTTTTTCTTGTAAATCATTCAGACAGTTGCAAACTGATGGAGACTTACATACAGCAAGACTGTGATCTCAGTCAGTTAGCCATTTCTTGGGTTCCGGAGCTGCCAGGCTTGCCTGAGGAGTGTCCGCACGTCCCACTGAGGGGTTTGAGGTGGAGGCTGCAAGGTGTCCACTTGTGCTTTGCCCTCAGCTTGCCTTCTGCTCCCTCATCAGTGGGACAGCATTCTCTGCTGCCACCTCTGCTGGGACTGCCTGGCCCTCCCTAGCTCCACCATCCTGTTCCAAGGGTCACGAAGGCACCTCCTTGCAGTTTGTGTCCTGATGTCCTGGCTTTAAGTTGCTCCCCTTAAATGGACCCTCTCAAAAGAAGTTGGGAACAGGACTTCAGAGCAGTTGCTTTGGCAGTGTTTGGGTTCTGGGGACTCGAGGCAAGGGTTAGTGACCTGAGCATTGAAGGGGCTTTGCAGGAGAGTACAGTCCAGCACCAAAGGGGAGACTCACTCTCCCCAGAGAAGGCAGCAGGGAGGCTCTCCCGAGGCAGTCCTGAAGGAGGCTTCAGAAGGGATTGGGGTTCACATCCTGGCATTGTAACCTTGGGATGAAAAGAACACCAGCTGATGGATGGCTTTGAGCTGTAGTCCCTCTTAATCCACGCTGCTTCCGGGGTCCCCTTAACTGTGAAGTCCCTCCTTTCGGAGCATGTGTTCTGATGAGTAGAATATCAACTTTGGAATCTGGGTTCAGATCTCATGATCATCATAACTTTGAGATTTCTGGCAAGCACCTCAACATCTCTAGGTGTCTCCTCATCTGTACAATAGGAGTAATTAGAATTTCACATTTATTCTGGTGGTTAAATGAGTTAGAGTGGGGAGATATGGAAGCTGTGGTGGATTGACTGAGAGGAGAGAAAGTTAAGAATTGTCAAATGTACACACTGTGGCTGAGTCCCTCCCATGCAAAAGATATGGGAATATCAGTGTCTAGAAGTTTCCATAAGCAAATGAGCTATAGTCAAATGATGATAGATTCCCAAAACCTCCAGTTGCTACAACTGACCTGAAGGGACAATAGTAAAGACAAAAAAAGTTGGATGCTATGGACATTTTTCAGGTCCCTCCTGAAAATCAGGAATCCCAGTTGCCAAATCATTTCCCTCCTGTTGGCCTTGAATACCTGTTTTTTTTTTCTTTCCTTTTTTTCCTTTTCTTTTCTTCTCTTTCTTTTTTCTTTTTTAAATTTATCCGTTTGGTTGAGAGAGTGAGAGAAAGAGAGCAAACATGAGCAGGAGAGGCAGAAGCAGGAGAAGAGAGACATCAAGCAGAGCTGGCACTGAGTCCAGAGTTTAGTGGGGGGCTTGATCTCATGACCTGAGATTAGGGCCTGAGCCAAAACCAAGAGGCGGATGCTTAATGACTGCACAACCCAGATGCCCCTGGCCATGAATACTTGTAAAAGATCCTTAATATTTTGGTTCCTCAGGTAACCCATTTAGGATATGGAAATAATACCTAACGCAGAAGGATATCCATAATCAATAAACATTCTAATTGAATAATTGACCATACCCCTTGCTTTGGCTTCCTCTTTGTTCCTTCTCTTTCTGGTAAATAATCACAGAGGTAACTGTAAAAATAATTGTTGCTTACTTTAGTAATTAAGCAGGTGTTGGCCAAGAGTTACTAACTGCTCATTCAAAAAAGTTGGAAAAAATTTATTCGAAGCTCACCTGAGCTGTAGCACCCTGAACCCATTTGTCTAGGAAGGAATGCAGAAAAAGGATAGAACCTCAAGTCCAATTACTGAACCAAACAGCCAGTAGGCTCTGGGATCAGAGCTAAGATATTCTGAATATTATCTCTGGAAATCCATCACACACCACCACCATAGAGTCTCATACTGGACTAGCTGCCTTAGACAACTAGTGGAAACAATTGCAAAACCAAACAATAAACAAAAATAACAGGGAAAGAAGATACAAATAGATGGAGGGAGAGAAGGAAGAAAGAAAAAGAAAACTGAAAAAATAATCTTCTGTTCAAAACAAGCTTGCAAAACAGGATTCCAAGACAGAAAAATCCAGCTATAAGTCAGACTGAAATGATCAACTACAAATGTAATTCTAGTCTGACAAAGTGTGTTTAAGATGTTCAGAAATAAATAAGGCAAAACTTCCACTAAAAAGAGGGAAAGACACAGAAACAGGCAAAAATAAAATACGAGAGCATAGATGTAAAAACACACATTTCTAGACTAAAAAAATGAAATGAAACATGTTATACGCAGATAAACTGTAGACTTCTGAGATAAAGTCAAAAAGTAGTCAACTGATAGCACCAATAAAGTAATTTAGAACCCAGCAGAGAGACAATAAGATAGAAATTCTAAGTACCAGTTAAATGAATGGAAAGATAGTTTCAGAGATTGAAACAGGCATCCAATATTTTCAGAGACAAACCGTCGAGAAATGACAGTTGAAGAGATAATGGCTGAAACAATTCCAGACTCGAATACAGACTGGAAGTTGCTGGACATGAAAAGCGAGGCCCACAGACGTTGATTAATGGTCAGTATTGCAATAAGGGCACAGTCCCACACAAGCCTGCATCCGGCCCAAACGTCATATATCCCGGAAATGCAAGAATAGGTCCACACTGTAAAGAAGACATTATTGTAGCCCTCCACACCAAATTCAAAATTACATTTCCGTATGTAATATCATATGTACATTTGATACATAAATACATTTCCATATGTAATCCATATGTAATATCATCTCAACAGATACAGAGATGTAATTTGAGAAAATTCCATTCCCATCCATGGCTTAAATAATAGATGTTAAAAGTTAAAGACAATTGTATTTTCAGTGAGAAACATGAATGACCTTTCTCACCATTTTTATGCAACCGTGTTGAGAAGTCCATGCAATGAAATGATAAATTAAAATTGTTTAAGAAATTGAAAAGGAAGATATGGAAAATTATCTTTAATGATGAACAATTGTTTCTAGAAAAATTTTTTTTAAATCTAGAAGTAATTACAATAATTAACAGAATTTAATAAGCTTTCTGAATACATAATTTACCCAAAAGCCAACATGTTTGTGAAAATTAGTCAGAAAACGCAAAGGGGTGACGGGAAGAGCTCCTGCCTGTGATATTATCAAGAACTACAGGATTGAAAGAATCCTAAGAAGAGATGCCAAGGGTCGGGGAGGACAAGAGGGGGAGTGATTGCTTAGATAGGGTCATGGGTGTTTTTGAAGTAAATGGTTTAGCACTTGATAGGGGTGGTGGTTGCCAGTATTGTGCGTTTACTAAATGTGGCTGAACTGTACACTTGAATTTTATGTCGTGTGAATTTCATCATTATATTTGCTGATCTTAAAGATACAACTGTCAGTTATCGTACCACCCAAAATGGGCTTATTTGGGAAGAACAGAGAATTGCAAGGTCTGACCCCTTCAGCGCTGGCAAACCATGGCAAGTCTGCAGAACAAAGGGGAAGGATGCACTTTTATACAGGAGGGGGAGAGTTGGGAGGGTTGTTGTAAACTCAAAGTCCATTGGAGCAAGCAGGGAGAATGAAGTGTAGTGGCTTCTCATTGGCTGAGAACATCTTTCCTCCGGGGTAGTAGAATACAGGCCTCGTCCCATTGGTAATGCAACTGAGGGTGAGTGATAGGTCATGAGAGCTCCCCCTGCTGGCCTCCTGGCTCCACTGTAATGAGGTTTCCATACACACATACAGGGCCCTGGGATGGAGACCAAGCAAGCATTGACACAGGCAGTCAAGGAAGACCTCTTGGAGGAGGTGGCATTTCACCCAGAGATGGGAATGATTAGAAACATTAAATTCCTTGAAGATCTGGGGAAAGAACTGTCTAAGCAGAGGAAGTTGTCAGTGCATGGTCGTTAGGGAGGAAAAGTGAGAAACCCAGTGTGGCTGGAGCCAACTTGGTTTGGTTATCAAAGGCTCTCAGAGGAGTCCTTTGCTATCTCTAGGAAGGAGCTAGCTAGCCCTGGGAGGGGCAGTCCCTCCAGGATCAAGGCCCCAGTGCCAGAGCATTTTCTTATTTTCTGCATCTTGGCGCTCTGGCACATGTGGGCCTTGACTGTGTATGATAAGGAGTGAGTGGCTGGGTATCTTACAAGGAACAAGGAGACCTAGGATTTGCACAGACCAAGACCTCAATCCCACTTTTACTTATTCTCATGAGACTTGAAACACTGAATGGTGCTCGTGCCCTGCCATTCATATCTGGAATCCCTGTCCTCCAAAATAACCTTATATGGAGAGAGGGTCTTTAAGGAGGTAAACTGAAGTTAAAAGGGCCATGAACGTGGGGCCCTGATGTGATAGGCCTGGTGACCTTGTTAAGAAGTAGAAGACCCAGTGGAGAGAGTGTGCTATCTGTCCGTCTGTCCACACACACACAGAAAAGTCCAGCTGAGGATGCAGCAAGTAGGTGTCTGTCTTCAACCCAAGGAGAGAGGTTTTACCAGCAACCAGCTCTGTTGGCACTGTGATCTCAGACGACCAGCCTGTACATCTGTGGGGAAAATAAAGCTACTTGTTTAATGCCCTTGGTCCAGTATTTTGGTGTGGAAGCCCAAGTCGACTCATAACCCATCTATGACCCTATATCCTACCTCAGACATGAGAAAAGCAAGAGTTACTCAAAGATTCCTTGGGATACATTTTCAGAGGCCAGGGAGCACTAAATTCATGGTCTTTCAATCAATGGCTATATAATCACTTCTGCTAAATCAATGGGATACTTTCAGTAGCCTTTCATTCTGTGTCTAAACCAAGCGAAAAATGAATTTACTGAAACCTACACCAGGCATGGTTCTTTTGTGTTTTTCATTTGATTCTTACTCTAATCATGAAAGTTAGGTAAAAATTATTTCCATTTTGCAAGTTTGGCAAATGAGGCTGAGAGAAGTTAAATCACTTGCCCAAAGGTCCCTGACTCCCAGTCCAGACAGTGACCTGCCCCATGGCTTCTGGCACACCCCTCCTCCTGGGAGGTAGGATCATGGTGTTTGCCTTTCAGGGACATAATAGGGACAAGCAGGGGCTTGTCTTACTGCTCAGCCCTTGGTACTGGGCAGTATTCTTCATTTCCACCCCTCCCTGTCCTACTTTTGTTCTCCAAAAATTAATGATCTACTCATGGAAAATTTCAGATAACATTAAATTCTGAACACTGAACTTCTGAAATATTAAAAAATTTTTCTCATTGTAAATCCAATAGTGCCTAGATCCACCTCTGTTAAGGACTACTCTACTCCATTGTAGAATAAGAATAATAAAGACTGAGCAAATTGTATGGATCCCACCTTACACGATGATTAAGTCTGTGACACTTAACTGTCAATACATTATAGGTACAGATCATATATATATATGATTATATATATATATGATCTGTACCTATAATGTATATAATGTATATATATATATGCACAGGGCACTGATACGGCACAAGTTAAAATGTCTATACTGCCTAGAGCAATCTATACTTTTAATGCCATTCTGATCAAAATTCCACCGGTATTTTTCAAAGAGCTGGAGCAAATAATCCTAAAATTTGTATGGAATCAGAAGAGACTCCGAATTGCTAAGGAAATGTTGAAAAACAAAAACAAAACTGGCGGCATCACGTTACCTGATTTCTTTACTACAAAGCTTTACTACAAAGCTGTGATCACCAAGACAGCATGGTACTGGCATAAAAACAGACACATAGACCAGTGGAACAGAGTGGAGAGCCCAGACATGGACCCTCAACTCTATGGTCAAATAATCTTCGACAAAACAGGAAAAAAATATACAATGGAAAAAAGACAGTCTCTTCAATAAATGGTGCTGGGAAAGCTGGACAGCGATATGTAGAAGAATGAAACTCAACCATTCTCTTACACTGTACACAAAGATAAACTCGAAATGGATAAAAGACCTCAATGTGAGACAGGAATCCATCAGAATCCTAAAGGCGAACATAGGCAGTAACCTCTTCGATATCAACCACAGCAACTTCTATCAAGATATGTCTCCAAAGGCCAAGGAAACAAAAGTGAAAATGAACTTTTGGGACTTCATCAAGATCAAAAGCTTCTGCACAGCAAAGGAAATAGTCAACAAAACAAAAAGGCAGCCCAAGGAATGGGAGAAGATATTTGCAAATGACAGTACAGACAAAAGGTTGATATCCAGGATCTATAAAGAACTCCTCAAACTCAACACACACAAAACAGATAATCATATCAAAAAATGGACAGAAGATATGAACAGACACTTCTCCAATGAAGACATACAAATGGCTATCAGACACATGAAAAAATGTTCATCATCACTAGCCATCAGGGAGATTCAAATTAAAACAACATTGAGATACCACCTAACACCAGTTAGAATGGCCAAAATTAGCAAGACAGGAAACAACGTGTGTTGGAGAGGATGTGGAGAAAGGGGAACCCTCTTACACTGTTGGTGGGAATTCAAGTTAGTGCAGCTGCTTTGGAGAACAGTGTGGAGATTCCTCAAGAAATTA
The DNA here is from genome assembly GCF_922984935.1 of Meles meles. Taxonomy (NCBI): domain Eukaryota; kingdom Metazoa; phylum Chordata; class Mammalia; order Carnivora; family Mustelidae; genus Meles; species Meles meles. The sequence continues at coordinate 5,013,126 of NC_060066.1, forward strand.
AGAATAGAGCTTCCCTATGACCCTGCAATTGCACTGCTCAGTATTTATCCCAAAGATACAGATGTAGTGAAAACAAGAGCCATCTGTACCCCATTGTTTATAGCAGCAATGGCCACGGTCGCCAAACTGTGGAAAGAACCAAGATGCCCTTCAACGGACGAATGGATAAGGAAGATGTGGTACATATACACAATGGAGTATTATGCCTCCATCAGAAAGGACGAATACCCAACTTTTGTAGCAACATAGACGGGACTGGAAGAGATTATGCTGAGCGAAATAAGTCAAGCAGAGAGAGTCAAGTATCATATGGTCTCACTTATTTGTGGAGCATAACAAAGAACATGGAGGACATGGGGAGATGGAGAGGAGAAGGGAGTTGAGGGAAATTGGAAGGGGAGATGAACCATGAGAGACTATGGACTCTGAAAAACAACCAGAGGGTTTTGAAGGGGCAGGGGGTGGGAGGTTGAGGAACCAGGTGGTGGGTAATAGGGAGGGCACGTACTTCATGGAGCACTGGGTGTGGTGCAAAAACAATGAATACTGTCACACTGAAAATTTAAAAAATATTTGAAATCTAAAAAAAAAAAATAAATAAATAAAATTTAAAAAAATCATGACAATCTGGATATTCAGAGTTTAATCCTGACTCTGCTACTGAATACATAAATTTACTGATGTATCTTTATATTTCTGAGTCTAATACAGTGCCTGGCATATAGTTCACTGTTAATAACATCTGTTCGGAACTCAATTTTTAATCTGCACAATGGAAATGCAAGAGCTGCAACATCTTGAAGGGCTTGAAGGTCAGAAAATATATGCAACATATAAACTACTTCAACTCTATGGCATGTTTATTATTGCTCCCCTTAAATAGGTTATGTGATTAAAACTAAATAGGGAGAAGTAAAAATCTCATGGGAGGTTTTCTCTACCTAATATTGGAATACAGGGTGCCAGAACTCAAAGTCATTGCTGCATAATAAACAAGATCCATTGTAAAGGGAACCTCAATTACCTTGGTTGGCTGGTTCACAAGCACTACAATTAGGCGCTTTACAACCCATTCGCATTCAGGATTCATGGTTTCCTTTTGGGGGTGAACTTTGTGGATGCCTTTTGGGGCTGCTGCCAGTTGGTTTCTAGGTGGACTATGGGAGAGCAGGTAGTAAAGCAGGTTGAGGTTGGGCAGTGGGAGACTTGGGGGGCCATGTTAAGGAGCTTGGAGTGATGCTGTCTGTAAAGGGGGACTAATGGAAGCTTTTGAGCAGGGCTGTAAGGGCGTGTATTGTCTAAAAGGGAGGAGATGGTTTCTCTTTAGTACGTAAATGTGCATATTTCAGACTCCATTCCAAAAAATGCAGACCGTAGAAGAAGGAGAAATGTAATCATGTAAGATGTTCTGATGAGAAGCTGGAGCTTCTGAGGGCCCCAGTGGCCTTGATCAGGGAGAGTGGGGTCCAGACAGAGGGAGGTGCTGGGAAGAGGGCAGGCAGATGCTCTCTTCAGGAGGTAGCATCCTAAGAAGACAGGTCAGCACCATCTGTACCCCCTTGACGTGATGGTCACCGTGGGTCTTCTGAAGATGTTAGAAGTCCTTGAGTCATCTTCAGGTCAGTGCTTCTGTGGGCTGTTTAGGATCAAGTCAGGAGTGACAATGGTGAAGTCTCCTTTAATGGGCAGGAGACACTTCCTTACTTTTGAGGCAGTGTGGGCTGTTGCACATAATTTCTGAGGCACTGTGGGCTGTTTGCATGTGAGTGATCTGCAAACATTTACTTCATGGTCACTCTCCAAATCCATCTATCTTGCAGGATCCCAGGTGGTCCTGGGCAGTAGGATGGGTACGCCCAGCAGTACAGAGCTGGGTTGAATGATGGGGTTAATGTGATATGACCAGGGTGAGGAGAACCAACGGGATACGTCCAGATGGAGAGCAGGAGCTGCTCCACCTTCGCCCCTGTAACAGGTACACTGTTAAGCTACAAATGAACCAGCAGTACCGAGCTCACTGAGATTGTCGCTTTCAACCTTTAAAGGACACCAGACAGAGGAGCTCTTTCCTCCCGTCCAGATGAGCACTGCTGCCCATATGTGGGCACTGAGTGATAGTTCTTCACAAATAATTGACTGGATTAAAAGAATGTTTCACAACATGGCAGAATGCTCACCTGTAGTGTGAAAAAAGTAGTAGCCATATCTTTCTGTTAATATGAAGCATTTTGATGTCCATCTCTTTGAAAATGAACCGATGCTCTGTAAAAGGGCTCTACCAAACTCTTCAGTCTTTTAAACGCAAGACAGCACTGTCTCTGAACCGATGAGTTGAGGTGAGTTACGTGAAGTCTACCAGTTCTGGCCTATGGTTTCTGATCACGTAGGGTAACATTCTATTCATTTTTGTGTCATAATATTTTCACCATAGTGAAGACCTCAATTCATTGATAACCAGCATCTTGCCAGACATTGTCTCCTGTGTCTTATCTGTATTTCCTTGTTCGAATGGAGGATGAACCATGAACCTGTTACCCCATCTGGGCTGGAGCAGAAGTCCTCCTGCATCATTCTTGTTCCTTTTTGTTGCAAGGGTGTGTTGTGCCTTCTCTCGTGCTATCACCTCCTGCCTTCTTGAGATTAATAAAATAGTGTTACTCCTGGTATTTCTTCTTTGTTAAAAATACTTTATTTGGGGGGGAGGAGTCAAGATGGCGGAGAAGTAGCAGCCTGAGACTACATCAGGTAGCAGGAGATCAGCTCGATAGCTTATCTAAACATTGCAAACACCTACAAATCCAACAGGAGAGCGAAGAGAAGAAGAACAGCAACTCTAGAAACAGAAAATCAACCACTTTCTGAAAGGTAGGACTGGCGGAGAAGTGAATCTAAAACGACGGGAAGATAGACCGCGGGGGGAGGGGCCAGCTCCCGGCAAGCGGCGGAGGAACGGAGCACAAAATCAGGACTTTTAAAAGTCTGTTCCACTGAGGGACATTGCTCCAGGGGCTAAACCGGGGTGAAGCCCACGCGGGGCCAGCGTGGCCCCAGGACCCGCAGGGTCACAGAAGGATCGGGGGTGTCGGAGTGTCAGAGAGCTCGCAGGTATTAGAACGGAGAAGCCGGCTGCAGAGACAGAGCCGAGGACTGAACTCTCAGCTCGGGGTTACCTTGAACTGGTCGCAGGCTGGGTGAGCTCGGAGCGCGGCTAGAGGCTGGGGATACGGGAGTGATTGGGTGCTGTCCTCTGGGGGCGCACTGAGGAGTGGGGCCCCAGGCTCTCGGCTCCTCCGGGCCGGAGACTGGGAGGCCACCATTTTCATTCCCGTCCTCTGGAACTCTACGGAAAGCGTTCAGGGAACAGAAGCTCCCAAAAGCGAACCCGAGCCGATTACTTAGTCCGGCCGCTGGTAAGGGCGGTGCAACCCCGCCTCGGGCAAAGACACTTGAGAGTCACTACAACAGGCCCCTCCCCCAGAAGATCAACAAAATATCCAGCCAGGACGAAGTTCATCTATCAAGGAGAAAGCAGATTCAATTCCTAAGACAGCAGAGCAATTCCAGAGGAGGAGAAAGCAAAGCACGGAACTTATGGCTTTCTCCCCATGATTCTTTAGTCTTGCGGCTACTTCAATTTTCTTTTCTTTTTTCAATTTTTTTTTCTTTTTTCAATTTTTTTTTCTTTTTTCTTTTTTCTTCTTCTGCTAAATTTTTTAAAACCTTTACCCTTTTCTTTTTTAACGTTTTTTGACTAGTTCATCTAAATATATATATTTTTTCTTTCTTTTTTATATTTTTTTGTATTATTTTTTAATTTTTTTTCTTTTTTTTCTTTTTTTTTTTCTTTTTTTTTTCAGAACCTGTTTTTATCCCCTTTCTCCCCCCCACAATTTGGGGTCTCTTCTCATTTGGTTACAGCGCATTTTTCCGGGGTCTTTGCCACCCTTTTAGTAGTTTATTTGCTCCTTCATATTCTCTTATCTGGACAAAATGACAAGGCGGAAAAAATCACCACAAACAAAAGAACAAGAGACAGTACCGAAGGCTAGGGACCTAATCAACACAAACATGGGTAATATGTCAGATCAAGAGTTCAGAATGACGATTCTGAACATTCTAGCCGGGCTCGAAAAAGGCATGGAAGATATTAGAGAAACCCTCTCTGGAGATATTAAAGCCCTTTCTGGAGAAATTAAAGAACTAAAATCTAACCAAGTTGAAATCAAAAAAGCTATTAATGAGGTGCAATCAAAAATGGAGGCTCTCACTGCTAGGATAAATGAGGCAGAAGAAAGAATTAGTGATATAGAAGACCAAATGACAGAGAATAAGGAAGCCGAGCAAAAGAGGGACAAACAGCTACTGGACCATGAGGGGAGAATTCGAGAGATAAGTGACACCATAAGACGAAACAACATTAGAATAATTGGGATTCCAGAAGAAGAAGAAACAGAGAGGGGAGCAGAAGGTCTATTGGAGAGAATCATTGGAGAGAATTTCCCTAATATGGCAAAGGGAACAAGCATCAAAATCCAGGAGATGCAGAGAACCCCCCTCAAAGTCAACAAGAATAGGTCCACATCCCGTCACCTAATAGTAAAATTTACTAGTCTTAGTGACAAAGAGAAAATCCTGAAAGCAGCCCGAGAAAAGAAGTCTGTAACATACAATGGTAAAAATATTAGATTGGCGGCAGACTTATCCACAGAGACCTGGCAGGCCAGAAAGAGCTGGCATGATATATTCAGAGCACTCAACGAGAAAAACATGCAGCCAAGAATACTCTATCCAGCTAGGCTATCATTGAAAATAGAAGGAGAGATCAAAAGCTTCCAGGACAAACAAAAACTGAAAGAATTTGCAAACACCAAACCAGCTCTACAGGAAATATTGAAAGGGGTCCTCTAAGCCAAGAGAGAGCCTAAAAGTAGTAGATCAGAAAGGTACAGAGACAATATACAGTAACAGTCACCTTACAGGCTAATAATGGCACTAAATTCATATCTCTCAATAGTTACCCTGAATGTTAATGGGCTAAATGCCCCAATCAAAAGACACAGGGTATCAGAATGGATAAAAAAACAAAACCCATCAGTATGTTGCCTACAAGAAACTCATTTTAGACGCGAAGACACCTCCAGATTTAAAGTGAGGGGGTGGAAAACAATTTACCATGCTAATGGGCATCAGAAGAAAGCTGGGGTGGCAATCCTTATATCAGATCAATTAGATTTCAAGCCAAAGACTATGATAAGAGATGAGGAAGGACACTATATCCTACTCAAAGGGTCTGTCCAACAAGAAGATCTAACAATTTTAAATATCTATGCCCCTAACGTGGGAGCAGCCAACTATATCAACCAATTAATAACAAAATCAAAGAAACACATCAATAATAATACAATAATAGTAGGGGACTTTAACACTCCCCTCACTGAAATGGACAGATCATCCAAGCAAAAGATCAACAAGGAAATAAAGGCCTTAAATGACACACTGGACCAGATGGACATCACAGATATATTCAGAACATTTCATCCCAAAGCAACAGAATACACATTCTTCTCTAGTGCACATGGAACCTTCTCCAGAATAGATCACATCCTGGGTCACAAATCAGGTCTCAACCAGTATCAAAAGATTAGGATTATTCCCTGCATATTTTCAGACCACAATGCTCTGAAGCTAGAACTCAATCACAAGACGAAAGCTGGAAAGAACCCAAATACATGGAGACTAAACAGCATCCTTCTAAAGAATGAATGGGTCAACCAGGAAATTAAAGAAGAATTGAAAAAATTCATGGAAACAAATGATAATGAAAACACAACAGTTCAAAATCTGTGGGACACAGCAAAGGCAGTCCTGAGAGGAAAATATATAGCGGTACAAGCCTTTCTCAAGAAACAAGAAAGGTCTCAAGTACACAACCTAACCCTACGCGTAAAGGAGCTGGAGAAAGAACAAGAAAGAAACCCTAAACCCAGCAGGAGAAGAGAAATCATAAAGATCAGAGCAGAAATCAATGAAATAGAAACCAAAAAAACAATAGAAAAAATCAATGAAACTAGGAGCTGGTTCTTTGAAAGAATCAATAGGATTGATAAACCCCTGGCCAGACTCATCAAAAAGAAAAGAGAAAGGACCCAAATCAATAAAATCATGAATGAAAGAGGAGAGATCACAACTAACACCAAAGAAATACAGACAATTATAAGAACATACTATGAGCAACTCTACGCCAACAAATTGGCCAATCTGGAAGAAATGGATGCATTCCCAGAGACATATAAACTACCACAACTGAACCAGGAAGAAATAGAAAACCTGAACAGGCCCATAACCAGTAAGGAGATTGAAACAGTCATCAAAAATCTCCAAACAAACAAAAGCCCAGGGCCAGACGGCTTCCCAGGGGAATTCTACCAAACATTTAAAGAAGAACTCATTCCTATTCTCCTGAAACTGTTCCAAAAAATAGAAATGGAAGGAAAACTTCCAAACTCATTCTATGAGGCCAGCATCACCTTGATCCCAAAACCAGACAAGGATCCCACCAAAAAAGAGAACTACAGACCAATATCCTTGATGAACACAGACGCAAAAATTCTCGCCAAAATACTAGCCAATAGGATTCAACAGTACATTAAAAGGATTATTCACCACGATCAAGTGGGATTTATTCCAGGGCTGCAGGGTTGGTTCAACATCCGCAAATCAATCAATGTGATAGAACACATTAATAAAAGAAAGAACAAGAACCATATGATACTCTCAATAGATGCTGAAAAAGCATTTGACAAAGTACAGCATCCCTTCCTGATCAAAACTCTTCAAAGTGTAGGAATAGAGGGCACATACCTCCATATTATCAAAGCCATCTATGAAAAACCCACCGCAAATATCATTCTCAATGGAGAAAAACTGAAAGCTTTTCCGTTAAGGTCAGGAACACGGCAGGGATGTCCATTATCACCACTGCTGTTCAACATAGTACTAGAAGTCCTAGCCTCAGCAATCAGACAACAAAAAGAAATTAAAGGCATCCAAATTGGTAAAGAAGAAGTCAAACTATCACTCTTCGCAGATGATATGATACTATATGTGGAAAACCCAAAAGACTCCACTCCAAAACTGCTGGAACTTGTACAGGAATTCAGTAAAGTGTCAGGATATAAAATCAATGCACAGAAATCAGTTGCATTTCTGTACACCAACAACACGACTGAAGAAAGAGAAATTAAGGAGTCAATCCCATTTACAATTGTACCCAAGACTATAAGATACCTAGGAATAAACCTAACCAAAGAGACTAAGAATCTATACACAGAAAATTATAAAGTACTCATGAAAGAAACTGAGGAAGACACAAAAAAATGGAAGAATGTTCCATGCTCCTGGATTGGAAGAATAAATATTGTGAAAATGTCTATGCTACCTAAAGCAATCTACACATTTAATGCAATCCCTATCAAAATACCATCCATTTTTTTCAAAGAAATGGAACAAATAATCCTAAAATTTATATGGAACCAGAAAAGACCTCGAATAGCCAAAGGAATATTGAAGAACAAAGCCAAAGTTGGTGGCATCACAATTCCGGACTTCAAGCTCTATTACAAAGCTGTCATCATCAAGACAGCATGGTACTGGCACAAAAACAGACACATAGATCAGTGGAACAGAATAGAGAGCCCAGAAATCGACCCTCAACTCTATGGTCAACTCATCTTCGACAAAGCAGGAAAGAATGTCCAATGGAAAAAAGACAGCCTCTTCAATAAATGGTGCTGGGAAAATTGGACAGCCACATGCAGAAAAATGAAATTGGACCACTTCCTTACACCACACACGAAAATAGACTCCAAATGGATGAAGGACCTCAATGTGAGAAAGGAATCCATCCAAATCCTTGAGGAGAATGCAGGCAGCAACCTCTTCGACCTCAGCCGTAGCAACATCTTCCTGGGAACGACGGCAAAGGCAAGGGAAGCAAGGGCAAAAATGAACTATTGGGATTTCATCAAGATGAAAAGCTTTTGCACAGCAAAGGAAACAGTTAACAAAACCAAAAGACAACTGACAGAATGGGAGAAGATATTTGCAAACGACATATCAGATAAAGGGCTAGTATCCAAAATCTATAAGGAACTTAGCAAACTCAACACCCAAAGAACAAACAATCCAATCAAGAAATGGGCAGAGGACATGAACAGACATTTCTGCAAAGAAGACATCCAGATGGCCAACAGACACATGAAAAAGTGCTCCACGTCACTCGGCATCAGGGAAATACAAATCAAAACCACAATGAGATATCACCTCACACCAGTCAGAATGGCTAAAATTAACAAGTCAGGAAATGACAGATGCTGGAGAGGATGTGGAGAAAGGGGAACCCTCCTCCACTGTTGGTGGGAATGCAAGCTGGTGCAACCACTCTGGAAAACAGCATGGAGGTTCCTCAAAATGTTGAAAATAGAACTACCCTATGACCCAGCAATTGCACTACTGGGTATTTACCCTAAAGATACAAACATAGTGATCCAAAGGGGCACGTGTACCCGAATGTTTATAGCAGCAATGTCTACAATAGCCAGACTATGGAAAGAACCTAGATGTCCATCAACAGATGAATGGATAAAGAAGATGTGGTATATATACACAATGGAATACTATGCAGCCATCAAAAGAAATGAAATCTTGCCATTTGCGACGACGTGGATGGAGCTAGAGCGTATCATGCTTAGTGAAATAAGTCAATCGGAGAAAGACAACTATCATATGATCTCCCTGATATGAGGACATGGAGAAGCAACATGGGGGGGTAGGGGGATAGGAGAAGAATAAATGAAACAAGATGGGATTGGGAGGGAGACAAACCATAAATGACTCTTAATCTCACAAAACAAACTGGGGGTTGCTGGGGGGAGGTGGGATTGGGAGAGCGGGAGCGGGCTATGGACATTGGGGAGGCGAGGTGAACCATAAGAGACTATGGACTCTGAAAAACAACCTGAGGGTTTTGAAGGGTCAGGGGTGGGAGGTTGGGGCAACCTGAGGGTTTTGAAGGGTCAGGGGTGGGAGGTTGGGGGAACAGTTGGTGGGTAATGGGGAGGGCACGTTTTACATGGAGCACTGGGTGTTGTGCAAAAAGAATGAATACGGTTACGCTGAAAAAATAAATAAAATGGAAAAAAAATACTTTATTTATTTATTTGAAAGAGAGAGAGAGCAAGAGAGAGAGAACACACAAGCGGGGGGAGCAACAGAGGGAGAGGGAGAGGGAGAAGCAGACGCTCCACTGAGCCGGGAGCCAGATGTGGGGCTCGAGCCCAGGACCCTTGGATCATGACCTAAGCCTAGAGCAGACGCTGAACTGACTGATCCCCCCAGATAGCCCCTATTCCTGGTGCTCCCTTTTCTTTGCTGTGTTTCTAACTTCTCTCTTTTTATTTATTTATTTATTTATTTATTTATTTTTATTTGCTTATTTACAGCATAACAGTGTTCATTGTTTTGGCATCACACCCAGTGCTCCATGCAGTACGTGCCCTCCCTATTACCCACCACCTGGTTCCTCAACCTCCCCCCCCCCCCCCCCCGCCGCCCCTTCATAACCCTCTGGTTGTTTTTCAGAGTCCATAGTCTCTTATGGTTCATCTCCCCTTCCAGTTTCCCTCAACTCCCTCTCCTCTCCATCTCCCCATGTCCTCCATGTTCTTTGTTATGCTCCACAAATAAGTGAGACCATATGATACTTGACTCTCTCTGCTTGACTTATTTCGCTCAGCATAATTTCTTCCAGTCCTGTCTATGTTGCTACAAAAGTTGGGTATTCATCCTTTCTGATGGAGGCATAATACTCCATTGTGTATATGGACCACATCTTCCTTATCCATTCATCCGTTGAAGGGCATCTTGGTTCTTTCCACAGTTTGGCGACCGTAGCCATTGCTGCAATAAACATTGGGGTACAAATGGCCCTTCTTTTCACTACATCTGTATCTTTGGGGTAAATACTGAGCAGTGCAATTGCAGGGTCATAGGGAAGCTCTATTTTTAATTTCTTCAGGAATCTCCACACTGTTCTCCAAAGTGGCTGCACTAACTTGCATTCCCACCAACAGTGTAAGAGGGTTCCCCTTTCTCCACATCCTCTCCAGCACACGTTGTTTCCTGTCTTGCTAATTTTGGCCATACTAACTGGTGTTAGGTGGTATCTCAATGTTGTTTTAATTTGAATCTCCCTGATGGCTAGTGATGATGAACATTTTTTCATGTGTCTGATAGCCATTTGTATGTCTTCGTTGGAGAAGTGTCTGTTCATATCTTCTGTCCATTTTTTGATATGATTATCTGTTTTGTGTGTGTTGAGTTTGAGAAGTTCTTTGTAGATCCTGGATATCAACCTTTTGTCTGTACTGTCATTTACAAATATCTTCTCCCATTCCGTGGGTTGCCTCTTTGTTTTGTTGACTGTTTCCTTTGCTGTGCAGAAGCTTTTGATCTTGATGAAGTCCCAAAAGTTCATTTTTGCTTTTGTTTCCTTGGCCTTTGGAGACATATCTTGAAAGAAGTTGCTGTGGCTGATATTGAAGAGGTTACTGCCTATGTTCTCCTCTAGGATTCTGATAGATTCCTGTCTCACGTTGAGGTCTTTTATCCATTTCGAGTTTATCTTTGTGAACGGTGTAAGAGAATGGTCGAGTTTCATTCTTCTACATATCGCTGTCCAGTTTTCCCAGCACCATTTATTGAAGAGACTGTCTTTTTTCCATTGAATATTTTTTCCTGTTTTGTCGAAGATTATTTGACCATAGAGTTGAGGGTCCATATCTGGGCTCTCTACTCTATTCCACTGGTCTATGTGTCTGTTTTTATGCCAGTACCACGCTGTCTTGGTGATCACAGCTTTGTAGTAAAGCTTGAAATCGGGTAACGTGATGCCGCCAGTTTTGTTTTTGTTTTTCAACATTTCCTTAGCAATTCGGGGTCTCTTCTGGCTCCATACAAATTTTAGGATTATTTGCCCCAGCTCTTTGAAAAATATCGGTGGAATTTTGATCGGAATGGCATTAAAAGTATAGATTGCTCTAGGCAGTATAGACATTTTAACAATGTTTATTCTTCCAATCCAAGAGCATGGAACAGTCTTCCATCTTTTTGTGTCTTCTTCAATTTCTTTCATGAGTGTTCTGTAGTTCCTCGAGTACAGGTCCTTTACTTCTTTGGTTAGGTTTATGCCCAGGTATCTTATGGTTCTTTGTGCTATAGTAAATGGAATCGATTCTCTAATTTCCCTTTCTGTATTTTCATTGTTAGTGTATAAGAAAGCCACTGATTTCTGTACATTGACTTTGTATCCTGCCACGTTACTGAATTGCTGTATGAGTTCTAGTAGTTTGGGGGTGGAGTCTTTGGGGTTTTCCATATAAAGAATCATGTCATCTGCGAAGAGAGAGTTTGACTTCTTCCTTGCCATTTTGGATACCTTTTATTTCTCTTTGTTGTCTGATTGCCGTTGCTAGAACTTCTAATACTATGTTGAACAAGAGTGGTGAGACTGGGCATCCTTGTCGTGTTCTTGATCTCAACGGGAAGGCTGCAAGCTTTTTCCCATTGAGGATGATATTTGCTGTGGGTCTTTCATAGATAGATTTTATGAAGTTCAGGAATGTTCCCTCTATCCCTATACTTTGAAGCGTTTTCATCAGGAACGGATGCTGGATTTTGTCAAATGCTTTTTCTGCATCAATTGAGAGGACCATGTGGTTCTTCTCTCTTCTCTTATTGATGTGTTCTATCACATTGATTGATTTGCGAATGCTGAACCAACCTTGCAACCCAGGGATGAATCCCACCTGGTCATGGTGGATAATCTTTTTAATGTGCTGCTGGATCCTGTTTGCTAGGATCTTGTTGAGAATCTTTGCATCCATATTCATCAGTGATATTGGTCTGAAATTCTCCTTTTTGGTAGGGTCTTTTCCTGGTTTGGGGATCAGGGTAATGCTGGCTTCATAAAAAGAGTCTGGAAGTTTTCCTTCTGCTTCAATTTTTTCTCTTAAGTCAATGCCTTACGTCAGCATTTAGAGATGCTTGGTGTCTTTGCTCTTCGAGGGTGGTAAGGACCCCCGCCTGTCCCAGACTACAACTCCTGCCCTCTCCCACAAACACTTATTTATACTTATTGTCTCAATTCATTGTTACCTCCCACGGTCTCTTCAAGGCACTCCCAGTGGGGCTTCTTGGAAAAAATCACCTCTCTCCTTGTTAAAGCTGCTAATGGGCTTTTTATTATTAAATCCAAATAGCACATCCTCATTTTCCTCTTTCTTAACCTGTCTCAGTGGCTTGCTGTCACTTCTGTGGAAAACTTTCTGCCCTTGGCTTTCCTGACTCAGTCCTCTCATGGTTCTCTTCCTGCCTCTGTTCATTAAAGTCTCTGTCGCCCTTAAAGTCCAACCAAGGCTCACCGACTATTCTCAACTCTCTGCTGAGGGAGTCCATGGCTCCCTCTCTCTGTGGCAGATGACGCATTCTCTTCTCTCTCCAGTGGAGATCTATTCTCACTTAGAACCTTACATGCACCTGCCTTCTGGCATCTCCATGAGGTGTTGCAGAGACACCTACAACTAACCATATGGAATTAGCAACACCCAGCTCTTCTCCACCACCCTGGTCTGCTTTCAGGACTTCCTGTAAGGTCATCGAAGACATATATGATTAGTGACCACCTTACCAAGTCTACCAGTGTAGGTTTCATTTAATTATGAAATTTACAAACATCCTTTTGGGTGGGTTGATGTTAGAATGGTAAGACTTCTGCAGATTTTATTTTGACAGATTTTGGCTTTTTCTTTCTAGCAGTATTTTAAAGATAGACAAGGACAAAGAGCTTTTTATGGTATATAGAGAAAGTAGAAGTTTGATAAAAGTATTCATAGTACATACATTTCAACCAGGCAACTAAAGGAAATAGGAAGGTGCTTTTGTGTATGTGTGTTGTTTTCTGTTTTGTTTTTTTTTTTTGCCATTACTAGCTGTCATTTTTTTTTCTTCTGAATAATTGGGGCAGTTGTCTGTAGCTCCAACTGTGCTGATACTGGATAAAGCTAGCTTTTTCATTATCTGCTTCTCTTTTCCTCACAAAGGCACTGTGCAGAAAAGGTAAGGTACGTATTAAGAGGATTTAAAGTGAGAACTCCAATATCTAGGTGCTCCTGAGGATTTAGGACAACTTGAGCTTTTACCACAATAATTTAGCAATTGAAAGTCGAATTTGTCTCTTTAAGATCCTAAAGGGACCATGAAAATTTTGAAATAATATTTTCATATTGCATTCAAATTCAACAGCATTAGAATGTATTAATCGTGGTTAAAAATATACTCTCATAAACAACCCTAAGAGAGCTAACCCGAATTTTGTGTATGTTCACTATCTACAGTTCCCCAGGGCTGCTGTAACAAATCACCACAAACTTAGGAGGCTTAAAACAGCAGAAATTTCTTCTCTCAGAGTTTGGAGGCTAGCAGGCTAAAGTCAGCTTTATTGGACAAAAATCAAACTGTTTAGTACTACAAGTACTTACATTTTGGGAAAAAATAGAAACTCATCTTTGAAAGCATCCCAAGAAATCGGAAGTATTTAAACAATTCAGTGGTGGATGAAATGCTTAAATTTGGTTCTAGCAAGGATGTTGATATAGGACAGTTGGATAGGTGATTACAGAACACATTATACATGTAAGGGAAAACCATTCAAAGGGATAGGAAGGCAGCTAGCAGGCCTGGGAGGGGTTACTGCAATGGACCATGTAGTTAGTAAACTGATTTTTACATACATTAGTCATAATAAGTATTTTCAAGAGTTCAAAAATAAGTTTAAATAAAACTCATAGAAGTACAAGAATGGGACATTTAATATGAACAACAAGGTAGCACAGCAATCATATTATGTGTTAAAATGTAGACCGTAATTGCCTGGCACAATTTAATGTTGGTGATGTTCTTTCAGAAAACAAAGAATCTGCAATGTTACATTGTTCTAATAAAAAATAGAAAGTAGTATATCATAGGATTACAACGATCAATATAAATGGAAATATTTCCATGTTAAAAATAGACATACTGATTACTGATTAAGTTTTTTAATAATAAATATATTTAAAAACAGACCAAGCCACTCATTGATCTTGGGTTTTGGTGAAGAGAATGTTCCTAGAAGTGCCATGAAGACGCAATGAAAAGTGCCTGGGGGCTCGGTTCACACAGATTCCAACCCTTGATGTTGGCCTAGGTCATGGTTGAGACCTGAGTCAACCTATGTGCTGGGTCGGAGCCTGCTTGAGATTCTCTCCCTCTCCCTCTGCCCCTCACTCCTCTGCTCTCTCTCTCTCTCACTCAAATACATATACATATACATATACTCACACTCATGCACACACATACAAACACACACACACACACACACACACACACGCAGGAATTTTCCAGGAGCGCCAGATAACTCTGGGGGATTTGACTCTTGATCTCAGGGTTGGAAGCTGAAGCCCCACATGGCGTAGAATTGCTTAATGAAATCTTAAAATTTTTTCCCCAAAACTATTGAAACCATCCATTCAATACAATATTCCGTGAAATCAAGAAGTCTACTGAAAAAAAACAAAACAAAACACAACCAACATAAGTATTTGAGAATTTAGCACCTTTGGCCAATCAAGGCACTTCCCTCTTGTAGGATTTCTTATTTCAGGAAAGGACAACACCCAGAACTCATGATGTTCAGGTCACTTTCCCGTCCCATGGCCCCAGAATCCATCACCATGCCCAGCGCGCTCTCCCTGCTGCACAGAGCTCTTCAGCTCCCATCCTCGTCTGGCCCCAGGCACACCCCCATCTGCATCACCGCCTTCTCTTGCCTCCTGGACAGACTGGTGTGTCCATCCCTGCTGCTTCTCAATACATAAGGGGGTGGGGGTGTACAGAGGTAGCAAATTAAAAATATGATCAGTTACATCAGTCCTTCTTCTTCGGTGAATTTTCTCTGGTTTCACATGGTCTTGGGTTAAGCAGAGACATACCACAAGCTTATAGAAACTCTGTGGCCTGGACCGGGTCTGTTCTCCTTCATTCCTCAAGCCCTTTGCTTGAATCGTGCTTCTCTTCTTTCTCCTTAGCGGACTTCCACATATCTTTCAGATCTCGCCTGCAAAATGGAAGAAACCTTCCTTATTTAGCTTTATATTTAGCTTCCATATAAAAAGTAATGGATCTGCTTTATACTTGGTTTTTCTTCCTTTCTCCTCCAGCATGCATCTGAGGATGACTTACTTCTATACAGCCTTGGTCCCATCTCCCAGGGTTGGGAGATATACGGTGCTCCTCCGTCATTTCTCATGGTTTAGGGCTTGTTTGGATTTCAACTTCATCCCACATTATATGAGCAGGCTTAAATGTGTCTGTGGATACATATATGTCCTGAGCCTTAATTTATGATTTTATTGCTCTGTGGCCACTTACATATCTATCCTAATTACTTCCTAAACGGCTTTTGCCAATTTCCATGCTACAGGAACACATGACAGTGGGACCCCTTAATGGGTAGGCAAAACGGGGAGTAAAGTGAAGTCTTTATTTATAAGGGGACAGACCTATCAATATATATTTTTTATTTTTTCCTATGGATATATTTTTAAGCTTCCACTTTTAAGGCCTTAAAAATCATTTCTCAGTATATGAGGTATATTCATTTTGCTATTATTAAAGTTGACTCTTAAAATGTTTGATAAAAATGTATCTTCCACTTTTATAACTTTGCTATTCACATTCTTGTCTGTTTGTCTGCTTGGTATCATTTATATATTAATGCTTGAGCTTTTGCATAATAAAGTTCATAAGCCCTTGGGAAATTATTTTCTGAAAATAAAAATTAAATTAAAAAGACACATGTGCCTTTTTAATTTAGGTTACTTTTCTACAGAAAACATTTTAAATTTTATATATACGGATCTGTTTATTTTTTCTTTGTGATTTTTTTCTCTTCTAGAAATTAGATAGCCAACCTTTTCCCCAGAGGTTTGGTAATATTTGAGTTTTATTTTCTTTGTTTTACTGTGAGTACCATTTAAAATTTTACCTCTCTTTGCTGAGGGATTTATTCTGTTGCATATGGGAAGGTGAGGTCCCAGAGTAATTTTATCTGCTCTAAATAGCTAATTATTTTTTTTTCCAATACCTTCTTTGGAACCATCTCTTCCTTTGTCATATTAAATTCTTCTCCATGGTAGAGTTCTTACCTAGTTTATTTTGTAATTCTACCTCTTACCTTAATGGGATTACCTTCTCTTTCACAATTGCATTTAAAAAAAAAAAAATCTCAGAACTTACCAGAAAATGCCTAACTGTAATCCATTTCCAGGGAAACCCTCCACAGTTTACTGTTCATAAAATGCTCTCCCATAAGATGTCTAATCAGGCTACAATTAGTAAGCTTTAAACATTGACTCCTAGATCACCAATGCATGATCTGTCCCTGTACAGGTAAAGCAATTTTACAATCAATGCAAAATATCACAGTGTTTCAAGGGGCTTAGAGAGAAGTCTGGAGTGAACCAGACTTGCCTCCTGATGTGATCTCTGATCTTTCACTGGCTGCTGTGTGACTTGGACAGATGGCTTTAACTTCTCTGGGCTTCAGTTTCCCCCATCTGTAAAATGAGGATGATAAGAAATAACTATCATCATAGGATAGGGTTCAGGGTTAAATGAGTTGATAAATTAAACAACCACTCTGGAGAGCAGTACGGAGTTTCCTACAAAAGTTAAAAATAGAGCTACTCTACGACCTACCAATTGCACTACCGTATTTACCCAAAGGATGCAAAAATACAGATTTGAAAAGATACATGCACCTTGACGTTTATAGCAACATTATCTACAACAGCCAAACTATGGAGAGAGCCCAAGTGCCCATCAACTGATGAGTAGATAAAGAAGATTATAGATAGATAGATAGATAGATAGATAGATAGATAGAGTGGAGTAATACTCAGCCATCCAAAAGAATTAAATCCTGCTATTTGCAACAACCTGAGTAGAGCTAGAGTGTATTAGGCTAAATGGAATAAGTCAGAGAAAAACAAATACCATATGATTCCACTCATATGTGGAATTTAAGAAAAATCGATGAACATAGAGGAAAAGAGAGGCAAACCACAAAACAGACTCTGACTATAGAGAACAAACTGAGGATTGCTGGAGGGAGGTGGGTGGGTGACGGGGATTAAGGAGGGCACTTGTCGGTAGGAGCACGGGGTGTTGTAAGTGATGAATCACTAAATTCTCTACCTGCCACTAATGCTACGCTATATGTTAACTACCTGACGTTTAAGTAAAAGCTTTGAAAAATAAGAGCAAGCAAACAAAAAAATCGAACCAAATGTGACAGCCCCAGAGGTCTGATGAAATCGGATCGGTTGCCTCCAAGTCAGAAGGTTGGAGATGATTTAAGACAACAATTTGGTCAAAAGGAGGATCCATCAAGTATTCTCAACCACCCTCGACCAATGTGGGTGATTCTGGTGTGCCACAGTGAGGGTTGAAACCCTTGGTGGACACAGATGTGTCTGCTAATGATTTAGACCTGGGTCCCAACCCCTTTCTGGAAATGTCTCTACAGCATTTTCTTGCCGTTTTCCAGTTGTGCGGATTTCACTACCCGAGTTTGGGTGAACTACCCGCCTGTCCCCCACACTAGCCATAGTTATGTTTTGAAGGTAGGTGAAATTCTGAGTGCCCAAAGCTTTGGGGAAGTGTTGGGGGGGTAGGCATCTACGGGAGGGTGACCACGCAGGCGTCCCAGCCCAGTTTTTGACTCAGGATTCTCACCTATGAATAGACTTGCTCAAGTTCACATGCTATCAGGTCCTTGGGCTGGAATCTGAACCCATGCATTTCTGCACTTGATGTACCACCTGTTGCTCCATGTTCCTGCCTCTGCTGGAGCCTCTACTCCACACCCAGAACTGGGGCTTTCCATGATCACTGCACATTGTGTTCCTTTGTGTATTTCCCTTTTGGTTTTCAGGCAATGTTTGTTACTTAAAAGAAAAATCCAGTTTCTCTCTGAAGTCCCAAGGGGAACAAAAGGAAGGAAATTTGTGTTCAGCCAAAGCAGGGAGGGCATTCTCTTGCAAATATAAAATCCTGTAACTCTGTTTTGGGTATGAAGCAAAGGTTAACACTAATGGTGTGGAATGTGTGTGGGAAAACCTGCCCTCTGCCAGAAACCTGAAAGGACTTTCGTCTTTTGTAAGAGCACTGCCAGAAAGCTAGAGCTCCTGAAGACCATTTTAACCGTCAGACACCGTTCAAGTCAAGGAAAGTGCCCAGAGAGCTTATGAGGGAAGGAATTAAATACTTTCCAGAGGCTGAGAAAGTATAAACATAAGCGACGTTCATGCAGGGTGTGCAAAGATGAGTGGGGATTTCAGGACAGGGATGGGGAAAGATGTATGAAGTCCAGAAAAGAATGAGTACCAAAGTGTGAATGAGAAGGGGTGTGGAGTATTTACTGAGTATTCAGAAACCCTGTGTGATCGTAGCTCATGATGCATGAGGTTTCAACCCAGGAGCCTGGGGTTTGTCCACCAGGTTAATGGAAAATTAACCATGGCTTTTATATTGGACCCTAGAGTCAGTTATGTTTATTAAATGTTTCATTCTCATGCAGGCACTATTTCAAGCAATTTACACGTATTGACTAATTCTAATTCTCAAGACAGTCACAGGGGATCTAAGCCACTATTATCTGTGTGTCTTTACCGAAACTAATGCACAGAACAAGTGGATAATCTGCCTCGTCTTACGTTTCACAGTATGAAGTGGCTAAAACAGGATTTGGACCCTCAAAGGCGGGTCGCAGAGCCATTCGCCCTTTGTGACTGTGTCCTCCTTCCCTGCTGGTGTCACTGTCCCTCTTGCTTTACCTGATCTGGGGGAACTGGAGTGTGTGTGAGGGAGGAAGCATGAAGGCCATGCTGTAGCAGCCATGGTGGGGCCAGACCGATCCCAGCTGCAGTGAGGGAGAACACGGTCTTCCTCCCCTTGGGCTCCAGAGCACATGGGCCCGGCAGTCCAGGACGGGCACAGCTGGCCAACGGCTAATTCCTTCTGGAGAGTTATTTCTTCCTAGTCTTTCCTATCACCCCTCCTGGTGTGCTCTGGAAAAATCCTTCATGTGGTGGTAAATAGCCCTGATCCATGAGAGCTTGGCCATGTCCTTTCTGTCATCTCAGATTGCTGTCACCCCTTGTATTACGGCGACCCATAAAGACAGAATGAATTTGAAAATGATCATTTCTAGCCTGCCATATTGGCCATTTTATGGAATATCGCCAGACGGAGAGGCTCTAGAAGGGCTGTGAAGAGTAATGCATTGTTGTAGCCAACCAAGAGCATCTGCTCTGGGGGCCCCTGGGGGGCTCAGTGGGTTAAAGCCTCTGCCTTCGGCTCAGGTCATGATCTCAGGGTCCTGGGATGGAGCCCCGCCTTGGGCTCTCTGCTCAGCAGGGAGCCTGCTTCCCCCTCTCTCTCTGCCTACTTGTGAGCTCTGTCTGTCAAATAAATAAATAAAATCTTAAAAAATAAAAAGAACATCTGCTCTGCAGATTAAGAGCTGGTGACATTCTTATGGTTTCCCTTCCGTGTCTCGATCAGCACATCATAATCTCAAATATTCTAATATTCTACTTCCTCCACAGTTGCCCTAGGTTCTGGAACTTGCAAAGAACTTCTAGCATATTTTTCCAAAATGGTATCCATATTTTCTACCACAAATTAGACGTTGTGCCTGTGGCTTGTTATCTGTGGGGTTTCATGTTTTGTAAAGGCAGAGCCAGAGCCAAAACCCAGAGATGGCCAAGCACACCCTTTAGGAAAATCCTTGTGGCTGCTCTAGCCCACCAGATAAGAGTGGTTTTCACACTTTGAAATGATTGGGAAAAGGTCAAAAACGTGCAATTTTTGGACATGTGAAAATTATGAAACATACACATTTCATGTCAAGAAATCAAGTTTTATGGGGCGGCCACTTGCTTTCCTGTACATATTGTTTTTGGCTGCTTTCCTGCGGCGCTGCTGGAGTTGAGAAGCTGTGGCAGACCATACAACTCATGATGCCTCAGATATCCGCTAGCTTGTGTTTATAGGGAAAAACGTCAGCCCCTGACCCAAATCACTTTTCGCTTCTTAAGACACTGGGTTCCATATGGCAGACAAAGGTGTGGTGCTCTCAGTCACTTTTTGTTGAACCTTTGTTTGTAGGCTTAGCTGGTTCTTCTCCACTCCCAGCCCCACACGACTTACCCTTATGCCTTATGGAATAGCCCCTGGCTTGCTGTCCCTAACAGATCGTGGAGTTCCTATCCATGTTCACGGCCCCTCTTGCCCTGTGGCTTGGGCACCTGTCATCTCTGGTCATCCCTCTCACCAGGTCCCACTCCCATCATCCAGCTTCACAGAGTCCCAAAGGAAGGCCGTGGAAGGGGGGGGGGGCACGCCGCTTCCTGTCTGCTTTTGTTGCCCATCCCTGTGATGGAAACCTGGTGGTGCTCTGTTCATCCAGGCAGTGGTGGTTCCAAACTGCACGTGCAGATCCAGCTGTCTCTTCAGAGACACCAGCTGTCTGTTGACACCACTGTCACAGCTTTGGAAGCCCAGAACCCAGCTCTGTGGAGCCCCTGCTCTGAGTATGGGGTACTGCACCAGCCCGGTAGTTCCCCTCCTGGAATGCCTGAGCCTCAGTGCTGTGTCTCCTCCAACAAACATCTACTTGGGTCAGTTCATTCTCTTGGGGCTGGTGGCAGCTTCCTGACGTTCTGACCTCCCAGATACCCTAGGACTTTCCCTTTTTCAGTTCTAAAGGTCTCATTAATGACTGTTTTATATCAGAGTTTCCCTGTATAAATAATTGGGGGGTTGTTGGTCTCATCCCTGGATCCTGAGTGATGTTATCATTGGCCCATAGAGTTAGTCTTTGTACCTCCAAAGCCGTCAGCTTGGTATCCAAGGCACCACAGGGCCATTCCATTATCTGTTTTATCCTAGTCTTCTTGCTTACTGGCTTCTCCTTGTCCCCTCAACCTCTAAGCTTCGTGCCTTCCAGAGCTCACGTCTCAGTTTATTTCTCTTTTCCATCTCCTTGGTCTATTGGTGACTTCCTCTGATGTCATGGCTTTCAGTACCAGTGAGAGGCCGATAGCACTGTCTCACATAGGACTTCATCCCCAAGTTCCAGATTCGCATCCAGCTGCCTACTTAGATGTGGAGATGTTTGATAGAAATGTCAACCTTGACAGACCCAACTAGTCTCCTGAGATTTCCTGAAACCTGTCCCTCCTGTGTGCCCCTCCCTTTGCCATCAGTAAATGGCTGCAATGTTCTCTTTTTGATGGCTTCGTGGGATGAGATCCACTTGGTAGAGGGCATGGACATCGTAATAGACTTCACTGCAGGTTACACTTGAGGCCGTATCCTTCTTATCTTCCCTTTGCCGTCCTCATTCTGTGCTTCTTTTTGGGTGGTCAGGACTTAGAAGGGGTATAATGTGAGTGAGGACCATGGGGACAGAGGTCAAGCAGATTACCCTATGTAAGCCAGAGACTCTGGGGGTCCTGCATAATAGAAAGGAACACAGTGGTGACCTGAGTGATTTCCATTTCCCCCAGTCCTAGACAGGGCAGCTCATTTGTAGAGTTATGGCCACTGCTTACGTCAGGATTTCCCTTTACTTATCTGGTCTCTTAAAATTTTTATTTATTTATTTTATTTTAAAAAAGATGTATGTATGTATGTATTTATTTTAGAGAGCAGGTGGAGAGGGACAGAGGGAGAGGGAGAGAGAATCTTCAAGCAGACTCCCTGCTAGGGCACGGAGCCTGATGTGGGGTTCGATCCTGCAACCCCGGGATCATGACCTGAGCAGAAATCAAGAGTTGGATGCCCAACTGACTGAGACATCCAGGTGCCCAAATTTTATTTATTTTTCATTTTATTTATTCATTTAAAGTAAGCTCCATAACCCATATGGGGCTTGAACTCATGACCCCAAGACCAAGAGTCAGAAGCTCTAGTGACTGAGCCGGCCAGGCACCCACTTAATACTTATTAAACAATTTCCTGATATATAATTATTTCTACTAAAATTTTGCATTTGTAAAATGTGATCTTGGTTTGTTTGCCAGGATGTTGATGATTGAGTTAAGTATAGGACTCGGGTCTTCTGACCTGATTGTCTGAAAGTGTTCTTCTGTGTGTGTGTGTGTTCTACTTGCTACGCTGACATTTCCCTGAAAGGCAGACACAAAATTTACATGTCTCATAGCATTGCTCAAGAACTAGTTGATATAACATAAAGAAAACCTGATATGGCTCAGAAAATATATTACATTAATTAACTGCTCTCCCCAAGTACCAGCCTCTCTGGGTGTGAGTTCGGGTATGTGTGTTCTCTGTGTTTCGTGTATGTGTGTGTGGTGTGTATGTACATGTGTGTGCAGGGTGTGTGTGTTTTGTGTGTATGCCGTGTGTGTGTGTTGTGTGTATATGTGATATGCGCATACCTGTGTGTGTGGTGTGCGTGCATGGCATGTGTGTGGTGCGTGTGTGGTGTGTGTGTGTTGTGTGTTGTGTGTATATGCGATGTGTGTGCCTGTGTGTGTTGTGTGTGGTGTGTGGTGTATGTGTGTGGTTTGTGTGTGTGTATATAATGTACATGTGGAGTGTGTGTGTGTATGATGTGTGGCTATACCTGCACCAAGGAATGCATGACACAGTAGAGGACGGAAGCCCCTTTAGTTTGGCCCTGAAATTTCTGTTTTCGTGATTCATTCCCACTCCTCAAGGTTTGCCATAAAATACTGACTAAATGGGAGGTAGGAATTGAGATACTCTTTCTAAATGCATAATTGAAGTGAAGCATATTGTTTACAGAGACTAATGGGATACTGAGGTGGCTCGGAACAGGGTGCGGCTGTGGTGCGTGCCGGGGGAGGTAAGTCAGCAAGGAGGAAATGAAGGAGAGCAGGGTTGGTGGCAGGTGCAGCCAATGTAGGGTGAATAATGAAGCAACAGACCATGTAATTGGATGATGTGCTCTCCTTGCTGCTGGGGAGTGTTGCTGCAGGCCCAACAGTGCACCGGGCCGAACCTGCCTGCTGAGTAAGGAAAACAGGCAGCTGGCAACATAGTGAAATTGTAGGGATGCTGAAAAGACCTTTCCCTTCTCCCAAAATGTATCTTATGCCATCTTACTGCTGTTGTTTATAATATTTTTCTTATAATCTTTCTATTTTACATTTTAAAAAAGATTATAAACTGGAGAGGTATTCTTGATTTGAAAGAACGCTAAAAGGCAAAGGAATACATTGGTTAAAACTTTTATTTTGTAGCACAGAACACAACATGAACCAACTAAAGCCAAAAAGACTCATTCGAAAAGTAGTCAGGGTATGTGTAGGACCCTGAATGGAAATGCAGATGGGTTCCAGAATCCTCTGGAGCTGAGGACATGAGCCTTGCTTTCCTTGCATATTCTTTGTTTCTCTCCCCTGAACAGTTTCCTCCAAGTTTCAAATCAATTTTGGATAATCATGGCCATAAATGGTACCGGGGTTCTGCACGTAATATGTTCAGGCACCAGTTAATGAATTCTGGTCAGTTTCAGTTTTTGCTTCAGAATTATGAAGAAAGGAGAAAGAGAGGACCCTGTTGCATCATGTGCACACCCTTGGGTAAACCAAGAGTGGCCAGATTGGGTCATGTTGCACCAACAATAGCATGCACAGCAACTATGGGACTCCTGGTATGGGGTAGTTTCAAGGAAGGTCCTAGGAAGACAGACATTAGCTGTCCACTGACATAACAGAACCCTTTTGTATGTTACGCCATGAATGGCAATTTGGAAAATGCATCAGGGTGTTGTTCTGTTAGTTGGTGGTAGATAATTCACTCACTCATCAGTGGTGGAACGTCTTCCCCATGCTGATGTTGCTGGCTGCAGAGGGTATGAAGACTTACAAGGTGGAAGTTCTCCTTCCAGGAAGTTTGTGATTTGGTGGGGAGACTGGGCCAAGCCAGACACTATTAAACAAACTCTCCATTGTAAGTCTGAGTTTTCTCATTTATATCTGTGAGGTTATAATGCCATCCCCTGCCTATCTCACAGAGACTTTTCTTTTTAATCTCTTAATATGTCTGCTTTGGTTAGGGGATAGGAGAAGAATAAATGAAACAAGATGGGATTGGGAGGGAGACAAACCATAAATGACTCTTAATCTCACAAAACAAACTGGGGGTTGCTGGGGGGAGGTGGGGTTGGGAGAGGGGGAGGGGGTTATGGACATTGGGGAGGGTATGTGCTATCGTGAGTGCTGTGAAGTGTATAAACCTGGCGATTCACAGACCTGTACCCCTGGGGATAAAAATACATTATATGTTTATAAAAAAAAAATTGGAAGGGGAGGCGAACCATAAGAGACTATGGACTCTGAAAAACAACCCGAGGGTTTTGAAGGGTCGGGGGTGGGAGGTTGGGGGAACAGGTGGTGAGTAATAGGGAGGGCATGTATTGCATGAAGCACTGGGTGTTGTGCAAAAACAATGAATACTGTTATGCTGAAAAAATAAATTAAAAAAAATATTTTTAAATTTTAAAAAAGATTTCTATTTATTTATTTGAGAGAGAGAGAGAGAGTCAGAGAATGAGCAGGGTGGAGGGACAGAAGGAGAGAGAGGAGACTCCCCACTGAGCAAGGAACCTGATGCAGGCTCGATCCCAGGACCTAGAGATAATGGCCTGAATTGAAGGCAGATGCTTAATCAACTGAACCACCTAGGTGCCCCAATATGCCTGCTTTTAAACTATAACTTATCCAAAATCAATATGCTACTTAAGACATATACTTTCTCTGTGCATGATGTATATTTCACATCCATACTTAAAACATATCTGTGCCTTTGCATACAAAGTCTTGAAGAGGGTGCTGGATTCTGGAAGAGGCTCCAAATTTGGAACTACTAGACCTGTGCGTGCTGTGACAGGCATTGCTAGGACTGTAGCAGTAGAGCTGATGCAGTCAAACCTGGGGCAGGGGACTGATCACATATGGGCATTTCTGAGAGTACAAATGAAGTACAAATTGAAATTAGAGAGAAGGATTTCAGGGCTCTGAACCTGGGGTCAGGGGACAGGTATCAGGCAGGTAAGGGTATCAGGCAGAAAAGAATAAATCATGGCTCAGGGCCATGCAGAAATGTGCACCAGTGAGACAGTGTGGAATCAGCAGAGAGCGGAGAGGAGACAGAAGCAAGAGGGCGTGCAAATACAAGGGCCCTGAAGATTATCTGCAGGGAAGCCATGTGTTTCTTCAACTGTGGTTTATCTCTGCCTATTTCATGTTTGAATAACTCCCAAGTTTTCTGGCCTGAGGCAAAATCCTCTGTTTGGGGACTTGTCCATGCAGAGGTGTTTTAAAGAAGAGGTCTAAAGAAATAAAGAAATAAGTTACTGGCATGGGATGTGGCTGTGGTGTTTTATTTATTCCCAAGCCAACACTTTTAGAACATGGAGGGAAAATATCTCATAAAGAAGGATGTAAGGTCCATGGTCTCTGGCTCACACCAAGGATTGAGCATATTCACATACTCTCCCCATTCAGGAATGAGTTCATTCGAGACATAATGTACACCTAGCATAGTTCAGTTCTTGCTACATTCTGTGGATATACTCTCAGACTGGATAGACATGAACTCTGCCCAGTGATGACTTGTGGATTACAAGGCAGGCATTGAATAAAGGATCTCAAATCCTTGAAAGACCTGGCATGCAGCCAATATCAGGTTTGGGAAGGCTGTAATGTGGAAAAACAAACGTGTTTGTTTGGGTTAGAGATTTATTAAACCAATTGTATGCTGAGCAGGTATTGGAGGGGCCCTCATGGTTCCACTTCCTGATATTCATGCCTTAGCTGAATCCCTTCACATGAAGTGAGTCTTGGGACTTGCTTCTGACACATAGACTGTGCAAAGATGACAAGGCACCATTCACATGATTATGTCATGTTATGTAAGACTCTGAGTTATCACAGTCTCTGGAATCTTCTTTTCCTTGAGGGGGAGCAGAAGACAGCTGTCAGGAGTCCAACAACTACCAACAACCTGTACGAGAATGGAGGCATGTCCCTCCACAGTTGAGCCTCTGATGAGCACGCAGCCCAAATGATACTTTGGGCGACCCAAAGCAGAGGACCCTGCTGCCTGGATCCCTGACCCACAAAAAACAAACAAACAAACAATGGGAGTTATTTAAAGCTGCAAAGTGTATGATAATCTATAATGAAACTATAGAAAACAGACACGTAAGTCTGTCTCAGTCTGTGCAAGGCACTGGTACCAGAATTCAAGAATCCCTACCCAGTCTGTCTGGTCCTGCTCCCTGCATGTCACCACAGCCACAAGGGTAGAGGGGGTGGGGGACATTTGCCCATAATGCAATGGAAAACCATGGAAGAAGCAACTATTGTTTTCCAGTAACTCAGAAAAGGGAGCTTCAAACCTCCTTTGGGGGTTTTATAGGCTCGTACTCTAGAAAACATGTGAGCCGAACCTTCCAGGGTGAGATGTTGAGTCCCCTCTAGGAGCTCGGGCAGAAGGCAGGGCACTTGCAAAGCCTGGGGCCTTACATACCACACGGACTTCATCACCCTTTTCAAGGGAGAAGAAACCCTAGCCATCTCAGAGAGGAAAGAGAAAATGCACGGCCTCTCTTGACTGAATGGCTGTGTGTATTAAAAACAAATAGAACTACTTGATTATTCTCCACTCCAGACTCTCCCCTCCCTGAGTTACACACCTTTTGCCAATTTATGACGTTGTTGACAGAGTTATTATCTAGCTAAAATTACCACCACCCACAATGGGAATTTCTGCTGTTATAAAACAAAAGCAAATGCCAAAAGGGGGAAAAGGAGCTTTTGTGAGGGAACGCCTTTTGCATCTCTTTCTGGCAATGTACTTTTTATGCTAATATCTCATAGTTTCCTACCTTAATGGCCCCATTAACTGCCATGAGAGTATTTGCAAGAGAAAAGTGGTACCTGGAGATGAAGATATAAAGTTACTAAGTGCATTTTGAGGAAGAGAGATGATTTCTCAGTAAAGGAGTTAATGTTCCAAAGAAAGCTTTGTTTATCCGACAGACTTTATGACTGTGCAGGTTTCTTCACTCAGCACCTTAATTCTCCACCACCATAAGGCTGTCCAGATGTTTAAAATAAAAAGCCCATTTGGGTATTATCAGAGATTACTGGGAAGGGATAGGCAGACATGATGTTTAGCTATGCAACATAAATTCCCCGCGCACGTGCCATCTACCGCACTCCATATCCTCGCCCCCCTGAAAGACTGAACTGGTAAATCATAAAAACGAGACACGGGACCCAAGCACAATTTACCTACAGCCAGCTGCCGTCGCTCGAAGGAAGGGGTGGAGGTGGAGATGAGGAGACTGAGCGGCACCCCTCCCCTCCCTGAAGGCCTGGTGTGCAGGCTTTCTGCTCCCAGGATCTCAATCCTGCACCTGACCTTCCTTCCGTCTTCACATCAACCTCCTTGGATGCATATTCTGTTCCAATCATCCTTGTCAGTTTGTCAATACCTTGCCAGCAGCCTTTTCTTCTTCTTAGGCTTTGATTTATTTCATTCTTGTTGCCTGCTGGGCCTGTCCAGTTCACCTCTGCCAACTAACATTCTACTCACCCTTTAGAGTCCTAGTCCAGACCCGCAACCCCTTCCTGAAGCTCTCCTGTGTCAGAGCAGCCTCCTGACTCTCTCCCTGAGTTCTCATGCTCTGTCGTCTGGGTCGCCTGCCAGGAACAGACATGCTGCTCCTCCGGGTATGGTCATTACTAAGTCCTATGCAAGACTGAATGTCTTGAGAACAAGACACTTGGGTTTTCCTTTGTGTAGTCCCCAAAAAGGATACCAGCCTTCCATGTGCCTAGCACAGTGTTTGACTTGGAGTCCGGACAAATATTTGCCATGTCAGTGATTTTATAGATCATTTGTGATACTGTAATCGTGGGGGGAGTGTTGTTGGTTTTGCTTTATGGCTAAGGACACTGAAACCAGTGCATGTAAGTGTTTCTCCTAGGGTCACATAGGGGACAGCAGAGTGGATATGTGAGTCCAAGGCATGGTTCCATAAACATGGAAGGTTGCCCAGTAGGACCTTCCCAGACCTGGCACAGAGCCTGTTGCACGGTGAGTGAAAATGTTCATGAAAACTTTATTTTCTCCCCTCTGGGGTGGTACAGCAAGCCAACAGTGGTTTTTATCCCTACTTGGACTCCTTGTCCTTGTTGGCAAGTGAGTTTCCCCACTGACCATACCCCTTCTTTGGGTTTTGGCTCTATTATTGCTGGGGGCAAGTCACTTGGACGCTTTTGGGTCTCCATTTTGTCTATCAGTAAAATAGGGGGACCCACCTTTTTATGTGATGGTGAATGCACATTGATGCCAATGATGTTGCTCTGTGTGTAATATGGAACATGCTAGAAAAATGTCAAAAGGGGAAAGTAAGAGAGAGAGAGACATGCTCTTGATGTTCATTGAAGAGACACATTGTTTCTTGTCAGAGCAGAACAGCAGGGCCGATCATCAGCTATAAGATGCTGCTCTCTGGAAAGACTTGCCGATGAGTCTGTTCTCCTTCATCCTTGGTTGACTTGCTCATGGAACCCACAGCTCACTGTCTTGCTGTCATTACAGAGCATGCCTGGTGGACAGAGATCTGTTTGGATACTGGGAAAGAACCGTTCTAAAAGAAAACATACATTTCAAATAAGTTGGCTCATTTAATATTCATTTTTATATTTATAAGTTGGCTTATAAATTGGGGTTCCAGCCCAGGTCTACTTCTGGCTAACTCTGTGATTTCTTAATCTCAGAGCTGCGTCTCTTTGAGCTGTGAGGATTTGTCCTTCCGGCACTAATATTCCACGTGTGGGGGCCCTCACAGCAAGCAGTCCTGGGGACTCTTCCTCTGCTACTTTCTCACAAACAGATGGCCAATAATGAGACTGTTCCTGTCCCTTACCTGCAATTCCTAATTATACAGCATAAATACAAATTTAGCTTTAATTCAATTAAGTGGTAATGAGGTGAGGAAATAATACTTAAACATATTACTACAGTTCGGGTTGGTAAGCAATGGACAATATTTGTGTTCCATTAGATTCTATGTGGTGTTTTAAAAATCTTTAAAAATGCCCTCAAAACGCTCTGGCTGTAATAGCCTATTAGAAGCAGAGACAAGTGCTCAGAGAACAACAAATATATACATTTTAGAGGGACCTAAATTTAAGTCACTTTAACAATTTTTTAAATCTCTATCAAGAGCAAGGTACCACAGAGTATTTTATATATTTTTATATTGCATAAATATGAGAGATATATCATATATATGTTATATAAAATATATGTATAATCCAAGGTCTTCACATCACATGCTTCCTGTGTATATATTTAAGATAATTATTTACAATTTTATGCATAATAATATACATGTTAAATTATATTGTATATTAAAAATAAAATATTAAAAATATTTTATATTTTTAATATCACAACACACACACACACATATCCAATCAATTAAATGGGGCATCACCTATGGTTATGGTGCTCAGGGGTGTTACATCTATTTCTCACTTTTCTGAGGCTCGTTTTCTTCAGTTATAAAATAAATACATTAAAATCTACCTTTTAGAATATTCACCTCCTTTGTATTATGAACAGGTATCTAACTCCGGTTTTCTGTGAAAGTCTTTGGAGCCCATAGCAAACCCCAGGACAAACCTTTGACTGACCCAGTATTGGATGAGTGTCGACCTTTGGTCCAGGGACTGTGGTCTGCAGGAGCCATGAAGCAAGGAGGCTGCCCCTTCCAGGGTGTATAGAAACAAAAATAGGTATCTAAAATATGATGCATTTATATATTAATTTATCCAAGAAATCATCGCTGAGCACCTGCACATAAAGCGCTAAGTGAGTAAGGCTCCCATGGAACAGTGTAGACCGTAGATACAAGGGCAGACTTTGTGACTGGTCCTCCCACTGGCCTTCCAGAAGCCCCACCCCAGACTGCATGCACTTCTTTAAATCCATATCTCATGGGGCATCAGTGCCCATATGGCCCAGGCAGCCCACATCCTCCCCTCTGATACTCCTTTCCTGAATCTCCTTTTGTCTTTTCTTCCTCTATTCCTTCTATACTGTTTATTTCTTTACCTGTTTTATGTCCTAGCCTAGGAGAGTGTAAACTTCTGAAATAACAAGCAAAATGTGTTTCTCATTACTCTTATTTTCCCTTTGTATAGGACAATGCCTGGAACACCGTAGAATTTTGGTGCACCTTACTGAATGTTCAAGAGAATAAGAGAGAAGGAGGAAGAAAGCATCTGATCTGTAGATGAAGATGCTTGGGGACAGACTTACTTCCAGGACAGACAACATGGTTTGTTGGTGTTTGTGTGTATAGAGTGCCTTGGACATTTGAGACAGGAAATTTTGGACCACTTATATTGGCCTATTAGCTCAGGTCAGAGGACGGGAGCATCTCTACTTGATGCCAGGTTATTTTCACAGAATCTTCCTCTTGCCCAGGACCCCTCCAGGCCATGGCGCATGATGAGGTGGGGAGTCATCTGGGCTCCCGCCCAGTTCTGTATTTCCCCCCACACCAGGCATGTTGTCTCAGAATCTCTGCTCTTCTGCGATTCTTCTTGTGAACGGTCTTGCTTCTGTTCTGCCACCACCTTCCCTCATGGGAATTATCGAAGTGTAGACTCTTTTGTTCTTCTATTTTTTGCCAACCTGAGGCCACACCATGATGAAAGCCCAGGGTGGACATGTTCATACACTTAACACATAATCCCAGCCATGTCCTAGATGCTGGGATATTGAAATGGTCAAGGCAACAGGATCTCCAACCTCATGCTGCTCCCGGTTTCTTCTTCTTCACTCAGGTGGAGTGCCTTGGGAATGTCCTCTTTTTGCATAACATTGGGCTTTAAAAAATGAATCTAAGTAGGCAGTTCACTGCCTTATGAAGTTAGCTCCATTAGCTATTAGTCTCACCATATGTCAAGACAGAAGGATTGTTGTACAGGACTGCTATTGAGTTTGCTGTCACTGGAATAAATCACTATTGACCTTTCCACTTTTAAGAGTTTAATGAACTTAGGAATGGAAATTACCTACAGAAGTAACAACTGTAACCTTGGCTTCTATAATTAAATCCCACTGTCATTAATGCTCACTCCTTGACATGCCAGGGGTCATTGCTATTAATACGAATGAATCAGACCAAGGTAGAAAAACTGGTAGAAGAAAGTCTAAGTGGCCCCAATTTGACATCAAACAGCAAATACTACATGAAAATTCCTTGTAGATCGGAAATACAGGAAGACAGAATGGCATAGAATCGTATGAGACTCGAGGGTAGTGAACTGACATTTATTATTTGACTATAGTTTCTTTTAGGCACCATATACACTGTATATAATCTTCCTTGATCATTACTACATACCTGTGAGTGAACAGTCAATATCTCCACATAAAAGTGAGGAGACTGGAAGGAAATATTTGCCAATGTCTAATCAGATAAAGGGCTAGTATCCAAAATCTATAAAGAACTTGTCAAACTCAACATCCAAAAACCAAAAATCAGTCAAGAAATGGGCAGAAGACACGAGCAGACATTTCTCCAAAGAAAACATATAAATAACCAATGAAACAGCCAAATGAAAAAAAAATTATCAACATCACTCAGCATCGGGGAAATGCAAACCAAAACCACAGTGAGATACTACCTCACACCAGTCAGAATGGCTAAAATTAATTAAATTAAATTAATTAAGTCAGGAAACAACAGATGTTGGTGAGGTTGTGAAAAGGGGAACCCTGTTCTGCTGCTGGTGGGAATGAAAGGTAGAGCAGCCACTCTGGAAAACAGCATGGAAGTTTCTCAAAAAGTTAAAAAAAGAGTTACCCTATGACTTAGCAATTGCACTACTAGGTATTTCTCCAAAGGATACAAACATAATGATCTGAAGGGACACCTGCACTCCAGTGTTTATTCGAGCAATTTCCACAAGAGTCAAATATGGAAAAAGTCCAGATGTCCATTGATAGATGAATGGATAAAAAAGCTGTGTATATATGCACAGTGGAATATTACTCAGCCATCAAAAAGAGTGAAATCTTGCCATTTTCAGTGATGTAGCTAGAACCAGAGGATATTATGTTAAGTAAGATAAGTCACTCAGAGAAGGACATGTATGATTTCACTAATATGTGGAATTTAAGAAACAAAACAGATGAACGTAGGGGAAGGGAAGGAAAAATAAAATAAGATGAAAACAGAGATGGGGCAAGCCATAAGAGACTGTTAACTATAGGAAGCAAACTGTTGTTGTTGGAGGGAAGGGGGGATGGAGGGATAGGATAACTGGGTGATGGGCATGAAGGAGGGCACATGAAGAAATGAGCACTGGGTGTTATATGCAACTGATGAATCACTAAATTCTACCCCTGAAACTAATAATGCACTGCATGTTAATAAAAAGAGATGAGGAGACTGGAGCTCATAAGGAAAAATTAATATGCCAAAATAATTTATTCATGCAATAGTACTTCTTTTGTACTGAAGACCCACAATGTTCTATCAGACAAAGTTACAGTGATACCTAAGACAGATACCCTGCTTTGTTATTTATTTCATTTGATTTTTAAAGAGATTTATTTATTTATTTATTTATTTATTTATTTGATAGAGGGAGAGAGAGAGATGGAGAGAGAGAGAGCATGAGAGGGGAGAAGGTTAGAGGGAGAAGCAGACCTCCCGTGTACCTGGGAGCCCAATGCGGGACTTGATTCTGGGACTCCAGGATCATGACCTGAGCCGAAGGCAGTTGCTTAACCCACTGAATCACCAGACACAACTCCTGCTTTGTTATTTTAGAGAAAGAACACATACCTGTTGGTGTGAAGCTTAGACTTTGCCTAATTTGCATCCAGCTAACAAAGTCTTTATCCTTAAAACTGGAAAGCTGGAGTTTCCATATTCTGCCACTTTAGTATCTGTTACTGTGAAAAGGAGCTTGGTTCCTCTGGAAGTGCTGACAGAAGGAGCATTAGTATGAAGCAAAGTGGACTCTTTCAGTTTCAAATGACAGTGAAGTGGCCTTAGACTGACTAGAACTATGCTATGACCCAGTAATTGCAGTCCCAAGTATTTACACAAAGAACACAGAAATACTGATTTGAAGGGACACACGAACCCTGATGTTCATAGCAGCATTATCAACAACCGACAAATTATGGGAACAGCGCGAATGTCTATCCACTGATGAATGGATAAAGATGATGTGGTATATACACACATATATACACACAGATAGTGAAATATTACTCAGCCATCAAAAATAATGAGATCTTGCCATTTGCAATGACACGGATGGAGTTAGAGTGTATTGTGCTAAGCAAAATAAATCAGAGAAAGGCAAATAGTATTATGATTTCACTCATATGTGGAATTTAGGGAACATAATACACGAGTATGGGGGGATAAATGAGAGAGAGGTAAACTGTAAATCAGGTTCTTAATGATAGAGAACAGATGGTGGGTTGCTGGAGGGGAGGTGGGTGAGGAATGGGCTAGATGGGTGATGGGGTTTAAGGAGGGCACTTGTGATGAGCACTGGGTGTTGTATGTCAGTGATAAATCTCTAAATTCTACACCTGAAACTAATATTACATTGCATGTTAACTAACTGGAATTTAAATAAAAACCTGAAACTACAAAAAAACAAAAACAGAAACAAACAAACCAGTTTAGGCAGACCGGAGAGTCACTGTAAGTTTGAACAAGTTGTGAAATAATACAATAAGCTAAAATAACAAAAGTGAATTGTGAAATAAGTCAAGCAGAGAGAATCAAGTATCATATGGTTTCACTTATTTGTGGAGCATAACAAATGACATGGAGGATATTGGGAGATGGAGAGGAGAAGGAAGTTGAGGGAAATTGGAAGGGGAGGTGAACCATGAGAGACTATGGGCTCTGAAAAACAACCTGAGGGTTTTGAGGGGGCAGGGGTGTGGGAGGTTGGGGGAACCAGGTGGTGGGTAATAGGGAGGGCATGTATTGCATGGAGCACTGGGTGTTGTGCAAAAACAATGAGTACTGTTATGCTGAAAAAATAAATTAATTTAAAAAAAAGTGAATTGTGGACCATATGTGTTCAGTGTATGGGCATTTTTCTGTTTCTTGCTGAAGAACACTGAGGTCCCACATATCTCTGACAGCTGCTACCTTTGTAGTCCCAGAGAGCTGTTGAAGCCTCTCACCTCCCCAGCAGAAATCCCAAGAGCAAATCTCAATGGGTCAGTTGGGTCACCTTAAATCAGTGTCTGTTCCCAAGGTGGGTGAACATACTCTTCGGTTAACATATGTTGTATGTTCTGCTGCTGGAACCAGAGATAGTTACTTTACTCAGAAGCATGTGGATCCCAGCATGGAAGTTAGTGGCATTCGGGATTGAGGAAGTCAGAATTCATTCTGAAGAGACAACTAAGTCATGTCTACTCAAATATGAATATTCTTTGTAATCTACATGTGTTAGCAATATTGTCCATTGCTGGTTTTATTTTTACTGTTACCTCTGAGCCTGTTATGAATATGATTCAGTTAAAATGTTTCATCTTATAGGTTACGGAATGGCTGCTCAGGGAAGTTCAGTGACTTGTTTCTGTTCACACCACCGTTTTTTTTCTTTTTAATATTTCTTAACATTTTTGATGTTAATATGAAATGTTATAATATGAAAAATTTTGGTGCATATAATATGAAAAATATAATATGAAAATATAATATGAAAAACTTTGGGTGCATTAACCACATGCCAGGGTTGTGCTAGGCATTGATGTCACAGTTAGTTGGATTCATTCTTATTTCTTTTTGAAATAAAAATCAGCAACGGTATTGTTTACTTTAAAATTTGAAAGGAAGGGCAGGGTCTAGTTTCACAAGTTCCCCTGCCCAGCCTGCAAGTGCAATTATTAGATATTATACAGTTTATTCCTAAAAGTAAAACACAAGGGGACAAATAGAAACATTTAATTTGTAGGACTGTGACAGACTGTATTTTTCTAAAAATGGTTTCATTATCTCCCATCTTGCTTACTCTTTTGGATCATGGCCTTGCCATCTCCCTCAAAAGTGGGGGTCTCTGCATCCACCGCTTGGACAAGCACTGGCCGGTAGAATATTATGGAAGGGATGCTGCGTCAGTTCTAGGGCTATTTCTTGCCTAGCCCTGGCACATTCTGCTTCTACTTCCTGGGAGCCAGCCATGGTGGTGCTGATGTATAGTTTATGGATTTGCGTGACTGAATAATGACATGTGTGCACCATTTCACTACCCTAAAAGTCCTCCGTGTTCATTGTAGTCTTCCCTTCCTACCTGTAACCCATGTCAACCACTGATCATTTTACTCCATAGTGTTGCTTTCTCCTTGCTTTCTCCAGTTTTCTCTTTCGCCATACAGTTAGGACGGTAGCCTTTTGAGACTGGCTTCTTTCCCTCAGGCGTATGCATTTAAGGATAGGTCATGTCTTTTTAATGCTTTGATAGCTCCTTCTTTTTTAGAGGTGAATAATATTCTATTGTCTGGGCACACCACAATTTGTCTATCCACTCACCTACAGAAGGACATCTTGACTGCATTCGAGTTTGGCAATGATGAATAAAGCTGCTATCAACATCTGTGTACAGGTTTTTGTGTGGATCTAAGTGTTCAGCTCCTTTAGGTAAATATCAAGGAGCCCAATTTCTGGATCATATGGTAAGAGGATAATTTTTTTTTAAGATTTTATTTATTTATTTGACAGAGAGAGATCACAAGTAGGCAGAAAGGCAGGCAGGCAGAGAGAGAGGAGGAAGCAGGCTCCTTGCCGAGCAGAGAGCCCGATGTGGGACTCGATCCCAGGACCCTGAGATCATGACCTGAGCCGAAGGCAGAGGCTTAAACCGCTGAGCCACCCAGGCGCCCGGTAAGAGGATATTTTAAAAAAAAATTTATTTAAATTCAATTAATCCACCTATAGTACATCATGAGTTTCAGACATAGTGTTCAATAATTCATCAGTTGTGTGTTACACCCAGTGCTCCTCACATCACGTGCCTACCCTAATACCTGTCACCAATTACCCCATCCTCCCACCCACCAGCAGTATGTTTAGTTTTGTAATCAACTGCCACTCTATCTTCCAAAGTGGCCACACATTCTGCATTCCCACCAGCCCTGAATGAGAGTTCCTGCTGCTCCGCGTCCTCAACAGCCTTTAGTGCTGTTGGTGTTTTGGATTTTAGCCATTCCAATGGGTGTGTACTGGTATCTCTTTGGTATTTTAACAGTCCCCCATTCTTAAACCGGAGATAATAATAATTCTTATCTTAAAATTTTGATAGGGGAATTAAACCAGACAAACCACACATACCACTTAGAAGGGTTTCTGGCATTTAGTAATTGTTTCATGAATGTTAGTATAGACGATGTATTATTATATGGAAACTTTGTAACTCTATTGGTACCCAGAAGTCCAAATCTCTCACCATGTGACTCTGTCCCCTCTCAGCTTCACCTCCTTGCAATGTTTGTACCTTTTACGCTGTTGTCCTCTCCTGCCTTTGCTGAACCTCTCCCCTCTGCCTGGAATGTCTCTTCTGTTTGCTTTGTTAACTGTGACTCTTTTTTATGTCCCAACAAAATGTATGCTCCTCACAGAAGTGTCCACTGACTCCTGCTCCCTGGGCTGTCGCTATGAAACTGCTCCACAAAGGCCTGCCTAGCTACCTGTCCTCATTTTCCCTTCACAGCATGGGAACATCAAGGACAACACTTCTTGTGTACCTTCCCATCTGCAGCATTTGCAAAGCTTCTGGTATGCTATAGGTGCCAAGAAACATTTGAATATTCAGGCATGTGTTCAGGAAGGATGAGGGGAAAGGAGGAGCAAAGTAAGGAAGAATAATAAATAAGTCAGTCAGAGAAAGACAATGATATGATCTCACTGATGGGAGGAATTTTAGACACAGGGTCATAGGGGAAGGGAGGAAAAAACGAAACAAGATGAAACTAGAGAGGGAGACAAACCATAAGAGACTCTTAATCTCAGGAAACAAACTGAGGGTTGCTGGAGGGGTGGGGAATGGGAGGGATGGGGAGACGGTGGGGTGGACATTGGGGAGGGCATGTGCTATGGCAAGTGCTGTGAATCGTGTAAGACCGATGAATCACAGACCTGTACTCTGGAAACTAGTAATACATTATATGTTAATTTAAAAAAAGAATAAAGGAGAAAAGAACATAAAAGAAATACACAAATAAAGAAGTGAGAAGACACAAAGAAGAAAAAACATCTCTGGAGGAATGGGAATTGTCTTACCACCCGCAGACGCTCGAGACGTGGTGGAATGTCATTACCAGAGTATATCAAATGACGAAAAGAAACAAGGGGCAGTCTGCTGCCTGACTACTGAGTGTGAGGTGTCCTGGGAGATCTGGAAGTCATGGAGATGACTTCTCCCCCTTCCCAAGAGCCCACAGACGCTATGGGCATGGAAGGACAAAGGCATGGCTTTCGCTTCATTCGGTTCAGGTTGCTATAACAGAGTATCATAGACTGGGAGGCTCATAAACAATAGATTTTTTTTCCCTCTGGGAGCTAGGAAGTTCAAGATCAGAGCATGGGCAGATTCAGTGTCTAGGGAGGGCCCACTGTCTCGTTGGCTATTGGTACTGTGGTCTCACATGGCAAGAGGCAAGGGAACTCTCTGGGGTCTCTTATTAGAGGTCCTAATTCCATTCATGAAGTCTCCACCTCTGACCTAATCACTTCCCAAGGACCCCCACCTCCAAATCCCATCACAACGGGGTTAGTTTTCAACATATGCATCTGGGGGGACATAGTCTATAGCAGCTTTGATGGAACATTACATGTAATATGGCAAAATTTCAGCATCACAGAAGTGTGGAGGAAGAAGCACAAAAGGAGGGTGTTTCACTGAACCCAGAACAGTAGGGCACCCCCTTCAGATTAAGGTTAATGACTTGTTAACCTTGAAAGGCTGGGAGAGGACTTAACTAAGTCAAGAACAGGGAATGGTGACCTGCAGGAGAAGGGGCCTATCCAGTTAAGTGATTTCTAATGGGAACATGGAAAAGTCTGCATGACT
The DNA here is from genome assembly GCF_922984935.1 of Meles meles. Lineage (NCBI taxonomy): Eukaryota > Metazoa > Chordata > Mammalia > Carnivora > Mustelidae > Meles > Meles meles. The sequence goes on from NC_060066.1 coordinate 5,051,489, forward strand.
AAAGGGAGGCCTGGACAGACCTCAAACATGTCAAGGGGTACTTGTCCTGAGGTGAAGGGGAGTCATTAAATTTGGGTTGGAAGGTGGTGGTGTGGGGTATGTGTTTGAGGAAAACCATCCGATAATATACTGAGGGACAGAATCAAGAGTATAGGAAATGCAACCATTTAAGAGGCTTTGAATGATGAGATAGGGAATAATGAGGGCTTACCACAGTGAAATGGGGCAAATGAGATTAATATCTGACACATGGAGAACTCGGCTTTTTTTGTTTTTTTGTTTTTTTTCAGTTTAATATTAATTAATTTATTTTTTTCAGCATAACAGTATTCATTGTTTTTGCACAACACCCAGTGCTCCATGCAATACGTGCCCTCCCTATTACCCACCACCTGGTTCTCCCAACCTCCCACACTCCCGCCCCTTCAAAACCCTCAGGTTGTTTTTCAGAGTCCATAGTCTTTTATGGTTCGCCTCCCCTTCCAATTTCCCTCAACTTCCTTCTCCTCTCCATCTCCCAATGTCCTCCATGTCATTTGTGATGCTCCACAAATAAGTGAGTCCACATGACACTTGACTCTCTCTGCTTGACTTATTTCACTCAGCACAATCACTTCCACTGGTTTCTTTTTTTTTTTAATTTAAATTCAATTAGGCAACATAGACTCCATCCTTAGTTTCAGATGTAGAGTTTAGTTACTCATCAGTTGTATATAATACCCAGTGCTCATCAAACCCCATGCCCATCCCCCATTCCCCCAACCCCGCACCCTCTCCCCTCCAGCAATCCTCAGTTTCTTTCCTAGAGTTAAGAGTCTCTCGTGGTTTGTTTTCTTCTCTGATTTCTTCCCATTTAATTTTCCCTCCTTTTCCCTGATTCTCTGTGCTGTTTCTTATATTCCACACATGAGTGAAACCATATGATAGTTGTCTTTCTCTGGTTGACTTATTTCATGCAGCATAATGCCCTCCAGTTCCATGCACGTTGATGTAAACAGTAAGTATTCATCCTTTCTGATGGAGGCATAATATCCCATTGTATATATGGACCACATCGTCTATATCCATTTTTCTATAGATAGACATCTGGGCTCTCTCCAAAGTGTGGCTACTGTGGACATTGTTGCTATGACCACTGGGGTGCAGGTGCCACTTAGGATCGCTACATTTTTATCTTTGGGGTAAATGCCTAATGGTGCAATTTCTGGGTCATCGTTTCTTTTAAACAACACACACACACACACACACACACACACACACACTCTAAAATAAATTTCTCCTGAATATGGTTACCATGATGAGAACACAGTGAGTCCTCTTACAAAGTCCCTCATCTATAATATCTCACATAAAACATCTCAGATAGGAAGGACAAGGTTCACACCGATGATGCCCAGCAGGGAGGGCTGAGCACTGCAGATCTCATGAACTATATGTTGACTAACACAGTGTTTCAGAGCATGGGCTCTGGAATCAGATGTACCAGGCTCCTCATGCTTCTATGTCCCAACAGCACAGCTTCAAGAAACATCCTTAACTTCATTTGTGACAGTTTTGTCGCCATAGACTGAAGATCACAATACTGTCTACCTCATAGTCCTCTTGTGAGGACTAAGTAATTTACCATGTGTAAGGCATTTAGCATAATGTCTGGCAGATAGTAAATATTCCATAAGTGTTAGCTATTTTTATAATAAATGGGGTAATTAATGAATTAATAATTCTGGCAAGATCTGGGAACACATTGCAAAGTGTCCATGTTATGGACTATTTTGAGATAAATTTGAAGAGTTGAGGTGATTGGAATGAGGTAGGTTTGCATGTCCCTTGGGGTAAGTTGCCCAGAATGGATGAAGAGTATCTGAGCAGCAATTGTTCGAGGGGGTCTCAGTGATGTTAGAAATGAACCTTAGCTCATATCTGCATCGGGAGGGTGGCTCCTTTCCAAATGCAGAGGTGCAAATCACTGGTTTTTGAAGCTGAGACACTGACGGTAACTTGCTGTACGTTTTGTGGATTTCAGGGAGATTTTTGTATCATATACGAAGAAGTAGGCTGTGGGTGTTCAGTAAGCTGAATAAGGAGACACTCACAGTATATTCTCCAGGGACGCCTGGGTGGCTCAGTTGGTTAAGCAGCTGCCTTTGGCTCAGGTCATGATCCCAGCATCCTGGGATCAAGTCCCACATCGGGCTCCTTGCCTGCTTCTCCCTCTGCCTCTGCCTGTCACTCTGTCTGCCTGTGTTCACTCTCTCGCGCTCTCTGACAAATAAATAAATAAAATCTTAAAAAAATATATGTTCTCCAGGAAGAGTTTGGCTCAAAGTCTGGAGCTTGGAGCAATGGAACTGGGGAACCCCAGCATTACATCATGGCAAACACATGTATCCCACCTTGGTAATGAACAGGGGCTGAATTCTCCAGAGAATGTTTGCTGGCACTCTGACAGCAAACGACTATCAGAAAAGTCTGGCATTTTTCAGCACATATTTCTGAGCATTTCCAATGGAATAGACAGGGTGCTAGGTGTTAGGTTACAACTTAAATGAGTTATGTACTTTCTGCTCTTTGGAAACTCATAAGCTACACATGGGGAGACCAAATTCAGCTAGCTTTAATGCACGGGAGACGTTCCTGAAAGAAGTGTAAATACACACTAGGGAAGAAGAAAGGAAGAAGTCTGCTGTGCATCTGACAGAAAGTGTTTACAAGTTTTTAAAACTCCTTTGCTGAGGGGTCTGGCTCTGATCCATCTCATCTGCTGCTGGTGGGACCCGAGATGGGGAGACTTCAGAGAGCACTTTGTGACGTGGATGCTACAGTTCAGAGGCCCAGGCACTTTGACCCTGGCAATTCTTCTACATGCTACAACACGTGAGCTCACACACACGTATACACAGGGATGTGCCCAGCGATTTATTTACAAAGAACTTTATCCCACTGATTTTTACAATAAAAACCGGAAGACATCGTATACCCAGCAGTAGGGGTTTATTCCTGAATTGCAATAGAGATGAGGATGACATACCATGTAGCAATGAAAAACCGTGACATAGTGTAAGTGATGACATCAGAAACTTCGCTTTATGTTGTTAAATGACAAAAGGGATATTATGAAGCAGTGGGTAGAATGTGATGCTGATGTTGCAGAAATGTGTGTGTATATGTGAGTATATACACACACACATATATATTTGTCTTCTAGAGGCAAACAAACCAAAATGTTGAAAAATGTTCTTTAGGAGAGGAGGACAGAGATCAGGGAAGAAACAAAATGGTGGTCATCCTTCACGTCTTCTTCTTCTTCTTCTTCTTTTTTTTAAATTTTATTTATTTATTTGCCAGAGAGAGAGGGAGAGACAGAGAAAGAGGGACAGAGAGACAGAGAGACAGAGAGCACAAGCAGAGGGAGCAGCAGGCAGAGGGAGAAGCAGACTCTCCACTGAGCAGGAAGCCCAATGAGGGACTCAATACCAGGACTCTGGGATCATGACCTGAGCTGAAGGCAGATGCTTAATGACTGAACCACCCAGGAGTCCCTTCACTTGGGTTTTGAAGGGTAGGCAGGAGGAGATAAGCAAAAGTATTAGCTACGAGTGGAACAAATGTCCTTGATTTTCAACACCACATCCCAAATTGTTTAACAGCATTAGGGTGATGGGTTGAGAATGAGGCAAAAGTAAGTCTGAGTCCTGGCTGTGGTCTCTCATTGCTGTGTCATTGGCCAAATCATTTAAGTTGGACATGTGGTATTTATTTTATATACTTGGTGTGGGGAGTAGATGTCAGAGGATATATCTTTATATCCTCTCACAATTTATGTCTTTATAACCTCAAATGATTCCTACAGAGTAGGTGGCGAATGAACCTTAATAGTTCCTACCATAGGGCAGTGGGTAGGAGTACAGACAGGGGCCTGAATGCCTGGTTCAGTCCCTGACTTCCTTTTTTTTCTTTTTTTTAAAGATTTTATTTATTTATTTATTGGACATAGATCACAAGTAGGCAAAGAGGCAGGCAGAGACAGAGAGGGAGAAGCAGACTCACTGCTGAACAGAGAGCCCTATGCGGGGCTCGATTCCAGGACCCTGAGATCATGACCTGAGCCGAAGGCAGAGGCTTTAACCCACTGAGCCACCCAGGAGCCCGGGTTCCTGACTTTTCTATCTGTTAACTGTGACCTTCGGTCATTCACATAACCTCAGTTTCTTTGTCTGTGAAATGGGGTAATAAACAATAAAATCCACCTCATTTAGTTGCTCAAGGGTAGATGTCCGTAAATACCCAGAGGCTTCCATTAATGAAAGCTTAATCAGTGTTAGCTATGGCTGTTGTTCTCACAGGTTTCTCTTCACTATTCTCTGACAAATACACTAAGTGATTTCGTAGGGACTACAAGACAGAAGAATTAGGAAAGCACTGGACCTCGGATACGGGAAGGCTGTAGGAGAATGTATCATCCCATGGGCTGTGCTCTGTTTCTTATTGGCCAGGCTTCTCCACTCAACAACATTCGCTCAGCAAACCCTCACTAAGAACCTGTTCATGACTGCTGGCACAGTGCTGGGTGTCCTCAGGATGCTTCATGTTTCCCAGGGACTCACGGCTTCTAGGAAACAAGCCCACAATGTAAACTTGCAACAGGGATACGTGCAAATTCTTGGGAGCATGATGAAGGGAGATTTGTTGCACCTGGAGAACTGGGGATGGTTAATTCAGGTTAATTCAGCCTGTGAGCAGTCGTCATCAGGGGGCTGTGGCTCTGAGAATGTTGGAATGGTTTGCATGAGAGCTGACGGGTCCTCCCTTCAGCCTCTGTCCCAGGCACCGATGTCTCTGGCAGGATTCCTGACAAAGTTTTCTTCCAGGATGGGGTGAATCCCCAGCAGCATGGAATTCATTCCTCAGCTGATTTCTTGCTTAAAAGACCACTCTGACTTTCAGAAGGTTTTCTTTAGTGTGAGCCCAAAGATGCATCCCAAGACCTAATTAGCTCTGTTTTATTTCTCTAATGTTTATCCAAACAAGACTTATCCCTTCTCTACATAATCACCCTTCAAGTACCAAGTCCCTCCAGCCACGCTCCCAGCAGCAAAATAGTTTTCCTTTAAGCTAAAATTATGCATGTGCTTTTATTCTGTTAAGTACATGTTTCTTGAGCCCAGAAGAGGCTGGTGGTGAAGAGAGTGGGCTCCAGAGCTGGACTGCCTTTCTCCCATTTGGCTCTGGTCCTTCTGAGTGGCACTTATTCCCCATCTGTAAAGTGGGGATCCTAGCATCACCCACTTTGGAGGGAGAGGTGGGGGGAATCTATTAAGCGACCACTGGAAGCCCCTGGAGTAGCTCACAGCACGTGGGTTTGAATGCATGTGGCAGCCCTTTGACTGTGTGCCTACCTCTGTTGGATGGGGGCCATATCCAGGCAAGACTGGGTTTCTGTGTTTAAGCATTCATAGTTCCATGGACAGAAGGTAAATGAGGAGACTTTTGTGGAAAGCAAAATTCCAGATGAACACAGAGGCTGTGTGTTTCAGAGCAGGGACAGCCCACCAGAATGGAAAGGAGGAGGCTCATTCCCCCCGAGAAGCACAAGATGGATGGACCAATTATTCAGGATGGGGCTTTTTCATGATTGCCTGGTCACTTTTTTCAAAACATATGTCATGCTGGGACTGGTAATTTCTCTCACCACATTTCCCTTCTCATGCCACACACTTCAAATTAAACAAGATAGTGAAGATAAAAGGGGAGAAAAGTGGGTTAGTGGCAGATAATGATGATAAATAAGATGATTGTACATATACATGGTGAAATGTTCATTGTCATCTAGTATTTGCAAAAAATCTTTCATTTCCAAGGAAACAGATGTAAGATCACGGTGGGGGGATGGTTGGGAGGGGAGGGAGGACAACAGTGTCTCATTTTGTGCCTTGGGTTCCTGTGCTCCTTTCAGACTAGGGTGATATGGGGCAGTGGTGGCTGGCTTTGAGTTGCCCTTTTCCCCATATCCCATCCGTGGTGGAGTGTGCAAAGACACTGGGCCCTTCAGCGGGAGGTGATTCATTATAGCTGACACATGCAATCAAAGGCAGTGTTGGGGGCAGAAAGAGGACAGGGACAACAGGACAAGAGAGGGGTCATGCTAATGAGGTATTAGTACTGCAACCAGGTGCCCACTGGCAGGCTCAGCAGCTTCTTGTGGAATTTTGGGTGACGTCCAGCTGAAAGAGAACATGCTTGCCAGGAGGCCAGTGGGTTAGGTGGTCTCCAGGCAGTTTGAAGAGATGCTTTCTACTCCCGAGCCCTCACTCAGATCCTGTACAGTCCATGAGGAAGTGATAGACATAGAGCAGTCCTTTCCAGATGGTGTTGGGCAAAGGGACTGACACAGAGTGTCTCTCGCTGTGGCCACACTCCCTAGCCCTCTCCTCTCTTCTTCCAGCATCCAGGATGGCTTGGTGCTGCCTGAAGGCGCTGCACACCCAGACCTTCATGGTCTTCTCTGGGGTGTGCACCTGTGGCCCGTGAGCTGTGGCCTGTAAGCTCTTTCTCTGCCAGATGAGAGGTACCTTTGTTCTGTCTCCTGTTTTCCCTTTCAACTTTCTTAATGGAAGATACTCTTCCCCTGTCCTACATGAAAACTTGGGAGGGACTGATAGCTTTTCTGTGATGTCCTATGTTGTCATTTTACAGATATTTTAGACCATTAACATAGTTTTAATTCAGTGATCACAGTGACGTGGCTAAAACCACTGACTTGATTGGGCCTGCAGTTCCTTGTCCTTCAAATCCTAGTGGTCCAGCCCACCCAGCCCAGCAACCCCCACCTGATCATCTGCCAGAGTCTTGGCCTCTAGATTCATCAGGCAGGGGTGAGGCCCTCTTCACACTCAGCTTTAGACTTCCCAGGAGGGAGGCAACCATTCTCATCTCTGCACTCCAAGTGCAGCAGTCATGCTCTGAAGATTCTGAGTGGTTTCCTACAGGCACGGGCCTTTCTCTTGTTGGGGCATGGGATCAGGAGACAGCGCCATTATGGGGGAGGGGACAAGGTCGATCACTAGTACAGAGACTGACCCTGTCATGGATTGAATAGTGTCTTTTAAAGTTTCTATGTTCAAGTCTTAGCCCCTGGTCCCTCACAATGTACATGTGTTTGAAGACAGGTCTTCACAGAGGTGATCTAGTTAAAGTGAAGTCATCATAGTGGACACTGATCTGGTGTGCCTGATGTCCTTCTGGAAAGGGGAAATTTAGAGACAGACATATAGGTAGCACGTGAACATGCGGACAGCCATCTGTAAGCCCCGGGGAGTAGCCTGGAGCACATCTCCTTTCATAGCCCCCAAAAGGAGCCAACCCTGCTGAGGCCTTGGTTCTGGACTTCCAGGCTCTGTGACTGTGAGACAGTATAGAACATTCTGCTGGTTAAACGCCCTGGTCTGTATTTTCTCATTGCAGCAGGCCTAGGAGACGAATGTAGGCCCTGATTTCCTGACCAAATCGCCAACACTTTCACATCCCATTTTACATTCTCCAAATGACCATGTGGATTTAAGAATCATGAAATGAAGACCCAAGAACCATGGGTCTGTAGAATGGATTCCCAGAACAAGATCTCTGGGTCGCAGAGTGCAGGCTTCTTAATTTGGTCACATACAGCTACAGATCATTGTTTAAATACCATTCCCACCAGACAGAACTCTTCAAGGAAAATGGCTCCCTTCTCCCCACTCTTGGAGCCTGGACAAGTGCCTTATGAAGAGTAGTCAGTCAACTGAGGGAAGGAAGGCAAAGGAGGATGCTGTGGAAGGACATAATGAAATGACTCTCTCCCGTGGCTAAGAGCCCAGGTGCCCTGGAACCCATATCCAAGGCCTTGCCTTCTACATACAGTAGCACTGCCTACTCCTCGCAGCTTAGAGAGCTCCACAAACACTCCCTGTCAAATGACTACAAACTTGAAATGATGGCGGAGAGGCTGTCTGGCCCATGGATGTCAGTAGGTGCCAGCACCATGGCTCTCACATCTTCTGCTCTGAGCTGTGCCTTCCCTGCTGTGGCAAGGGCAAGGGCAAGCCTTTTCACCTTGGCCACTATTCCTCCTAAATGGACTTAGGAAACTTGTAAGTAGAATAGATCATTGCAAATATCAGGAACTCAGCTCCACCTGTTGTCTGAAATACGATGGTAAGGAAGTCTTATTGACTTATTCAGAGGTACTTATGTGGGGTCTTACACGGGGCTTCATCCACAGCTGAAAACAGGACACCTGCCATGCACAGCTCACAGCTCTACCCCCAGAAGGAGACTGAATGTACTGTCTCGGCTGCATGTAAAAACTTCTGGGGAAGGACCTTGAGTGACCTGCTTTGATTTATATGTGCTACTCTGCATCCCCCATTTTCCCTCCCTTGCTGCTTTCCTGGGCCAGTCACTTGAGCCACGGGTGTGGGGACTCCTGAAGGACCCTCAAGGGAAGCTGTAGCCAGACGATTTGGTTTGAGTAAGAAGCGGCATTACTTGCTTCTAAGAGGAATGCTGATCAAAGAGTATGGGTGTGGAGCAGAGCTGACAATCTGAGAGGCGTCTGCAGCAGCATTTCTTCCCTTATTAACTAGCTGAAGACATATTCCACACCAACAACCTGCCTTCTTTCAAATCTGGGTGAGGGAAAGAGATGTGGTTGCAGATTCCGGCTTCATCATTTGTATGTGACTTGGGGCAAGAAATATAATGTCTTTGGGCTCTACTTTCCTCATCTCTAACATGACAAGAGAAATGGCATCATAATAACTTTATCGTGGCAACTCTGGTGGACAGTGCATGCCAACAATGAGCTTGGGTCAGGTACAGAATAAGATGCTCGGTGCATGTTAGTTTCCCTTTCTATTTCTCGCTTCCCCCCCCACCCAAATGAATGATCATTTACTTCTTACAACCACCCCATGAGTTAGGGAAATTGTTATTGTCACCATTTAGTGGATTAATGGCATGCATGCATGGAAAGGGGCTCATTGATTTACTCATTCAGCCATTGATGTTTCCATGAGATATTAATTGAATGTTGCTGGACACAAAAAGGATCAATAAGACAGGGTTCTTCCCACTAAGGAATTAGTGAAAGCAAAGTCTAACTTGAAGATAAGACGACCACTCTGCCTCCCCATCCTGCTCTTTCTGTGTTCCCACTTGTCCTCCTAGATGCTAGAGTTGGTAGAATTACCCAAGTGCTTCCTTCCCTCTTGGAGGCGGGGCAAACAGCCCAAAGAAGTATGTGAGAGTAATCTTAAAATTATAAACAAAAATACAATATTTTAAAAGTTTTCAGAACAAGTACAGAATTGTATCACCCTAAAATCTATCATTTAGCACTATGGGACTTATTGATGCAGCATGAAAATTAACATAATTAAAGAATATCAAAGACCGACGTTTACTGCACAGAGTTCATCGTGATTTAATGTCTGTGTACCTTGTATCTGTGGACATCATGGTCTAACTCCACTTTCATTTGCACAAGGAGTAATACCTTTAGCTCAACGCTGGTTTAATCCCATTCATTTCCTTAGAATATGAAAGAACACACATCTATGCCTCAGATTCTGAGAAAGACCTGAAAACTCTCTCTCTCTCCCTCTCTTCGCATCTACTTCCTCCCTGTGGATTATCCTCCCAGTGCTCAGACCAGTGATCTCAGGGAACCAGCTGGTGTTCTGAAGGAGTTCAGCCCCATAGCATGTTTCAGCAGACAAAAGCTTCCTGTAGGACTGGGGAACCCACCTGATTGATGAGGCCCATTCTCTGATTCTGGGGCACTGAGGACACAGAGAGCCTTTAGCATGGGCCCCACACTGGAGCATGGACTAGAGACTAGTCCATGACCAGAGACATGAACTGCGCAACACGGGGACTACGGAGAGGCATGGGGCTACCACCTTTGGAGGTCCAAGACTCATTTCACCTGGGAACCTCAATTAGGCCTCACTACGGACTTGTGGGTGGTTGAGAGCATTACCACATCTCTTTAACCAGTGATCATGGAGCAGAAAGCCTGCCGGAGTTAGCACAAATAATGCTTCATGACAAGCTGGGAAGAGACAATCATTTGGACCCCACAGTGAGCCACCCTCTCCCATTGTTCATTCATTCTCTTTAATTACTGTCTCTGAGGAGACGGTGAAGACCTGGGCAGAGGGGGCGGCTCTGGTCTCCCGGTCTTTCCTGCATCAACATCTTGCGAAATCTCTCCTCGTCCAGCACTGCAGGTGTGTTTCCTGAAACCTCTGTTTTCCTCTCAGTCAGTGGTGATTAGTTAAAGTCTTCGTTTCTCGGCAAGGTGCCCTAGTTGGGAAAATTCAAGGACCTGGACACCTGGGTTCTCACCGGGCTCTGATGTTGACATTCCAGTCCTGATGGACTGTAGTCTCTTCAAGCATTCCCATGCTTTGATTCCAGCTTTCCTAGCTTTTTGTTAGCAAGGACAATGACACGTAAGTTTGGTGAGATGAGGCCAAAACACTTACAATGCGCACCACGTACCAGCCGTTTGGAGCATGTCTCTTCCTGTGACTACCATATACAGCTAGACAAAGAGAATATATACATTCAGTAAATAATCATTCAATTTTAATTTCCACGGAACAAATGCACTCTCTGGCAGCCCTCCGCTGGGCTTTTTATAGGCATTATCTTTGCCCTGAGAATGGTCTTAATGCTCCTTTTGCACCAAATGTGGCTCAGAGTGTCTCAGCTCTGACACTTAATTGTCTTAATTAAGGCAGTACTTGGAATAGGTAGCAGAGCTCGGGTTCAGATTCTGCAGTTTTCCAAGTATCTCCACACGCCCACGTCCACACATTTTGTCACTTATACAGATTCCCTCAAGACCGAATTTTCTAAATATATATATAGAAAAAATACATGTATATGTATTTCTCTTCCCTCCCTGTACATTGTACCTTGCCATACATGGACTTTAATGGATCTACAAAACTTAATACATTCTATTCAAAGTTCTTACCACAAAAATAAAGAGCAAAGGGACACAAGGAAACTTTTGGATGTAATGGGATTCTATTACCTTGATTGTGGCAATGGTTTCACAGGTGCCCACATATGTCCAAACTCATCCAGTTGGCCGTTTTTTGTATATAGGATATACCTTGCCAAACAACAAAACTAAAACCATTTGGCAATGAGCTCGATGTCCTTGGTTCAAGGGAAAACAATCTGTGGATGGGGAGCACTGTGCCTACAAACAGGGGAGCGTTGTTCCCAAGGGATTTAGGGCAAGAGTGAATTTGACAGATGTTGGAGAGATGTCTTGGAAAGCGGAGCGTGATTGGCTGGTGGTCAGGGATTTCCTTATAAGACTGGCAGCTGCTATCTCTACGGTAAGACAAGCTCACCAGGGCTGAACTGGAGGATTGTGATGGGTGTATGTTAGTTTTCCTTGATAGGTGTTTCTTGTAAGTGTAGACTGACTTAGGTTTAGATGATCGATGTGGGCCACGCCGCTGGGGCAGCTCCATTTTGAAGGTCTTAGAAAACAAATTAACATTATCAACCACAATAAAACTGTTTCTTTCTCCTTTCTTCCTCCCTTCCTCCCTTCCTCCCTCCCTCCCTCCCTCCTTCTCTTTCTTTCTTTCTTTCTTTCTTTCTTTCTTTCTTTCTCCTTTCTCCCTTCCTTCCTTCCTCCCTCCCTCCCTCCCTCCCTTCCTTCCTCCCTCCCTCCCTCCCTCCCTCCCTCCCTTCCTTCCTTCCTTGATTGTGTGTATATTTTCCCAGGGAGTGAAAGGATTTGTACTTTTTATCAGTTTTTGAAGGGCTCTGTGTTCCAAAATGACAAATAGCCAATGCTTCTCCATTCCAAGGGAGGGCAAGACAGTAATTTACAAAGGGATGTGTTGGATCAAGCCACACTGCGTCTTGGGACCAGATTCTTCCATTCCTGGCTTCTCTGAGCTTTCGGTAGCTCCTGAACACTCCGGTCACACATCAGAATTCATGTTCATTCAGCAGTTGGGATTTTTCATGTCTTCTTTAGAAATTATTCTCAAGCACTTTCATAATGGATCCATGACAACAAAGATGGCATAAGCATAAGAGGGGGAACATGGCAGGTGAGAGGTAAATCCTATTCCCTTTCCTCAGGCCACAGCCTTTGTTTTTCAGCTGGGGTTTTTGCTTCCACCTTCTTTAGAGAGCCCTCACCAGAGAACAAGCTGGGTGATGAAGGGACAGTGTGACGCTCAGCTGACCCATACACTGAATGACTCTTGGATACACTTTTAATGACTCTTGGGGAATCCAAAGCTTACTTATAAGTCTCAGAATGTCTGGTGTTCCTTAGAGCATCAAGTGCCCATTGCACCATTTATGCAAGATTAGGTTGTAGAGATCCCAATAAATCAATACTGTTTTGAGTAATTCGTTTTAGACACAGAATGTCTTTGACAGCACCTGTCTTTTCTTCACACTCTTTCAATTTTTTAGAATGCGTATGGAAAAAAAATATGTTGCCTGCTGATATTTCCAAGACCCTTTACCTGTTAATTCATTTTTCGCCCTTATTCATTCATTCAATATTTATTGGATTCTGCGTGAGGTGTTCTGTCTCTTAAATCTCCTGTTGTAAGGAGGCTGAGATCTGACCCTGGGCATCACCAGACATGAGCATAACGTAGATGATGGCGTGAGAGTGGGGGCTGGTGCCCATCAGAGGGCAGAAGCCACAGTGGGCAGTGCCATTCACAGTGGAAATCACAACTCTTGGGGTTTCTTAATGCCTCCTCCATATGAAGAAAGAACGTAGCTGTTATATGTCTGTGGTGATTTTGATTCATAATGAATGAGAAATCGCATTTACAATCACATCATTTTTCCTTTCTGCAACTTGACTACCTGTCTTCTCTTTAAATATTTTGGACCTCATTTTGGGGAAAAAGAAGAAATCCAGGTGGATTGCTACCCAATGGATTGACAATGTGAGTTTTTTCTATACAATTTCTATTTATTTTGGTTGGTTATATATATTCTGTTTGGTTATCTATATATTTGGTTGGTTAAACTCACCCAAGAAATTAGAAACCCCAAGAAATAACAAGTGGGCACACTGACCCATTATCTGCTATCATCCAGGAGCACCCCCCCCAATGAAGATGAAAAGTACATCTTTAGGTAAAAAGGGGTTTTCTTTTCTTCTTTAGAAATCATACTGACGTATGTTCATCATGGGTCCATGAAAATAAAGAGGGTGTGAGCTTGGTGAGAACAGAGGCCTTCTCTGTTTTATTCAACACTGAATCATGGTGCCTCCAGAGCTGCTTGGCACACAGTAGGTGTTCAGTACTTGTTTATGGACCGGCCAAACGATGGAATCATTTTCCTCCCCCACTACGATGTTCTATGCTCCCTGTTCTGTTCCGCTTATTTCACAGCTTCATCTTCATCACTAGCTCATTCTGCATCCTGAAACATCGAGTAAGCTCCCCACTGGTCCCTGCTGAGCCAAATGCAATTTACCCAGGCTCGACTTCCCTCACCAACTCCCAGCTCTACCACTTTGTTGGTTATCATGTAACCTCTTCGGTATTCAGATTCCTCATCTACCAGGCGCATTACTCTAAATGCCAGAGGAATAATACATCAGTATTTCTCTTGAGAGATTTAGGTTGCATATATAACAGTCCAAACCCAAGCTGGATATAGGAAATATTGAACTGAAGAGATGTAAGTCTTATCCCTCAAAGTCTGGTTGACCGTTGTCATTATGAGAACATAAAATGCTGTCTCAATGAGCTTGTGTTTTTAAAAGACCTCAGACTGGGGTGCCTGGGTGGCTCAGCGAGTTAAAGCCTCTGCCTTCAACTCAGGTCGTGATCCCAGGATCCTGGGATTGGGCCCTGCATCGGGCTCTCTGCTCCTCGGGGAGCCTGCTTTCCCCTCTCTCTCTGCCTGCTCGTGATCTCTGTCTGTCAAGTAAATAAATAAAATCTTAAAAAAAAAAAGACCTCAAACCATAACTTCTGTGTATTTCCAGTACTCCTGGTTAAGAAGAGCCATCTGTACCCCAATGTTTATTGCAGCAATGGCCACGGTCGCCAAACTGTGGAAAGAACCAAGATGCCCTTCAACGGATGAATGGATAAGGAAGATGTGGTACATATACACAATGGAGTATTACGCCTCCATCAGAAAGGACGAATACCCAACTTTTATAGCAACATGGATGGGACTGGAAGAGATTATGCTGAGTGAAATAAGTCAAGCAGAGAGAGTCAAGTATCATATAGTTTCACTTATTTGTGGAGCATAACAAAAAACATGGAGGACATGCGGAGATGGAGAGGAGAAGGGAGTTGAGGGAAATTGGAAGGGGAGATGAACCATGAGAGACTATGGACTCTGAAAAACAACCTGAGGGATTTGAAGGGGCGGGGGGTGGGAGGTTGGGGAACCAGGTGGAGGGTAATAGGGAGGGCACGTATTGCATGGAGCACTGGGTGTGGTGCAAAAACAATGAGTACTGTTACGCTGAAAATAAATAAATAAATTTAAAAAAATGTCAAAGGCTGAATCATAACCAAGTTCCAAGAAACAGCAGGGCTGGTTGCCATGAAAAACTTCATGTGTGAAACAAGGAATGGATATTCCCTGGTACTTTTCAAATGTCGAGGTGAGAAAGGGAGGTGGCAGCGATGAATGTGGGGGCTGATTCTGAGAAATGAAATATGGAAATGATGAGTAAAACCAAAACACCTTTCCTTCCCAAGATAGAACAGACTTTGTGGCTGAGTTTTGCAGCAATACAAAGTAATAATAACGAAGAAACTGAGGGCCTTTTCTTGTAAAATTTTCATTGTACAAGCCACAAATGGATAATATAGAACTTTCCCCAATTTTTTAGAACTTAAACTTTGTAATAATTGCTGCTACTTTGAGTGCCTACACTCTGTATGTGTATATATGTCTATGTCTGCAAGTTAAGGGCGTTTTCCTTGTTTAATAATCATCATTTAAAATAAGGAATCTGAAGCTCAGAGACTCAATGTCGAAAACTATTGCCTTTCCTTAATTTAACATGTCTTATAATTTCTGACCTGATTAGAATAATGCATCGGAGGAGATGCCCAAGAACCCAGCCTAGAAAATAAACGTGAGCTCTGTCGAGGGAGGAAATGAGAACCACAACAGATGCCGCTGTTGTTAATCTGCAGGGCTTGGGGTCCGGGGAGGCTGGGGGAGACGAGTGGGGACACCAGCGCTAGAATAAAATTACCATCTATAGTTATTGTAAGTCCAAGTTTTTTGTGCACTAGACAGTTTACTGGAGTAGATCAGAAGGCAAAATTGACGTCCTTTCCCACTTCTCTCCTCATCTCTTACATCCATTAAGACTGTAAGCTCCTTGAGAGCAAGGAGTATAAGGATTCCATCTAAGGATTGAAGAGAAACTGGAAGCAAGAATATGAAATGTAATACTGTGCTCCAGGCTCCTGCTCCTGGGCCCTGCCTCTCTGCTGGACTCTCTGCTTGCCCCGCGAATCCGCTGAGGTTCCCTCATGTTCATGCTGTTACTTATCACCCTGGCTGGCTCCTGCTGGGCCCTCTTCCTGGAAGGTTTTTTGCACCATTTTCATCTCATCACAACCTAATCACCCTTTCAGACTGAGACAGGGTCAGGCCACCTTCTTCACCACTGTGGGTGTGCCACGGAGTTTTCACCTTGCCTTATAATTATCACTAATGCCTCTGTCTCCCCCCAAAAGACCGCAGCTCCAATGGAGGCGATGACTTTGTCCTATTCACCTCTTTAAAACCAGCATCTGTCATAGAGCAAAGAGTTGTCTGAATGAATGAGTATTGAATACCCATTTTTTTCCTGATGCTTTGATTCCTTTAATGCCGTCTCTGCTAATGGTTCTCCTGCCCTTAAGAGATATTGCACACTGATGGAGAACTTGCCATTGGCAGCAGCTGTTAACCCCTACTTCCCCTTTGCTATGGGTTACTTTCTCTCTCTGTCCCTGGCAGCCTTAGGAGGTATGGCGTGCTTGTAAGGAGTGCAGAGGACTTCAGATGAGAACATTAAAGGTCCCATTCTGGCTGATCATTAGTGCTGTGGTATTAAAATCACGCGATCTGTTTGCCAGCATTCTGGTGAAGAACAAGTAAGAAAACAGATTTGCAAGAGCTACCTAGGCTGTAAAGTTATTTACTGGTTTTAACTGTGTTACTCATGACACAGATTTTGTTCCGTGGAGTCAGGTAGGATGAAGAAGTACCATTCTGGGTTGATCTATGTCTTTCCTTTGAATCCTCTTCAATATTTTTGTTAGAAGTGGAGTGCATAGTAGATACTCACATTACATTTTGACTTATGAGTTGGAAACCTAATGTTGTATGATTGGCCAACAGCATAATACTTCTAAGATATAATGAATCTTGCTTGTGTCTTCATAGCAAAGATAATGAGCGCTAGCATCTGTGAGAGTCTTGTCAGCCTACAAAATACTTCTGAATGAATTATGAAAACAGCTACCATTTTTTGCACACTTCTGAGTTTCATGCACTGCATTGGGCTAGTTGTGTATAGTTCTGTGTCTTCACAGATGTTCTGTGAAGTGTTCCCTTCTTCTCCTCTTATGCATAAAGACACAAGGGTCAAAGAAGTCTGGTGCTGGACACAAATTTTGCAGGAAGTTGGTGTCAGAAGTAGGGTTTGAAACCTGTGTCTGGGTGCAATGCCTTTGTGATCCAGGACACTAGTACACACAATTAACATCATTTGATCTAGTCCTGACAACAACTCTCTACATGAGGCTTTATCAAGGCTCTCATATACAGGAAGCTGAGAGCCAGCAAGGTTAAGAAACTTGTTTAAGAGCCCAGGGATAAGCAGATAAAGAATTTTAAAATATTGACATTAATCTCTGTTTTCAAACAACCTCAGCTGGAGCTGTTGGGGAGCTCAAAATTCATCTTGAAAGAGAACTGTGGGGAGACACTCTTTCTCTGTGACAAGATCATGGACCGGGGCTGGTCTTATGATCATCGTATACAAGGTGACTCCTTTAATCCCTCATTAGTTTAAACTAGAGAACCCCACAGGCTCATGCCATGGACCATAGGGCAAAAGCAGCCGCACGCTCTTCAAATCCTCCTCACGCCCGGCTCCCCTCTCTGACACCCCAGTCACGCTTGATTTTCTCACATCAGGACCCTGGGATTTTTGTATGACAAAAATCAACTCTTTGGAAATGCTTTTTCAAATAGTAGATGATTTGATGTCCCCTTGGGCAATGGTGCCAATCAGAGACCTACAGGACAATTTTCCAGGTACGATGGGTCAGATGTATCTGACTTTCAAGTCCAGTGTCTTTGCTTAACAGCCAGTAACCCTTTAAACCCCAGGCCTGGGGAGGTAGAAATGCCCATTTTTTTTTCTTTTTTTTTATTTGTTTATTTACAGCATAACAGTGTTCATTGTTTTGGCATCACACCCAGTGCTCCATGCAATACATGCCCTCCCTATTACCCACCACCTGGTTTAGAAATGCCCATTTTTTTTTCCATTTTATTTATTTTTTCAGCGTAACAGTATTCATTCTTTTTGCACAACACCCAGTGCTCCATGCAAAACGTGCCCTCCCCATTACCCACCACCTGTTCCCCCAACCTCCCACCCCTGACCCTTCAAAACCCTCAGGTTGCCCCAACCTCCCACCCCTGACCCTTCAAAACCCTCAGGTTGTTTTTCAGAGTCCATAGTCTCTTATGGTTCGCCTCCCCTCCCCAATGTCCATAGCCCGCTCCCCCTCTCCCAATCCCACCTCCCCCCAGCAACCCCCAGTTTGTTTTGTGAGATTAAGAGTCATTTATGGTTTATCTCCCTCCCAATCCCATCTTGTTTCATTTATTCTTCTCCTATCCCCCTACCCCCCCCATGTTGCTTCTCCATGTCCTCATATCAGGGAGATCATATGATAGTTGTCTTTCTCCGATTGACTTATTTCACTAAGCATGATACGCTCTAGCTCCATCCACGTCGTCGCAAATGGCAAGATTTCATTTCTTTTGATGGCTGCATAGTATTCCATTGTGTATATATACCACATCTTCTTTATCCATTCATCTGTTGATGGACATCTAGGTTCTTTCCATAGCTTGGCTATTGTAGACATTGCTGCTATAAACATTCGGGTACACGTGCCCCTTCGGATCACTATGTTTGTATCTTTAGGGTAAATACCCAGTAGTGCAATTGCTGGGTCATAGGGTAGTTCTATTTTCAACATTTTGAGGAATCTCCATGCTGTTTTCCAGAGTGGTTGCACCAGCTTGCATTCCCACCAACAGTGGAGGAGGGTTCCCCTTTCTCCACATCCTCGCCAGCATCTGTCATTTCCTGACTTGTTAATTTTAGCCATTCTGACTGGTGTGAGGTGATATCTCATTGTGGTTTTGATTTGTATTTCCCTGATGCTGAGTGACGTGGAGCACTTTTTCATGTGTCTGTTGGCCATCTGGATGTCTTCTTTGCAGAAATGTCTGTTCATGTCCTCTGCCCATTTCTTGATTGGATTGTTTGTTCTTTGGGTGTTGAGTTTGCTAAGTTCCTTATAGATTTTGGATACTAGCCCTTTATCTGATATGTCGTTTGCAAATATCTTCTCCCATTCTGTCAGTTGTCTTTTGGTTTTGTGAACTGTTTTCTTTGCTGTGCAAAAGCTTTTGATCTTGATGAAATCCCAATAGTTCATTTTTGCCCTTGCTTCCCTTGCCTTTGCCGTTGTTCCTAGGAAGATGTTGCTACGGCTGAGGTCGAAGAGGTTGCTGCCTGCATTCTCCTCAAGGATTTGGATGGATTCCTTTCTCACATTGAGGTCCTTCATCCATTTGGAGTCTATTTTCGTGTGTGGTGTAAGGAAGTGGTCCCATTTCATTTTTCTGCATGTGGCTGTCCAATTTTCCCAGCACCATTTATTGAAGAGGCTGTCTTTTTTCCATTGGACATTCTTTCCTGCTTTGTCGAAGATTAGTTGACCATAGAGTTGAGGGTCGATTTCTGGGCTCTCTATTCTGTTCCACTGATCTATGTGTCTGTTTTTGTGCCAGTACCATGCTGTCTTGATGATGACAGCTTTGTAATAGAGCTTGAAGTCCGGAATTGTGATGCCACCAACTTTGGCTTTGTTCTTCAATATTCCTTTGGCTATTCGAGGTCTTTTCTGGTTCCATATAAATTTTAGGATTATTTGTTCCATTTCTTTGAAAAAAATGGATGGTATTTTGATAGGGATTGCATTAAATGTGTAGATTGCTTTAGGTAGCATGGACATTTTCACAATATTTATTCTTCCAATCCAGGAGCATGGAACATTTTTCCATTTTTTGGTGTCTTGCTCAATTTCTTTCATGAGTACTTTATAATTTTCTGTGTATAGATTCTTAGTCTCTTTGGTTAGGTTTATTCCTAGGTATCTTATAGAAATGCCCATTTTTTGAGGCACTGGAACCACTGCGAGATATGCGTTACAGTACCCAACAACCCTACAGCAAATGTGAGTCCTCCTTTCCTTTGGTTTGATGCAGACTTATGTTTCAGAATGCTGTTTGCTTGCTTATTAATGTTTTTAAGAGATCCTTGGAGGCTTTGAATTTATCCCATATTTTTCGATTGTTATTTCTGAAGGGTGAAGGTCACCAATGAGAACCCATGGGAGAAAGGTCAAGCCCTTGAGTAGTGTTTACCCACTCTCTTGATCCAGCCTGGCCCTTCCAGTCTCTAAGACAGACACGGTCCTCAACATGCCCACTCCGGCCTCTGTGCTGGGCTATGACCACAGCTGTCAGAAGTGTCAGGATTAACACTCAGGTTTCTGACTCAGCTCTGGTAGTGTCCTTCTCTAAGTTAGGAACATAGAGGAGAAACTATTTGGGGGAAAAGATTTAGGGGCCTAAGGCATACCTGCCATTGGTAACCAGGACTGACCCTGCAAGACTCAGCCCTCCAGGTAAGTTCTCCTATCCCTTGCCCACCCTCCCCTCCTGCCCTCAGTCTACACAATGCGCCCTGTGTTCTGTCTCTGTGTCATTCTGACCCACCTAAACTGGTATAGCTCCCATGTACACTTGGGCACATCATGGTTTCCCAGGAGACTCTGAATTTTTTTCATATCATGGACCTAGGGCAAAGCATGATAATTCATGTTAAGTCAGACATCCCCAGCACTCGCCACCATGCCTGGCACACCGTGTGCTCAATAAAAGGGTGTGGTGTGCATAAAATAACTAATGGAAATGGATCCATTGCTTACGGCTTCAGGGCTATTGCACCACCATCTCTAAATGTGCTCTGACTTTCTGCCAGACTCCACCTACCAAGATTAATTCTGTAGCCAAAAATCCTTTGCTCCTTCACAGAGATGTGCATGTTTGGTGCATCAGAGAAAAGGGCACTAGCTCAGCTGTGGGCTTCGCTCACACCCTACTTTAGCAACAGCCCCCAATCATCATCTTCTCCTCCATCACCAACACCCCCATCTTCTCAAGATGGTCCAGACATCCAGCATTCTCTTCCCACTTCATCTTTAAAGCCAAATTGACAGGCTGAGAATCCCCGAGTTCTTGGCTCGTATTTTTCCAGTTGTGTTATTCTGTCTCTATCTTCATTTTATGATTTCTCACCTTGAGGGAAAAACAGAAAGAGCTATTTTTTCCCCTCTGCCTTGCAGGGGGTAGAGCAGATTCTGAACAGTATGAAATGATCTTGCCAGGGGCTGAAGTCATTCTCAGGCTCCAACTGTCTGTGCATTCAGAGGAGTGGAGGGGTTAAGCATTTCTTTTCCCATCAATGATGTCTTATTTAGGTTCAGTGGGAGAAGCAAAAAACAAAACAAAACAAAACAAAAAGTCAGAAATGGGGAAGATTTATATCCCCGGATCACTTCTGTATCCACTCAAAACCCTGACACGTACTTTCTTGACCTTACACGTATGTGGATGAAGAAGAATCCCCTTGACCTCAATGGAGTGTTTCTCTCCAACAGCCCCTTACATTTGCATAATCACCATCATTTTGAACAGTGCTCCTGCATCCATTATCTCACTCTATCCTTAGAGAATCAGTGGGATTTGCAGGATAGAAATTATTTCTGAAGTTAACGCATGAGGAAACCGGATCTAAGAGATGGTGCCCATTCAAGGATCGGCCACGGGCTCCAGAGCACGGTAATCTCCCTGGTGCCCAAAGCCTCTCCTCTGCCCCTTCTCCCCATCCCACAGGACCTTCTGAAATGTACCAACAACACAAATTTTGTATATCTGAGTCCTTTATTTGGCCATATTTCTTAGAAAGAAAATTAAATAGCTGAGTCATACTTTTGCTTCTTGATTTTAACATTTATTGTTTTTTAAATATTTAAGTTTGCTTCCCTGAAGGATCATAATGTGGGACGTTTCATTCCTGATTGGCAGGCTGAGGATTAATCCTTCAAGATTAAGATCTTTGAGTTCTCCCTCATTATCTCCAGTGGACATGCAAATTGCTGTCTCTGAAGCTCGATTTTTGCTGAGTGCATTCTCACTACTCAAGTTCAGCCATACCTTTACAAATACACTTATACAGCACACCTACCATATGTTCAGTTTGCATGTATAAGGCTGTGTGAAAATGATGCATTATTCTGATGTTAGAGATTGTGTTAACCCTTGGCATTTCCCTTGGCTTCTATAGATATATGCATACTATATATACGTATACACGTATATATATATGTATGTGTGTGTGTGTGTGTGTATATATATACACACACTAATAGTCTAATAATTATCCTATGAAGCAGGCGCTGCTCTTACTCCTACTTGCAGATGGGAGATCAGAGGCGTAGAGAAGT
Organism: Meles meles; assembly: GCF_922984935.1. Taxonomy (NCBI): domain Eukaryota; kingdom Metazoa; phylum Chordata; class Mammalia; order Carnivora; family Mustelidae; genus Meles; species Meles meles. The sequence continues at coordinate 5,073,394 of NC_060066.1, forward strand.
AAGATGACTTGCCCAGGGACTTGCAGGAAGTGGCAGAATTAGCTTTCATATCCCAGTGATCTCCACTGAAACCTGTGCTTATGCCCTACAAAATAACACCTCTCACAGAACGCTATGAAATTGCTAAATGTAACATAGACTTGAGGACATAGGAAAAGTGGGTTTCTTGCAGTTAGGAAATACCCAAGTCCTAAGGGTTGAGTAGACATGATGGAGACAAACATGAGATGGGGCATTGAGAGCAGAGGGGCACCCAGGGTGAGAGTACAGGAGTGTGACCTAGCCAGGGAATGCAATCCTATGATTGCAAGTGTACACAGAGCACTAGACAGGGAGGGGTTGTGGGGGAGAAGAGCCCAGAAACGGTGCCAGGGCCATAACACAAAGGCTTAAATATCATGCTTAGGATTTGGGACTTTTCCTGAAAGCACTAGACAGGGAAAGATTTTAAATGAAGAAGAGAGAGGATTTGTTTTTTTTTTTTTTTTTCTTGGTTGGATTAAGGAGTCCACCTCAAGGCTGAGAAACTTGTTACAATTCAATACTAGACCTCTCCGTAAGCATAGTGAACACCTGCACCAGAGCAATGGGCTGTGGGTTGGAGGGTGAGGGGTGCAGTTTAGGAGAAGCTGAGAAAGTCTGTGGATTTGATAGTAGACACATTTTATGTTTTGCCTTGTTCGGTAAGATATTGTTCAGAGAGGAAACTAGATTAGTGTGAGGTGGTAGTTATGGTAATCCAGGGGAACCATGTTTAGATGAATTAGCTAGTCTAGGGGATTGAAGGGACATAAATAACTTCAGAAATAATGAAATAGGGTGGTCAAGGTGTGTTTCTAGTTGTGTGTAGATGTTCACTTCTAGCCCTGTTCCCTGACTTCTAGCCTGTGGGCAGCTAAGTGGATGGAGAGGTCATTCGTGTAGACTTTCTCTCCCAGCAAGAATGGTGCTGGGAAGAGAAGACTGGGGTGAGGTAGAGGTGGGACAAGAGACTGGGGTGAGGTAGAGGTGGGACAAGAGACTGGAGTGAGGTAGAGGTGGGACAAGAGACTGGGCTGAGGTAGAGATAGGGCGAGAAGACTATGGAGAAGTAGAGATGGGGCAAGCATGACCTTGTACAGTCACATTGACGTGGGGGCTTTTCTGTGGGGTAGTGGGTGCTGCTGGATTCCTGAGCCATGTGGATATCAGGGTGAATGAGATTTATAAGTCACAGGAAACCACTCAAGTCCACTACCAGGTCATGATATATCTCAATGTTTTGAGAGCTGAGTAGCAAGTCTGGTACTTCTTGGGAGAGAGTAGGTAGGTTAAAGAATGGTGGCAGTCAACAAAAATAATGAGAGGAAGTTTCTTTTTTCTTTATTTTTAATGCATCTCAGAGGAGAGGTTATGAGGATGTTGGATGAAGAGGTGGGTAGTGTTTCATAAATGTTCTGAGGTGGGGCTGACATCAGTCACCCTGTTCCCATCCTGTCATCTTTATGAAGCCTTCTCCAATGTTCTCCACATTCCTCTCACCTGTCCTTTCTCTAAATTTCCGAAGCAGTCATTTTCTGCCATAATCACATCACAGAACACAAGGCATGGTTCTAGGGACATGAAGACAGCAGGGAAAAAAGTGGAAAATATCTGTTCTCTTGGGGCTGTGATTGCACCGCAGATGGGTAATCAAATATATAAACTGAGATACAGTATGCAGGTGTTGATGGTTGCCGAGGAGAGAAGATAGAGCAAGACAAGGAGGAAGAGGGAATGCAGGGGACAGGGTGGTGTTGCCTCACTGCCCAAAGACCCTCCTGGAGATCAGAGTCCAGTGAATAATGGTTGGCACAATGAGTCCCAGGATCTCTGCAGGGACCTAGGTGAGTGTGGTAAAGGGCCCTCACCTGAACTTCAACTTGATGGTCTCCTGGCAGGTGGTGGTAATAAACCTCTGGATATAGGTGATGGGAAGGAGAACAGGGGTTTTGCCAGGTACATGGGGTGCCTGCAATCACAGTGGACCCCTGCTCAGGTAAGCATGAGAAACTGTGTTAACTGGGATACAAGGAGCTGATGCTTTCTCTGAACTGTTGGAGAGTATGAGTTACAATTCATAATCATTACTGGCATCACACTCAGCATCCCCATCACTCTCGTTAGCACTGCCAATAAAAAATGCACAATGCACCTGACCCAATCACTTCATGTTTCAGAATTCTTTCTTGAGAAATAAAAACAGGAGTGCAACAAGACTGGTACATTCTGACGCTCATTGTTGAGATTTTGGAAGAGCAAAAATCCTATGATCGAAGAATGTCTTTCAAAATCGGAATTAAAATAAGCTATAGAAAACTCATACTATAAAGGTAATTGTAATCAAGAAAGCTGCTGCTTAATTAAGACATTTTACGTGTGTGTGTGTCTGTGTGTGTGAAGAGGAAATATATGAAGAAGAGAAGGATGCTCACAGATTTGTAAGAAATGGGGAAAAGCCAAAGGAAAAGAAAAGAGTCAGGGTGGCCTCAGCACCACGCAAATCTTGCTGGTCTGCCAGGTCATCTGGACAATATCCTGGCTCCATGAAGATCACTCCTGAAATGGTCAAGCTCACTCTGCTTGCTCTGAACCCCTGCTCCTCACCAATTAACCTAATTTAAGAATATAGTTTCTTGTCTAGACTATTTGACAGGGACAGTGCACTGATCAGCCTCCACGAGCATTCCAGTGGGCCAGCTGCCATTTGTCTTTTTCAGTTTAACCACTAAATGGGCACCTCATTCCCCCATCTGCCCCATAAAAATTTGGTCACTCTGAGTCCCTCCCCTTGAGAATGGTCACCTTGGCAATATTCTTAGAATTGAGATTCAATACCCAAAGGACCCAAGGGAAAACTACAGAATCAGCAGGATTGAGGTGAAGTGGTTTTGAAGAGAGCCTTCTCAGGAGACACTTGTAAGTGTCTGTGACCATTTTGGGTTGTGAGGATGGTCGGTGGGGTGCTATTGGCATCTAGTGGATGGAGGCCGGGAATGATATGAAACATCCCACAATGCACAGGGAAGTCTCCACCAAAGAATCATCTGGTCTGAAATGCCAATATTGTCAAGGTTGAGAAATTCTGAGCTAAAACAGTGTCATGTTTGTGTGGTGATGTGAGTCACAGTGGGCCATTTTCTCTGAATTCACTTTAAAACTTTAATAAAAATAAGGGGTCTTGTATATTCCCATTCATCGATTTATTTCATTTTCACTGGGGTTTTGTGTATAGGAAAAGCTTGCCAGCTCCATTTCTCAGGTGTATCAACCATGGAAGGGACACCATGGTACTTGTTAAGACTCATACAAATTAGTAATTGCACGTGGATTAGAACCCGATTCTTGGCTTCCTTAATCTTGTTGTTGTTGTTGTTTGTTTTGTTTTGTTTTTTTGTCCTCCAGCCTGTACCTTCAGACACTAATCCTTGGCATTTTGCTCCAGAGTTATATTCAAATGAGCTCTCTGACTTTGGTGACTGTACTGATTGAACAGAATCTTATTTGTAAAATATGTCAAATGTTTACTGTCAACACCATACATCGCATCGAACAACAACAAAGGAAGGAAACAATTCACTTTATGTCTGAGAATCTACTGTGCTTTATGTGCTCTAAAGTCCCATTTGCATATAATGTGATACTTATCTTGTGGTGCAAAAATGTTAGTCTCCTAGATCAGCAATGATACAGCTGAGAAATCGGAGCCATCTGCCAAAAAATTCCCTTCTTTTCTTCTTTTACCTCTGATTTATTTACTGTGAAAGAGGAAATGCTGCCATTTGGATGGAGGGTGAGGGAACACCACGGAAATGTCAGACATACAAATCACAGGCCAAGTGTGGAATGTTCTCCTCTAATGTGAATTGCAGATAACTTATCAGCCTGTGGGTCTGAGGGGCAGAGGTGAGATTCCCAGTCTCCGCAGCAATACTTCCTGAGTGTTGACCGTTCATAGAGCTGAACTTTTAGAAACAGTTCTACAACTCACAGTTGTCAGAGTCAGGAATAAAACAGGAGTTCTGTCTACCGGATTCATAGAACTACAGAGCATTAGAGATGGGACCGTCTTTAAGGACTGTCTGAGCTAGGGAAGCACCTGTGCACCAGATCCGATTTTTTTTTTTTTTTTTTTTTTTGGAATGAACGAATGGGCAAATAGCAAAAGATATGTGCAACTGATGCAGGAGGGAATTATATCCTGAAGTAAGTCTCAGAGCAGGAAACAGAATGAAAAGTCACCACTGAGAGAGGGTCTCAGAGCTTTTGTGAGGAGGTCCTGGGCTTTGGTGAGGCAGAGAGAGAGGACCCCCGAGGGTCAAGGTCTAGGTAGGGAGAGTTTTATGTAATAAATATAAAGGATATTGAAAGGGTGTAAAGAAGCAAATATTTCAGATTCCTGGAAACCAGGGGGGTTGAGATGGGCTGAGGCCTTGAATAATAGTGTGTATTCTCTGTGGTACCTGGATAAGTACCAGTTCTGAAGACAGGGGAGGGAGTCAGAACAGCCATTCCGAAGATCTGTTACGGGCCAAACAGGTGGGAAAATCTGCCACTTAATTATTTTGTGTATGCTTCAATTCCTTGACAGAGGCAATAAGAACACATATTTACGTTAATTTTTTAATGGTTTTTGCCTTTTGGGAAGATGACAATCAAAGGGGCTTCTCTGTATGGTTTTAGTGATGGCATGGAAATATGCACAGTGGTGTGAAGGAGAGATTTGATTTTTTTTTAATTTTTTAAAAATATTTTTTATTTTATTTATTTGACAGAGAGAGAGATCACAAGTAGGCAGAGAGGTAGGCAGAGAGAGGAGGAAGCAGGCTCCCTGCAGAGCAGAGAGCCCGATGCGGGGCTGGATCCCAGGACCCTGAGATCATGACCTGAGCCGAAGGCAGCGGCTTAATCCACTGAACCACCCAGACGCCCCGAGAGATTTGATTTTTAAGAGAATTATTGGGTGTTATCAGAAAAATTGCCATGAGACCCAGGTCTTCTGTTGGCACACTGCTCCTGTGAACGTCTCTAACCTCATTGCCAGACTATGTCCACATGTGTCTCCCCACCACACTCCTCCCACATCCTGTTGAATCTCTCCTGCCTGAATGTGAGGATTAAACTTAAATACAGTCTTTCTTGGTAAAAAGTTAGGTGTCTCATTATAGTGCAGTCATGCTGTCCTTGATAAAACCTCAGTATCTCCTTCCTGGAAAGTACAATATGCCAACTGATTTATTTGATTTTTAGAGCTCATTGTGTTTTTAGAGGGGTCCTCTTTCTGTTAACTGCCTTGATACCGACTCAAGTTCAGTGGGGCAGAGTTCCTTTAATTCATTTTCCAAACAGGCAAGTGAGGTCACAGCACAGTGTGGTGGCTTGGGTAGGACTTGAACACAGGTTTCCTGAATGTTAAATCTGTTGGGAAAGGCAACAAAGTGTAGACCGGTGGTCCTCGTCTTCAGCCTCCAGTGTGGATCAGAATCACCTGGATAGCTTCATATCACTCGGGTGTCTGGTTCTCCCCTTCAGAGCTTCTGATTTCATAAGTCTGACTTTGGGACCGAGAATTAACTTCTATAATAATTTCTCAGGTGACACTGAGAACACACTTTGACTGGTGATGGTCTAGCATATAAATGCCTGGATTCCAGAAGTAGACCATCCAGGTGGAAGGCCAAGCACTGCCAGTCGTTAAGTGTGACTTTGCGAAGTTTCTTCACAAATCTTGGCTTCAGTTTACTCATCTGTAAAATTGAGATGATAATATCGTTGTTAGAGATGAATGAGGATCTTTATAGAATGCCTAGAACGGTGACAGGCCCCTAGTAAGCACTATATGCATTTTTATTAAGTACAAAGCTACTGGAACGTTCTAAGACATATAAAGCATATGCTGTTCTTGTCATGAAACATACTGTGCTCATGGGTCTGAGTGACTCCAGGTTATGTGGTGGCATAGCTGCCCTCTCTGCCTGTGTCTTCACCTGACCTCACCCTTTGGATGTCTGTGTCTTCTCCTTTTCTCTATAAGGACACTCATTGTTGAACTTAGACCTTACCCTCATACAGCATAATCTTATCTTGAGAGCCTTAATTATGTCATCAAAGATCTTTATTCCAAATAGGCCATGTTCTAAGGTTCTGGGTGGGTAGGCTTTTGGGGCACCAAAACTCAACTCACTATTGCATTCCAAGCGTGTAAAGTATAAACCAAAGTTTGAAAACTACAACAATAACCAGAAACCCAACCAGGCAATTCCTGGGTGGTCTGTCTAAATATATCTAGGGACCAGGAACCAGGATCCCAGTTGGGATCCAGGGGCAGAACTGAACTTTTTATGATCTCAGAAAGGCATATCTGTCTGGGCCACAGTCCTAGGTTAGGTGCGAGGATTCAAGTACAGATAGTTGATGGGACATGTGACACTACAAATTACCTACAAGTGAGTGAGAAGGAAGGCCCAGAAAGGAAATCAATACAGGATGAGAGACTGGACTTCTCACCTTTTGCGTAGCTAGAGCTTAACTCCAACAGGTGAAATTTGGATCTGCTGTACGGAACATGCCTCAGGGGCTAGTTGACGTGAGAGAGGTGGGGTATTAATACACCACCTCCTATCAGTTATGGGATGAGACCTGCTGGTGGAGAAGGCAGTGCATCCGTTTGGTGGCATCATTGGCTTGTCCCTCAGGTGAACAAACGAGGCTCTGACAACTCAAGAAATCCTTTAGGCAAATAGAAGCAGATGTTGTCAGTTGGGTCACTGTGCAGCATCGGGTAGTAATGACAAGAGCATATGAGCAGGCCAGCAGTTGCAGCTGCCATGCTGCTCCATGATACGTTTGCAGTAAAAATTAGTTATTGTCTGTTGTTAATAAGTACAACGGATACAGTTAGGCAGAAAATATAAGGAAGAAAATACATTTGCAAATCCCATTAAACTTGGTAGGAGCCCAGTAAATGTTTGTTTTTACCCTTGCATTGTTGCCCTTTACAATTTACATTATAAGTATTTGCATATGTGCCATTTTTCCCAATGACTGAGTCCAGAGAATTCTTGGGGGATGACATGGGGAAGTCCCCAGAACTCATCCATTACCAGCATATGCCCCATATCCTTAGTGTCTTTCCTTCCAACCTTTATCCCTGTTTAAAGCAAAATGACATGTGCGAAATGGGTGCCAGAGAAGACCAGGGAATTAAGAGTACGGTGATGGTAATCAAATGGCTTTCTTGTTAAATGTTCATTATTCAAGCCCATGGGCATCTTCTTGGGAGGCTCTGGATACAGTTTAATTTCTGTTTGAGACTGTCCTAGATGAAGGCTCCCAGGGTGAAGTCCAGCCAGCAACTGCCTCATTAACATATCTAGCACCACACGCAAGTGTCTATAGTCTCAGTGTGCTGGACTCCAGAGGGAATTTCTATTATGGGGAAGAACCATGTTGGGGGCGACAATCTTTTTAGTGTCATTAGGGTAAATGAGGTGGTAATGGAAGTGCAGATTATAGCAGCTTCAATAATTTATTTCACACTCCCCCATCAGGGTAGCTTTTGCAAACAGCCAGCGTCCTTAATTGAAATGTAAATGAATGGTAAATTATGAAATATGTATTATGAAAAGTAAAACATGGCCCAAATGAAAAGATCGGAAATGAAAGGTTTTGCGAAGTTGAGAAAATGAGTCTGAAATGTTAATTTCTTGGCAGGGAGTAGCTCACACCACCAGGGCATGGGGTGGGAGTGATGGGAGGAAGGTCATTTCCCCCACAGTCTGTGGGATTGTCTCCTCTGGAGGAAACTGTGTGTGCGGACAGAGCCCTGCCCACGTGCCCTCCTGGAGACAGAACTCAAGGGAAAGAAAAGCAGGGAAAATTGAAGTGCTGTGTTGGAGGAGATGGCAAGGCCGTGTGAAGGTGACCGCGACACAGTGTCTTCTCTTTTGGATCAGTCCTTTGGATGAACTGGGATAATCCAAAACTGCACAGAGAAAACCACCACACTTGGAAATTTTCCTGACCTGTGTTGTTTCCTGCTTCGTAGAAATTAGGCATCTTTGTCCAAACTTGAGATGAGGGAGAGGGATGCATGATATTTAAAGGATGAGCTACCACAGTAGCCCCCCCAACAACTCCCACACCAGTCCATCCCATTCCTCCATACCCTGAGGGTCCATGGAAGGGATGCAGTTGGGTTGGGTTCCGTGTTTCATATGGAGCTGCTTTCTTTTCTTTGGAGTCCTGTGATCGACAGCTCTACCATTAGGGACAGCAGGAGGCTTTGAAGAGGGAGTGGATTAATTTCTCCTTGCTGCTACAATGAGTTACTACAGACTCAGTGGCTGGAAACAGCAAAGATGCATTATCCTAAACTTCTGGAGGTCATCCATCCCAAATCAGGCCAAGTGGGCAAAAGTCAAGCTGTGGGCAGGGCTGGTTCCTTGGGAAGCTCTGGGGGAGAATCTGTATCCTGGTTTTGGTCACCTCTACCAGGTTCCCTGCTGTGTGGCCACAGCAGTGAGTATCCAGCCTGTGTCTATCCACATACCTCCTGCTCTCTGACTGGTTCTCTCTTCTAAGAGACGACTCCCGTATTCCTTCTTCTCTCTTGTACGGACCTTCTGACTTTCTGGTCGCCAGGATCATCCAGGCTCATCTCTGATCTCAGGATCCTTAATTTAATCATGTCTGCAAAGACCCTTTTACCATATAAACTAATCTAGTCACAGTTTTCAGGGTGAGGGCATGAGCATCATTAGGCACTTTTATTTGCCCTACCACAGGACACTGTTTAGATACAATTCATCGGGCAGGACTGATCCCAGGGTGAAGCCAAGGCGTCTATGCTTGTCTCAGCCCCCGGCCAGGGCTGAGTGAAGGGAAACAGAATTCCACTGGGCAAATGCATAGCCATCCCTGACTCCTCTACCTTGGGGGAGTTTCCATGGTGACGCTGGATAAGGGGTAGAGTGCAAAATTTTTGCTTGTCTGAGTTGCTTATCCTCTGTGGCCGACATCCGCAAAAAATACAAAGCTGAGTCAGAATGACCCCCTACCTTCATGGAGTTCCCGGTGGAGAGAGATGCAAACCGTGTCATCAGCGCTGAGAGAAAGATCTGCGGGAGGAGCGTGGGGCCAGGAAAAGGCTGGTGAACTTGGCCTTCAGATGGGGGCTGGGGGGAAGCAGGGCAGGATTCATAGAGAAATGGGTGTTTCATCCTAAAGGAAAGGTAACAGGTTTCCAGCCAGAAATATAGGGCAAGAACGTCAAAAACTCTATACTGTCTGCTTTGCAAACAGCTTTGTAAACATTTCAAAGGATGCGCCTGGTTTCCGTCTCCGTCGCACATCCCGTCTGAGTAAGAACTGCTGATATTCATGAAACAGTGTCCAAGGCAGCAATCACAGTCTCAGTTCTGTGGCGAGCGTGTCACTTGTCATGCCACGGGGTCCGCACAGCGATGCCCCCTCTCGCCTCCCGGCTCTCTCCTGTTAACCGCAGCAAGCAAAGCTTACGTTCTAATCGTCATGGGTAAGGCCTGACCACTTGATTTCTCCGGGAGTTGTTGCCAGGAGACGGGATTCCCTGGGATAATAAAAAATATGATGAGTTGGGAGCCAGATGACTTTTCTTTCAAAGATTTTATTTATTTATTTGAGAGAGAGGGAGAGAGCATGAGCAGGGGGAGCTGCAGGGAGAGGGACGAGCGGATTCCCCACTGAGCAGGGAGCCTGATGCGGGGTTCCATCCCAGGACTCTGGGATCATGACCTGAGCTGAAGCAGATGCTTAACCGACTGAGCCCCCCAGGCGCCCTGGAGCCAAATGACTTCTGTCTGAGTGGATTTTGTAACTTACTGAGCACAGGATCTAGTACAAATCACCTCGGTGCGTGTGTGATTTCCCAGTTGTGAAATGGAATTATTTTGAGGAGAACATAATCCTGTCAGCAGAAACACTGATTTTCACAGACAGTAAACTGCAAGGCACTCAGCTCCCGTTGGCTTATTGTTGTCGCTGTTGTAACAGGAAGTATGTGCTTCTGGGAACACAGAAACGCACATGCAACAGTGAACGTGAGTGACACCAGAGGCCACAGACCTCTGCCAGGACTGGAGTCCAGCCTCTCTACTGGGGAGCCCGCAGACGTCCGTTCCTGCACAGGTAGAGGCAAGGCAGAGGACCGGTGGCCAAAATCAAATGGTGATTTTAGAGCCTATGGGCCTTTTGGGCACTTGGAAGTCCTAAGAAGGAGAATGATTCTTGCATGAATGGACTGTGGTTATGGTGTGTGTGTGTGCATGGGCACATGTGTGTATGTCTGTGTGCATATACACATGCATGTGTGTGTGTGTGTGTGTGTGTGCGTGCACGGAGGGCAGAGGGGGAAGTGGGTTAGGCATTAGGTCCTTATTCCCGGAGAACATGGGAAGGACTTTGGACCTCTGAGCCAGTGCTAGGTTAGCATGAGCCGATCTGCAGGCCACTGGACCATTGACTGTTGGCCATATACACCAAGAATCTTAAAGGTAATTCTCTGCAAATGGACAAAGACAGGGATGGATCAAAAACCAAGGGGACCACACAACCATGGAAGTGGGAGACCGCACTGTGGATTTGACAGGGGGAAACGTGCTCTTTCTCCACAATTATCCATCCCATCAGGCTGGGGTCATGGCTGCAGAAGAGGAACGAGTGGGAAAGGCGGTCAGGTGCCTTTCTGGCCAAGGTTCATTGTCACGGACCAGCTCTCCAGTGGCCAGCTGTGAGCACACATCCTATGCCTGCCTCCCCATTTTCAGTTTTTGAGGTATTTTTCCTCATTTGGGCTGGCTGCAGAAGTCACAGCTGCCACGTAGCCAGACCACAGGTGTCTTCCCCATACCTGCTGCATTTTCAACACAATCTATTTCCAGTCACAGGCAATCTGCAGACCAGAAGTCCTTGGTGTCCCCTGACCCCTGTGAGAAACCTTAGCCCCCTGCATGACTTGCATTAGGACTGTGTCAGTTTCCAAAGCCCTCTTTGATCTGCTTTACCTTGGATTTTTATGTGCACATTATTTGTTTCCCAGACTCAGTCCCTAAGCATTCACAGTATGAGCCCATGGCTCCTGGCCATCTACACTGTGCCAGGGACTATGCTCAGTACGGGGACTGTAGAGACGAAGGAAACAGTGTCTTTTACCCATTTCTGTCTTATCGGTGAGAAGTATCTCCAGCAAAAGAAGAGAGTGATTCCCTCCCAGGAAGGACACGGACACAGTCACAGATCACCATTCATCATTGTTCAGTGTCTGTTTCTCCCAGGGAATGTGCAGCATCCCATCTTTCTCCCACAGCTAATCCACAGTGCAGAGTTTGCTTAAGAAGCAGAGAGGAAATAACCATTTTTGATTGACCTGGGGATGCTCCTCCCATCTCACTGGCTTACTGAGTTTCTTAAATGTGGATGGAGGAAGCCTGCTGTCCTTGTCGGGACAGAGTTTCTTACTGGGCTGGGTTGATGCTGAAGAAATGCCTCTTTATCCAACAGGTCACTTGATGTTCATAAGAGGACCTCCACCTAGAAAGAAAGGAGAGTGGATCTTGTTTCCACTTCTCTAGCCGAGACCGTGGAAAGAGTGTCTTACCTAAGCCACCTGCCATTTCTAGTGTGGACAGGACAATGACAGCAGCCTCTGGGCTTCATCTGTCCAGGCATCTGCCTGCAATCAAGTCGTACGTGAATGCCAACTAGTTCATCAGCTTTGGTCAAGTCAGTCACATGGCGTGACCAATCATGATCTTTTTTTTTTCCCCAGAAGATTTTATTTATTTATTTGACACAGAGAGATCAAAAGTAGGCAGAGAGACAGGCAGAGAGGAAGGGAAGCAGGATCCCCCCTGAGCAGAGAGCCTGATGCAGGCTCAATCCCAGGACCCTGAGATCATGACCTGAGCTGAAGGCAGACTCTTAACACACTGAGCCACCCAGACCCCCAAACCAATCAGGATTTTTTTTTAAAGGAAAAGTGATTTGGGGAAAATCGGAGGAGGAGAAAAAAGTGTGAGACACTGTGGACTCTGAGAAACAAACTGAGGGTTTTGGAGGGGAGGAGGGTGGGGGGTTGGGTGAGCCTGGTGGTGGGTAGTAAGGAGGGCATGTATTGTGTGGTGCACTGGGTGTGATGCATAAACAATGAATCTTGGAACACTGAAACAATTAAATTAAATTAAAAAAAAAGACAAGTTGACTCACTTGTTTGAATTTTCCAGTGAACACTGGGTTCGTTATGTCAGTCTGTACCATGTAGACAAGAAGGAGGGAAAACGCCCTTCCTGGGTAACTGTTAAGTGAGATTGGAAAGATTTCTCCAGCCACATTTTTGAGGTGCTGTTCCTTGCTTGGGCTGGCTGCGAGACTCCCTTTGTCATTTTTAGCTCATGGAGCTTTTAGATTACCCACATCTCAGCATATGCTCTTTGCTTTATCTTTCATTTTGGTGGATCAGAAAAAGGAGGTACTCATGATGTGCCAGACAAGTCTCACGGAAAACAAATAGAGAGAAAAATTAATGGAGAATCAAATGTCCTCTTGCAAGTCTTGGAAGAATTATGATGGTTGCTTATTGTTGCTGTTTGAATGGCCTCCGTTCACTGGAGTTTCAGAAAACTGGACCCGGCTCCTTCGCATGGCATAAACGAAGATTCATAATCTGCTGCCAGTGGCTTTCTTTTTCACTTCATATGCAATTCTTCACTACAGGCGACCTGCAGTCCAGACATGCTGACTCGTCCACGCAATGTCTGGATGGTCCGTAAAGACTTTGCCTGGGAAATTTCTGCTCATTCTTTGGACTATGAATGAAAGCCCATGGAAGCCACTTAAAAATATATCGTGTTTATTAAGATTTAAATCACACACCATAAAATTCAACACTTTAAAGTATACAATTCAGTGGGTTTTAGTGTAGTTTCAGAGATGGGCAACCATCACCACTGTTCAGTTCCAGAACATTTTTATCACCCTTACACATTAGCAGTCGCTCTCGTGTTCCTGTCTCCTCAGCTGTGGCAGTTACTAATGTATTTTCTCTCTCTGTGGATTTCTCTATTCCATATATTTCTTAGAAATGGAACCCTACAAATGTGGCCTTTTGTGTCTGGCTTTTTCCACATAACAAAATGTTTTCAGGGGTCATTTCTGTGGCAGCATGTTTTAGTACTTTAGTCATATTTATATGAATTATATTCATATAATATTCATATTATATTCCACTGTGTGAGTAAACTATATTTTGTTATTTGTTTTATTAGTTAATGGATATTTGGGTTGTTTCCAATTTTTGACGCCTATGAATATTGTTGCTGTGAACATTCATGCATAACTTTTGTGTGGACATAGGTCTTAAATTATCTTGGGTATATAGCTAGAAGCAGAATTTCTGGGTCATATGGTAATTTTATATTTAACATTTTGTGAGTGGCTACTTGAGGTCAGCAAGGCTTATGAATCAGGCCTATTAAAGTGTCTATGGAGGCTTCCATTTGAGGCTCTGGAATCTCAATATAACTCGTCAATATAGAATTTGTCTCTGGTTCTTTTTGCTGCCATTATTCCCAGCCACAGGGATAAGATTCTTTGGATGCATTCATAGCGATTGGGACAGCAAATCCGAGGGAATAATTACCGTTGTCTTTTCCACAGATGACACGTAGAACAGTGTTCTCCAATGGTAGGTCATGAAACTTTAGGTCACGAAACCCTTGGAGTTCTTAGAAATATCCTTATGGATCCCTAGATTTTAAATGTCTAATTCTAATTGATCAAAGATACTCTGGATGATCAGTATAACCGTTTTTGATCCAAGGACTACCTTGTGATTGCAGAATCCATTGTGTTTATGAGAATGATGTAACCCAGAATAGTCTTAACTGACGTTGGGTAATGAGATGACATACAGAGGCAGTTCCGTGATATTATGACATAATGTAAGAGCACAGATCTTGAAAATGGTGGGAAACTCCTTCTCTCTGGAGAATATAGGCAAGACAGACTCAAAAGAGCTTCTGCCTCAAACATCCAGACTACCTTCGTGAGTGAAGAATAGCTTTCTTCAACAAATCATCATCTACCCTATTGTTTTTGTGTTGTTTCTTTGAGTTGTATTAGTTTACATTTTTGTTCAAAGATAATTAGGTAGTTTGCTTTGACTGTAGGGCTGCAAAATAGCTAGCAATATAAAGAATATGCTTAAATATTTTGTTCGAAAACAATTAACATTTAAACATTGTCCATGCAGGAGGCCATGCTATTTTTCCCTTTAAAAGACTCAATTTTTTTGTTTGAGAAATAATTATGAGGATTGTTACTGACACTCAGTATCTGTTTCCATTAAAACTAATAAATTATTTTAGGGACAAAAAGAAGTTGAGACTGTTATTTTCATAGTCACCAATTGTTATAGAGGAATAAGCTTCCATGGTCTGGAAGATGATCCCTCTGTACTGAATATATCAGGGATTTCCAGGGTCTGTCCTGAAGGGAACGGGTAGGTAATATATGTGAATGAAGTGAGGTGGATACACTTCTTTGGTGTTAAAAAACAACAGTGTAAGTTGATGGTACATTTACCTGCTGTCCACTCAGTGGTACAGACACAGTGGCGGGTGGAAGGTGCTGTGGTGAGCAGGGCATTAGGATCCCATCGGAAGGAGGCAGCTGATGAGTGATTGCTACCCAACATTTTCAACAGGAATGCTGGTTCAGTGTTCCCAAGTTTTGTGCAATGTTTTGAATGGAAGCCAGACAAGTTGAGATTCTTTTCTGTAAAATATTTTTATTTTTAAAACATTTTGGTTCAAGAAAACATTTTTTTATTTAACATGGAGGGCCCCTCTGTGGGTCACTTGCAGGACAGCTTCACCTGCAGTGGCAGTTCTCAACTGAATATTCATGATCTCACGACATTGGGGCTGTCCATGACATCAATGTCACCATTGGAATGTACCAACGCTGATTTGTTAAAATATATGCAGGGGAGGGAGGCAGAAGTCCATGACCGCACTTACGTTGTCTTCCTGAATCCCTACAGAATATGGTACATGGTACATGTTTCCAAATGCTTCATAAATCCCTTCTCTGGCTTCAGCACTTTTTAGTACAACATTTGGGGAATTGAGTTTCTTTACGTGGGGTTGACTGATACTTTTAGTGTAGGATTTTTCAAAACTAGTAAATGTGGCAATGTGTTCAAAGGGATCAGTCCAGTACGTACCATTGCATGGCATATATTAGATGTGCTGTCTACCAATTACCTACTACTGAGTAACAGACTGCCCCCAAAGTTAGTAGGTTTCAACAACTGTTTTCTCTGCACATGACTGTGTGGGTCAGCAATTTGGGATGGAATCTGCTGGATGGTTCCTCTGCTCAGTATCCTGAGGTCATTCCTCTGACTGCAGTCCCCTGGTGGCTCAACGATATAGTTTAAAATGGTCCCATTCATACCTCTGGGCATTGGTGCCGGGTGTTCATGAACACTTCTTGGATCATTGAGTTGACCAGCCCATGCTAAATGATTGAATTAAGAAAGAAAGAGTGTGTGAATGGAATCTGGAAGGCCTAGGGCTAGGGAATCCTGGAATACCACTTCCTCCCTTTGGCCAAAAGACCTGTTTCGTATTGTCTGGAGAAGCCAGTGGAAATGTTCCTCAGGAAGTGATATAAAAAGAAATTAAAAGTGGTTAACTTGGATTGAGTGCTTAATATATACCAGACCCAATTTTTCTAAAATGTAGGTGTATCATCTCAGTCTATTACCAGAATAGCCCTGAGAAGTAGGCATTATAATTCACTGTAATTTAAGAGATGAAGAAACTGAGGCCCAAGGAAATTAAAGTGTGTCTCCCAAAGTCACATGGCCTATAAGTGAAAAAGGTAGGGTTTATCCCAAGTCATCTGACTTGAGTCATTTCTGAATCATTTTATAAGGATTCAGTAGATGGTTGGGGAGAGAGCAAAAGGCCACCCATTCTAGTAAGTGGGGACAGCCTGTGCAGACAGGCTGTTGAGTGTTAAGAGGCAGGACATGGAGAGGGGGCACTTGAGGGAGTTGGAGATAACAGGAATGGAAGGAGACAGGTCTGGAAATAGAGATCCTGGTTAGAACTGGAAATACTATAGACACTTTGGACTATAGATGCTATAGAGGACTTTGACTTTCATCAAGAAATTTTATTTAAGGAGAGAAAGGGGAAGGTTCATGCTTGACCACAGTGGTGATTTCTCTGGCTCTGGGTGTTTGCCATTTGGTCTTGTGCTCTGGACGCTGTGGTCATAGCATTTTTGGCGTTAGAGGTTGATTGTCCCAGGTGATGTTATAACCCACTACTCTTACTTCTATGCCTTTGAACGCTCCCTGGGTTCCACACTGATCAAGTAAGATTACTAAACTTGCATTTTTGTAGCAGTAAAAATTTTCTGATTGAAAGACTATTCATGCCTTGTTTGGTTTATCTCATCCACATATGGCTTGTTGTTGAGTAAATTTTTCAAATCAGAAATTTAACACTCAGGAACTTTTAACATTTAGAAAATGTCATGGGTTATGAGTTGGAAATAGTATTTAAACAGCCATTAGGAATCTAAGCCCACTTTTTTCTCAGAAGTCAAGAAACAACCCCAAAACTGGTGATAACCGAATAGGTAGGAGCCCAGCCGAGATCTCATCTATTTTAAGAATTTGTAAGTCAACAGAAGATGAACCCCCTTAAGCAAAAGTATTCAAATTCCTAGGGAGAAGAAAAAACATAAAGGTAAAAAATACTCATCAAGTATTTATTAGTGTAAGACTGTCCTACTTTGAAAATATCTAATCCTGATGTCATTTTAAATACATTTATAGTCACCTTTTAAAAAATATTTATTTATTTATATATTTGACAGAGAGAGAAATCACAAGTAGGGAGAGACACAGGCAGAGAAAGATGAAAGACTGGGAAGCAGACTCCCTGCTGAGCAGAGAGCCTGGTAGTGGCCTGGATCCCGGGAACCTGAGACCATGACCTGAGCTGAAGGCAGAGGCTTAACCCATTGAGCCACCCAGGCACCCTAGTCATGCCTTTTTTGACCAGTAGCCTGTTGTTGGAGTGTCCCTTCCTCTGGAATTTCCAAGCTATTGGAACCCTGCCTCAATTTCTGCCTATTTTCTAACATGTGGATAAATTCAAAGATGAATATGTAAAGAATTAGAGGAAGTCCCATACCCAGACTAGTAAAAGTTGGCCCTGTGTGGTGATGCTGGCCCAGGTCAGAACAACTGTTTTGGACAAACGTTAGAGGTTATACAAAATCCTCCTTTGAGTAAGAAAGTTATGGAACTTTGAGTAAGAATGTTATGGAATGACAGCTGTCCTTGGCAAAGGAAAAACAGGGGGCAGAGGAAGAAAGGGGCAGTTTCCACTGAGCCTATGGGCCAGTTACCAACCCAGCAGAGAAGGTGCATCCCCAGGGAAGCCTCAGGCTCTGGAGCCAGCCGAGGTCTAGAAAATAAAGCTCTCTCCTGCCACTTGCATATGTGATCAGGACATGCCCTCAAGTTTATACTCAGTGGCTGGAGCGGGTTCTGCTGCATCTGCTCAGCGCCAGGTGGGAGGCATAGCCAAGCACTGAATCATGAGGCGAGGGAGGGAGGGTGATGCTGGTGGTTGAGCAATGGGAGTGACTGGCATCTGCAAGCCAAAATCGGTGTTGGAGGAAGGGCGGAAGGGGACATGGGCCAGCTGGACTGAGAGTGTATTTTGTGGGTTCTGACCACCACGAAGTCTTCAGCTCTAAATATTTTCTAGCCATTGTCCTTTTGAATAATTTTCCCCCATCTTTCCCACATCTTCACTATTCCACCCCCCGTATCATGTCATGTGCGTTAGACATATATTGAAACTCACACTGTTCTCCTGGGGTTTTTACTTGGCCTTTGTACTTTCTATCTTGTTTACCTCTATATATCTCTATTATGTGTATAGACACATTTATATACAGTCTATCATGTATTTGCAGGTACATCTATACAGATCTTTCTCGTATATGCTGTATACGTATAATATTGTATATATTAATACTATAACAATGTACTAGTAACAATGCTAATACTATATTACTAACATATATGAAATATTATAATACTATATCTGGCATATGTAGTATTTTGTATATATCATATATATTTTATTCTACATAATATATATAAAATATGTAATAAATACATATATATGTATATGGTATTTTGTATATTTTATATGGTCTATCATACAATAAACATAAAATTATATAGTATTTTGTATGTATTTTACATGTAGCCTATTATATATAATGAATGTATATGAATCATGTATTAAAAGAGTATTTGGGGGATTTTTCCAGTTTTAAATTCCAATTCACTAATTCTCTCTTGAACTAAGTCTGAAGTCTAATATGGTATTTATGCTTACTATGAGTGTTATTTTACTGACTTATCTTAGTGGTTTTACCTTTCAATTCTAACATTATCATTTGGATTTATTTATTTATTTATCTATATTTATGCCACATTTTAATCTTACTTAACACTGTCTTTGCAAAGACATTTACATAACATTGTCTTTGCAACATTTTCTTTGAAAAATCGCTCTTCCCTCCTATTTCAGAATTCCAAGTGCACTTATCTTAAAGTCATTTTACATTTGCGTCACGAGTTCTATTGCAAGCATCTGAGTTGTTTCTGTGTGTGTCTTCATGGCAGTTCACGTACGCTGATCTTTTTCTGTGGCAGCCCCACTGGGAGAGCCTTTGTCCCTGTGTTTTCTCTCCTCCTGGTGGTTCTGAGTTTGTGCAGCAGGATCTGTTGTGTTACTTAGTCCTGCACTTCCTGTTGGAGGTTTTGTGTCTTTGGTGTGCCTTGCCGATTGCTGTTCTGTTCAGGCACCATTCAGATGAAGTTCTTCTTTATAGGGCTGCTTGTCTTTGCTCCCTAAGACCCAAGAAAGTGGCATTCAAACTATTGGGTAAAGTTATTTCAGATCCAGTTCAGTAGTGTGAGAATGGCCCAAGACCATCCCTACAGGCAGAGTTAAGCCGGGCTTCTTTCCCACTCAGGTCTGTTTGGCTTCATTTCTTTTTTGGGCACGTAAGGCTTGGCCCATCAGGTGACTCATGTCTTGTCTCCAAGACTGCCTGGCTCCCCTGTCTACCTTCACCAGCACTGGCCCCTTGGGGCTGCTTCCTACTGTTCATCTACACTGATTTCTTTCTGATCTTGAGAAGAGTTCCATGTCTTTAATTGATTGGGGAAAATATGGCATAATTTTGCACGGACACACAGAGAAGAGGGTTATGAATTCTGTCAGTCTTCTCGACCAGAGTCTTTGTTCCACTTTTATGATTCCACATTGATATCTCTCACCTCCACCACACCTCTCCAGTTTGGCTTCTCTCTGGGTTTAAGGTAATGCAGCACGCTTTTTCCTCCCCAGCTTTGTGGCCATCTGCAAGCTGCTTTATTTCTGGGATTCTCTGTGCTTTTGGAAAGCAGACACCAATTACATTTTGCGTTGGTGTCAGGATTTGAAAAAAAAAAGTACATAAAATGCTGACTAATGCTAAGTGTTGAGTAGATGATGTTTATCATCATGATATAAATGTTTACTGTGTGTACGAAGGAGTTACGTGAGATCCATTGTTCATGGCTGTGGATATACTATAAGACAATTCTGTAATATACAATTCTGTAAGAAAGAGCTTTGTAAGCTGGAAA
Source organism: Meles meles (assembly GCF_922984935.1). Taxonomy (NCBI): domain Eukaryota; kingdom Metazoa; phylum Chordata; class Mammalia; order Carnivora; family Mustelidae; genus Meles; species Meles meles. The sequence goes on from NC_060066.1 coordinate 5,093,189, forward strand.
ATCCCATTCCCATGCCAGGGAAGTTTTATTGGTTGAACTGTATCTCCCAGAAAGATATATTGAAGTCCTAATAATCCCCAATATCTCAGAATGCAACCTTATTTGGGAACAGGATCTGCACAGAGATAAGTAAAATGAAGTCAGGAGAGTAGACCCTAATCCAATACACTGGTATCCTTATGAACCTTATGATCTTTTTTTTTTTTTTTTCCTGCTCTACAGTTTATTGGGTTTATAACTGGAAAAAGGCACATGTGTACAAAATGAAGCTCACACTATCCCAAAGCAGAGTAGGGATCGAGGCCTGGGGATCCGTTGCAGCCTTTGGGGGAGCTCCAAGGTGAGGAGCAGCCATCCCTACCACTCCAGAGTGAGGTGGCCATGAGGGAGGGGAGGAGGAGGATCCCACCTGGCTTTGGTTACAGAACACAGAGCCTGGTATTGGGCCAGGGCAGACAGATGGACGGTGCAGTAGGAGCCCCAGAAACCACCCTTCCCAGGCTCCAGACCTGGACTCAGGGGCTGGTGCAAAGGAAAGACAGCAGAGAAGGAGGGAAGAGACACTGAAGTGTGGTGACCCAGGGCACCCAGACCCATAGACAAGGGCAGGTGGGGAGGCAGGCTAGCTGCTACGAGACAGCTATCAGCGGGTCTCATAAAGAGGAACTTTGGTCACAGGGACAGACATGCATAGAGGGAGGATGATGTGTGAAGATGCTTGAGGAGAAGACAGCCATGTGACAGCAGAGACAGGATGGGGTGATTTATCCACAAGCCACAGAATGCCCGAAGCTACTGACGTGTGGACAGAGGCAGGGCCAGATCCATCCCTGGTACCTTAGGGGGAGCCCAGCCCTGCCAACACTTTGATTTTAGACTACTTAAACTGTGAAATAATAAATAAAAAAAATGTCTGTTGTTCCAAGTCACTTAGTGTGGCACTTTGTGATGGCAACCCTAGGAGACTAACACAGAAGGTTATGGTTATAGTTGTCACTGTTACAACTGGATAGCCCCCGTCATGTTTGCCATATTCCCACATGCCTCACACTCCAGTCATGACACACTCCCAAGAGGCTTGCTCAGGTTCCCTTCCCACGTCCTCCAACGCCCTCCTCCCCTCTCTGTCGATGACCTATCTTTTATGCTTGGTGGGGTATTCCCCACTGATTCCAGAATGTCCTTCCTGGACGAAGTCTCTTCTCACAGATGAGGTTAATCACTTTCCCCCATACTCTGTTCCGTAGCTCTGACCACACCACACTCTGGATTTTGACATTTGGGATCTCTCCGATGTGTTGTACTGTGAGCTCATGGAAGGTCGGGCTGTCTCACCGGCCTGGTTTCCCAAATGGGTGAGTAGGAAGGAGGCATGAGTCAAGGTTTCTTTAAATTAATGTTACAACTTCCATCCCCAGAACATGCCAAATGAAAGTTTGCTATTCTCAGAACGGGAACACGGAATAATCAATCCGTGCATTAAATGCCATACCTCACCCAGAGCCAAGGAAAAAGAAACCTTGGGACACTTTATTTATTTATTTATTTTTGAGGAAATAAATATTTGGACTGTAGGCTGATACGCAGGGCAACTATCCAGACGGTACTTATCGGCACCTCACTTGATGTTAAAGTTTGGAAATACTTATGTATTGTTTGGGAAGTGATCACTCTCTCCAGACCCTCCAAGTGATTCCAAGACCATGGCCATTTGGTGGGCCTCCCTGACTCCTCTCAGGAACCATCAACCAAGGACTAACCCAGCCCACCTGAGGGTCTTCTGCTGGTCTAAGGCCAGCATCTCTGGGGTTTGGTGTGAGCTCATGCCTAACCATTGATGAACTCTGTTCAATATATGTTCTGTCTTTATGATCCTTATTTTGGTTTCCCTGAGACCCTCAAGGAGTATCACTCTCCATCTTCTGGAGGGAGAGGGGAGGGCTTGCTGTCGTTTTCTGTGACGGCACCAGCTCAATGCAATGGATGGACATGTCCGACATTGCCTCTAGAGTCATCACACGTCAGGCAAAATTTGGTGAGAGGTGGAAGCTCATTTGGTAGTAACCTGCCCCATGTCAGGTCCTCACTGCCTTCCCAGGTTCCTTTTGCCTCTGAGCAGGATGTCTCTCCTGACGGACAGACAGACAGACAGAGGCAGCTGTTTGTGTAGGAGAGCTTTATCAGCCTCGCCCTCAGACCAGTAGTTCCATCAATACGATCTCTGCTGTGTTCTCTCCCTGCCTCCGTCTGCTCACGTCCCGACGCCTTGCCTTTCAAACACAGGGATCCCGGAGCCCAGAGCCCCAGTTTCAGCCTGGGTGGACACCTTCGAAAAGGCCATGCCAGCATTCAGCAGCTGTGATCACCAGGGTGAACCTAACTAGGCTCATGCTTTTTTCTCAATTCCCTACACAGAAAAGTCAATAGAGCTTCTGTGGCTCCTTTCATAGAGATTAAATGACTGCGAACGGCTTTTACCTTATCCCGAGGCCGATGCTGCTGTTGGTGTGGGCGGCACAAGCCACACCCACACACGCTCACGTCTCAGGTGTCCTGGCTCCGTGTCAAGGGACGGTGCAGGGTCAGATCCGCCGTTGTTCCTGGGTAAGGGCACGGTGTCCCCCTTTTTCCAAATCCTCTCCTTCTGATGATTTCATTCGTGCATCGGACACTTCTCCCCCACGTACTGCTCACGCCTGTGTGTAGATGCGCTCCTGTCTCAGGCCAAGTTTGCCCGCACCTCGCGCCCCGAACGTGCTGTCCTTCTGGCCAGACAGCTCTTCAGTTGGCTTGTGCGCTCCGTCTCTGCTCAAAGGTTACCCTGGTTGAAAAGCCTTTCATCGTTATTTTAACAAAAGCAGCTCCTCCTCCCCAGGGCTCACAACTGTGCCTCCCCTTAGTTTGCTTCCTCTCTGCCTCCCCCGCTTCCCACTCACGGATGTTCCCCCAGCACCGAGAAGATGCTGGAATGTAGTATGATCTCAGAGGTGTTTACTAAATGAATGGTGTTGGTTTCTTAGAAAGAGGGACACTTGCCAACACAGAGAGCTAACATCATTAGGCTTGAGAAGAGGGTCGGTAGGGGAGAAGCTAGAATCTGATGCCAGGATTCCTAGGGCTTGGGAAGGCAAGAGTGATCACCGCCCAGATGGAGCACATTTTCCCCATCAGGGGTCTCCAACTGAGAGTCCATAAGTGATGGGCAGAGAGGCAACCCCGAGTCACCCACAGTGAGAGAGAGCCGTGTTAAAACCTGCCAGACCAGGCATTGGGAAGCCAGCTGATGGTAGTGCCAATCAGGCAAGCAATGTCCCACTCTCCTGGCTTCTCCTCCTGGTCTCTGCTCTGACCCATGAAGGGCTTTGGAGGAGGTGGAAGGACTGGTGAGCACAAGAGAGAGAAGGTTCCAACTGTACTCTCTGTCCCGAGAGGGCAGAGAGTGTTCCTGGTACAGGTCCTCCCAGGCGGAGGGAAACGACCAATCCTGCTTCCTTAATTATCCAGCTCCACGGATAAAAACTCTCCACTTTGTTTTCCCTCCCCCCCCACCCCAAGTGGTTTCTTTTTCCTGTAACCAAGGGTTTTGACTAATGTTTCCTACGTGCCCGCCTAAAGAATTTGTGGCTCTGTTAAAAGTGTTTGACATAATCTTTTCTGTATTACAATCCCAGATGCCAGGGATTGTGATTTAGTCCTAGACATGAGAACTCATGAAATCTGCTCGCAGGATCAGTGTCAGGGCCGGTGCAGGTTACAAGGGGAAGAAATATTGCTTATGGCCCATTTTCTTGCATCCGTCAGAGCACTAGTGATGTCTGACTCTTCCCGCAGGCTTGTGACGCACCCGATGGCAGGACGGGCGCCTCACAAGTGGTGAGCTGCATAAAAGGTGCGTACATACACAGTGGTCATATAGAAAGTACCTACTGACCTTATAATTTGCATCCAAATGAGGACGGATAAGTAATTGGCTAAGCTATACTAATAGCGCCTGGTACGGAGTAGGTCCAACATAATCGGTTTCAATTTTAGTTATTATTATTTTTAACTGATCTAAGTTAGCAAGCTAGCAAATGGCAGAGATCTAATTCAAATAGAGCCAGTTTGATTCTAGAGCCCATTAAAAAAAAAATCCCAATAATTCTCTCCAATAGACCTTCTGCTCCCCTCTCTGTTTCTTCTTCTTCTGGAATCCCAATTATTCTAATGTTGTTTCGTCTTATGGTGTCACTTATCTCTCGAATTCTCCCCTCATGGTCCAGTAGCTATTTGTCCCTCTTTTGTTCGGCTTCTTTATTCTCTGTCATTTGGTCTTCTATATCACTAATTCTTTCTTCTGCCTCATTTATCCTAGCAGTGAGAGACTCCATTTTTGATTGCACCTCATTAATAGCTTTTTTGATTTCAACTTGGTTAGATTTTAGTTCTTTAATTTCTCCAGAAAGGGCTTTAATATCTCCAGAGAGGGTTTCTCTAATATCTTCCATGCTTTTTTCGAGCCCGGCTAGAATGTTCAGAATCGTCATTCTGAACTCTTGATCTGACATACCTCAATATTATCAAAGCCATCTATGAAAAACCCACTGCAAATATCATTCTCAATGGAGAAAAACTGAAAGCTTTTCCGCTAAGGTCAGGAACATGGCAGGGATGTCCATTATCACCACTGCTATTCAACATAGTACTAGAAGTCCTAGCCTCAGCAATCAGACAACAAAAAGAAATTAAAGGCATCCAAATCGGCAAAGAAGAAGTCAAACTATCACTCTTCACAGATGATATGATACTATATGTGGAAAACCCAGAAGACTCCACTCCAAAACTGCTAGAACTTGTACAGGAATTCAGTAAAGTGTCAGGATATAAAATCAATGCACAGAAATCAGTTGCATTTCTGTACACCAACAACAAGACTGAAGAAAGAGAAATTAAGGAGTCAATCCCATTTACAATTGTACCCAAAACTATAAGATACCTAGGAATAAACCTAACCAAAGAGGCTAAGAATCTATACACAGAAAATTATAAAGTACTCATGAAAGAAATTGAGGAAGACACCAAAAAATGGAAAAATGTTCCATGCTCCTGGATTGGAAGAATAAATATTGTGAAAATGTCCATGCTACCTAAAGCAATCTACACATTTAATGCAATCCCTATCAAAATACCATCCATTTTTTTCAAAGAAATGGAACAAATAATCCTAAAATTTATATGGAACCAGAAAAGACCTCGAATAGCCAAAGGAATATTGAAAAAGAAAGCCAAAGTTGGTGGCATCACAATTCCGGACTTCAAGCTCTATTACAAAGCTGTCATCATCAAGACAGCATGGTACTGGCACAAAAACAGACACATAGATCAGTGGAACAGAATAGAGAGCCCAGAAATCGACCCTCAACTCTATGGTCAACTAATCTTCGACAACGCAGGAAAGAATGTCCAATGGAAAAAAGACAGCCTCTTCAATAAATGGTGTTGAGAAAATTGGACAGCCACATGCAGAAAAATGAAATGGGACCACTTCCTTACACCACACACGAAAATAGACTCCAAATGGATGAAGGACCTCAATGTGAGAAAGGAATCCATCAAAATCCTTGAGGAGAATGCAGGCAGCAACCTCTTCGACCTCAGTCATAGCAACATCTTCCTAGGAACAACGGCAAAGGCAAGGGAAGCAAGGGCAAAAATGAACTATTGGGATTTCATCAAGATCAAAAGCTTTTGCACAGCAAAGGAAACAGTTCACAAAACCAAAAGACAACTGACAGAATGGGAGAAGATATTTGCAAACGACATATCAGATAAAGGGCTAGTATCCAAAATCTATAAGGAACTTAGCAAACTCAACACCCAAAGAACAAACAATCCAATCAAGAAATGGGCAGAGGACATGAACAGACATTTCTGCAAAGAAGACATCCAGATGGCCAACAGACACATGAAAAAGTGCTCCACGTCACTCGGCATCAGGGAAATACAAATCAAAACCACAATGAGATATCACCTCACACCAGTCAGAATGGCTAAAATTAATTAATTTCAAAATGTTGAAAATAGAACTACCCTATGACCCAGCAATTGCACTACTGGGTATTTACCCTAAAGATACAAACATAGTGATCCGAAGGGGCACGTGTACCCGAATGTTTATAGCAGCAATGTCTACAATAGCCAAACTATGGAAAGAACCTAGATGTCCATCAACAGATGAATGGATCAAGAAGATGTGGTATATATACACAATGGAATACTATGCAGCCATCAAAAGAAATGAAATCTTGCCATTTGCGATGACGTGGATGGAACTAGTGGGTATCATGCTTAGTGAAATAAGTCAATCAGAGAAAGACAACTATCATATGATCTCCCTGATATGAGGACACGGAGAAGCAACATGGGGGGTTAGGGGGATAGGAGAAGAATAAATGAAACAAGATAGGATTGGGAGGGAGACAAACCATAAATGTCTCTTAATCTCACAAAACAAACTGGGGGTTGCTGGGGGGAGGTGGGATTGGGAGAGGGGGAGGGGGCTATGGACATTGGGGAGGGTATGTGCTATCGTGAGTGCTGTGAAGTGTATAAACCTGGCGATTCACAGACCTGTACCCCTGGGGATAAAAATACATTATATGTTTATTAAAAAAAAAAATTGGAAGGGGAGGCGAACCATAAGAGACTATGGACTCTGAAAAACAACCTGAGGGTTTTGAAGGGTCAGGGGTGGGAGGTTGGGGGAACAGGTGGTGGGTAATAGGGAGGGCACGTTTTGCATGGAGCACTGGGTGTTGTGCAAAAACAATGAATACTGTTACGCTGAAAAAATAAATAAAATGGAAAAAAAAAAAGAAAGAAGCTCCAAAAAAAAAAAAAATCCCAATTCCTTACTGCCTCTTATATCAATGAGTTTTCAGAACAACTCTGAAAAAGTTGGTAGTGAAATTCCCAGGAAACAGGTGGCAGTTGTTGCTCCCAGCCCCATTGTTAGAAAGTGCTTGGTGATCCATGAGTTTCTGCCTGCATATTTCTGCCTCCACAGCCTGTACTCTTTCCGTTGTTCAGAGGAGAGCCAGGGTCAACCTGTCACACGGGGATGCAGGCTGCAACGAGGAGGAGAGGAGATGGAAACTAAATCTGGCCACTTCCTCTTCGTCCTTCAGGTGGTGCTTCCAGGGGACTCAGCGGAAGCAATGGAACTTCTCTTCCTTTTCATACAGGCAACCGTCTGTCTCTGCATCCATCTGCCTTCTTGCATGAATATCATTTATCTTTGTCATTTTCTCTTGAGAAATTATTATGATTTGTCTTCCTGAAAAAAAGCTATTAATGTCAGTCTGTAGCAAAAAAGAAATAATTAAATAGAAACATTTCAAGACATGTCACAACTGATTATAGTTCTAAATGTGCTTGCTCCGAGTTTAGCATGACTGCGCACAGGACTGGGTAGAAACAAACCGTAAATTATTGTATTTACGACATGTATTACAGCACAGAATTGCATGCCAAATTCTTATGACAGGCATAAGAGAATTATTCAGATATACCGCTCTGTTTGGTGCCAAATTTAGTGATAATTTATAGCAGTCTGAATATCTACACCTGCTGACAATTGGCTCAGGTCCTCGACTTTTACTGCTTCCCAGTGGTGGAATTGGAAGAGCATCATTTACCTGTGGGGACACTGTGACTCCTTCACTGCATCCTCTCTTACAGGGACCCAGAAATGCAAACAGCCCTTGCCAGGACTTGACTGTTTCCTAAGAGAACACGCCCCATTAATCCGTGTCCTGGAAGGTGGCTGAGATGCCTGGTGTGATGCCCAGCTCCCTCCATCTATTATGGTAAGGGTCAGTTCAAGGAACAACCATGTGCAGGAGAAAATAGGGGTCCCATCCGTGTTGGGGTTGACTTATAACCAATATTCTAATAACCATGGATTTAGTTAAACAATAATAAAGCCAGAAATCATAATAGTAAAGCCATTCTTCCATGACTTTGATGATTTGGACATTTGTTTCCTCATTTAAAATAGGACAATAAGGATGTTGAAAAAAATTCATGTTTTCTATACTTCACTAAACATCTACTGTATTACGACTTGTTTTTCTTCTACTACATCAAATCCCCTCATTTGTTTCTGCAAAGCTGATAGCATGGATTACAATTTCAGGAGGGGAAACCAAGGCTCAGAAAGAACATGAAATTTTCCAAGGGCTCGCTGTGTGGCCGATCAGAAAACTTTACAGGGATTAATGGCGTACCATGTGTCAGGCCTGCTTTGAGCATCCATGGTTTTTAGGCTCCTCTTACAAACTTCTATGGGAATTACTATGGTTCCCCCAATTTATGAACGAGAATTCTGGGGCATAGGAGAGTGGCGTGATTTCTCATGAATCTCACAGTCGTGAATCCCCATCCTCGAGAGCTTTATATGATTTCTTAGTGTCTTTGCATAAATTGGGTGATGCAGATTTTGGGAACACCATTGTGGGACACGCAGCCGTCAGGTCCGCTGGGCTTGATGCCAGCACTGAGGTTTGAGAAGCCGCCTCTGTTGCCTTGCCACGTGTTATCAGTAGGACAGCCAGTCAGGGTGTCCCTTCCTGCCGTGCCAGGGGACGGGATCACGGTCCATACGGGGACCTGCATACCGTCCTTGGGATCTGGGTGGCGCAAAGGCCAAGGATGATGACAATGGATATATCATAATGTTGATGTGAATGATGTTGATGTTGTTGATGTGAATAAAAGTATCATAACCTCTGTCGTGCCAAGTCCCAGAGCTGCCCTGGTTCTGGTCTTTTCTCTTGCTCTCTTGCTTCCCCTTACATCACGGTCCTTACTGTATGCCAGCTGCTATTTCAAGCGCCTCCCCCATGCCAGCTCATTGAGTTCTGACATCATGTCTTCCTTTCTGAGTCCGACCTTCATTTCTGAACTGACTCTTGTCTTCCCTATAATCTGCACAGAACTTTCCCTTTACCTTTGCCAGAGCGGATTTCTATTGCTGGCACCTAATGAATCCTGCTTCAGAGCTAAATAAAACAGCTAATAAATGTTGGTGCCCTTTGTCTTATCCCTGCCACTTAAGCAATCATGAGACAGAAACACAGAATGGAAAGGAAACGAGGTCCTCAAACAGGAGTCATAGATTTATGGGGCTGGCTGAGGATGTAGTGACCACCCGAGCACACTACCCTTTTACCCTGGGGTCCAGGGAAGGGAATTGAGCTCCCCGTGGCCACTGCCCTATTCCAGTGGACACAGTGGAATGCATGAGGTATAGAATGTCGACAAGAATTTGTTACAGTTGCTGCTTCATCAGCTCGGTTAGGGTTGGATTTGGTTGGTTGATTCTGCTTAAGGGAGGTTGGGGAAAGGGGCACAGCTTCACAAAAGAAATTAATGAAAGGAAATTTTCATTTAAAGTCTCACTTTATGGCGGGGAGAAGGTAGGGCTGGGTCAGAGTCTTGGATCTTCCCCCTGGCGATCAGCTTATAGTCAATTTTAGGTAACTTACTTCCTCTCTCTGCACTTCATTCCTTCAACTGCAAAATGAAAGACTTTGGTGTGACCACCTCCAAGGTGTCACTTCTGATCTGTAAGATCATGATTTCATGATTTTAATTTCAGGAAATAGCAGGTACATTAGAGAAGCACGGATCAGTGTGATTTACTATGGGTCTGGCAATCTTCAGCATCTTGCATTTTACAAATCCCTCCTACATAAACCTCATTATTAGTTCCATGTCCCCCCTGTGGGATTTATCCTTTCCCTTTTAAAGGGATTTGGAGTGAGTGTAGGAAGAGCCCACCGTGTGCTGCGCGCTACGCTACTCAATCAATGCGGCTGTGAGTCAGACACACTTAGGTTCGCATGGCAGCTGGACCAGCTAACAGCCTCGCTATCGCTTTCCCTTTGAGAGCTGCAGCAAGAAGGGCCATCATACCCATGTCAGGGAGCTCCGAGAGGACACACGGGGTACGGGAACCCATCTAGCACACAAGATGGCCCATTTGTTCACTCTGCCGATAATATGTATCATCCTCCTCCCTCAATGAGCGAACCACGCGATCGCAGTCTGGGAAATAATGGAAACTTGTAAATCTTCAGGGTATGTATGTGTCCTTTTAAATATGCGGCGTCGGAGAGAAGAGAGAGCAGGAGGTCTGGGAAAGGAGTGTGGGGGAGGGGCCCTGTGAGTGTGAGTCTCTTTCTGTTTCACATCGATGCCCTCTAGGGAGCATCAGCCAGAGAAGAGCTGCTGAAACATCTAGTGGGTAGGACATGTTGGCCATGTGTGCCCTTAGCTGCCCCAGTACTATGGGGAGGGGGGTTCATAAACAGAGTGGCCATGGTGTCAGGAACGAATGCTAGGCAGGGGTCCTCCAGCAGGAGTGTCCCAGGCTACAGCTCTTGCTAGATTCTTAATCCATCAGGACAAGAAGCTGACCAAGATACGGTACGATTACTAGAACAGCCCAATGAGCTGCTCCATAGGATGCTGAATATATCCAACCTCTGGACCACTGTCAAAATGTACTTTACACTGGGTGAGTTAGAAAGCCTCTGCAGGGTTTGAGCAGAGAAATCTAATAATCTGACATACATTTTACAAGGAGGACTTGTTGATTTGTTGAGTAAAGATTATAGGAAATAAGTTTGAATAAAGGAAGACAGTTCAAGGGGCTATTGAAAGAATTTTGGTAGAGATTGGGACTAGGATAGTAGCAGAAAAAAGATGAGGAATTGCTCACATTCGGGATATGTTTTTAAGGCAGAGGAAAGAGGGCTTGTTGATGGGTTGGTTCTGTGATTTGAGAGTAAGAGATAAATTCAGGATGATGTGGCATTTTTTGGTTAGATGGCATAGAAAAGCAGGATTTCTATTAACTCAGGTAGGAGCCCTCAGAAGAAAAAAATTTTTGAAAGATTTATTTATTTATTCCAGAGAGAGAGAGAGAGCATGTGTGGGGGAAGGAGGAGTGGGAGAAGAGAGGTCCCTGCTGAGCAGAGAGTCAGATACGGGGCTCCATCCAAAGACCCTAGGATCATGACTTGAGCTAAAGGCAAATGCTTAACTGATGAGCTACCCAGGACTCCCTATAGAGGGAGCTTTGGGGAATAAAGATAGGGGTTCAATTTTGTGTCTATTAAGTGTGTGATGCCTGCTGGACATTATTGGAGAGGGGGAGTGATCAGTTGGATATGCAGTCAGCCATTCAGGTCGGGCAAGGTCCCAGCTGAGGCTATAGTCTTGGGACATCAGCGTATAGAAGATATACAAATCCATGATATTGGGTGATGTCATTGAGAGTGATAATGTAATTTTTAAAATAAAAGGGATAAGACCAGGTGCCGAGATCCACGGTAATCCAATATTTTAAGGTTATGAAATAAGAGGAAACTAAGATAGGAGAAATAATCTGGTCAGTGAGGTGGAAAGTAATGTTGGGGAAGCTAAATTAAAAAAGTGTTTAATAGAGGAAAAGTCAGCTCTTTCAGATGTTACTGACAGGTCCAGTAACACAAGGACAGAAGCATCAACCACTGGGGTTTAGGAAAGTGACAGGTTGGTGATATCGATGAGAGGGCTGGAAGAGAGAAGGCAACCCCTGATGAGTGGGTTTAAGAAAGAATGGGCAGACATGGAGCTTGGTATAAGGAGGAGCAGAAATGGGGAGTTAGTCGAAGGCTGATATGGACTTGAGAGCTTTTACCATAAGGGAGAGGAGATTAGACCACGCTTTTAGGTGACAGACGTGAACTCTGAAATGGAAAAATAAGGATGACAGAAGACAAGTGCTTGAGCAAAGCCCTTGAGTAAGGGAAATAATGCAAAACTTTCATGTTTCTTTTTCTATGTATAAAATCTGAGAACAGTGCCTCTACGGCATATTAAATTTCCCAAGGTTGGCCACAAGAATATCTCCCCGCCAACAAGCCTTACTACAATGTGATCCTGTAGTAACCAAACATGAGATAAAACCCATCCTTGTGGGCCCAGCAGAAGTGGCCTTGTGCAAGGTGCAGGCAGAGCCCTTAACTGGATAGGTGACCTCCATTTCTGCCTCTTGGAGCCATTGTTCTTGGGACGTTCCTTCTCAGAACCCAGACTCCATGCCACAAGAAGGGCGAGCATGCCCAAGTGCACTGTTCAGCAGCCCTAGCTGAGCTGCCAGACAACAGCCAATGTCACCTGCCAGTGTGCAAGCAAATCACCCTAGAGCTCCAGCCCCCTGAGCTTTCAGGAGATGCCCACCGCAATCTGAGTGAAGCAGCATGGGGGCTCCCAGGAAACAGCACTCACCAGAGCCCCGACAGCTCACAGGCTCCCAAGAAGAACAACAAATAAATTATGATTTTAAGCCACAAGATTTTATGCTGTTTCGTCATACAACAATAGACGGCCAGGACAGAAATGGCACTAGTCCGAGGATGCATATTGCTGCAACGAAATCCAAAGGCACGTGTCACTGGCTCCAAGGCAGGACGGAGGAACCTGAAGAGACTAGAGTGAGATCCAGACCGACAATAAGCACATCATCACAGAGGGCTGCAGAGCATGATTCAGGCTCCCAGAAAACAGAAAACAACTGATGCTAGCAGTAATGTGAAAAATACCATGTACCAATGCTAATCTGATGGGTTTGCCCAAAACGATGAGTGACCATCATGGTGGCACTATCAGATTTCTCTTTTAGCACATATGATACATAGAAGGAGATCAGCTCTTACACATTTTATTAAAGATTTTATTTATTTTAAAATGTAAAGATTTATTTTATTTATTTATTTGAGAGAGAGCTAGAGGGAGAGCGCACAAGCAGTGGGGAGGGGCAGAGAGAGAGGGAAGAAGACTCTCCCCTGAGCAAGGAGCCAGAGGCAGGACTTGATCCCAGGACCCTGGGATCATAACCTGACCAAAGGCAGTTGCTTAACTGACTGAGCCACCCACGTGCCCCTAGAGGAAATGAGGGGAAAAAAAATTAACTGTTCACTTTTCCAGCAGTATTTAGAAGAAATAGAAAGAACCATGACATTTCAGATTCAAAAATAAAATTGTTTCTCATAAACAGCCATTTCAGGCACAGAAAAACTACCAAAAAAAAAAAAAAAGAAGAAGAAGAAGAAAGAGATGTCCACAGGGTCTAGAGATCAAGACATGGTTTGTTAAGATTTGAGAAGGAGAAATACAGAAACTGTTCATAGTCCCCCCCTCAGCTTTACAAAAAAGGCTTCTTAAGAAACTTAAGGATATTCCTCCATAGTGCTGTGATTCTGAGCTGAAGCCAGAGGGACATCTCAAAAAGAGCTGCTTGTGACTTTTTCTAATAAATCAAATGTCAGGAAAGCCAGGTATAAGCCCATACTATTTATAAGAGAGTGATTTAGCGAGTTGCTATTATTATTTTTATTAAATCATCAGAAACACTATCTGCTTAGACAAGCCTGAACAGAAATAGTCCAAAATGGAAAGAGTCTTCTTAAAAATGGACATCCTATGGATAGGGAGCAGGCTGACGACCATACTCAGTTTCAAACACAGGCTTCTTGCAGAAAGTGGGTGGGTGACTCAGGGCATCCAGGAAGACTGAGCACCACCAGGGAGAGAACAGGACCAGTCTCAAATCAGAACGCTAATCTCAGATGTCCAGCTAGATTTCGGAATCACTATGGACTAGTAATTACTATGCACCTCTTGATTTTTGTCCCTTGGGCAAATACCTATTGAAGGAATTCCTGCCCCTGTTGTTTATTTGAGGAGAGTGCAGTAGATGCTTTCTACCTTTAGTCCAGGGTTCCTCTGATGGAGGTAAATTGTACTCAAGATGTTGATTTAAGGAATTGCCCAGAGGAGGATTACCATATCTGGGTCTACTTTTGCTCCAACCTCCAGCTTTGAGCTGATGCTGTAATGGGATGAGCTGAGATCCTGACATCCTTGGGGGAGTGGCAAGCACAACTTATATGTGGGAGATCTGTAAATCATAGAAGACTGCATTTTCTCAATATCACCCAGCAAGACGTCTCATCCATACTTCTCTGCCAATCCCCTTTCAAGAGGTGGGATATATTTCTCCACGCTGTTGAATCTGGGCTGGCTACATGCCTGCTTTGGCTAATAGAATTAAGCAGAAATGAGACTTTCCGGGTTTTAAATGGTGTCCTCAATTGGCCCAGAATCTCTTATTTTCTTTTTCATGGAATGCTTCCTCTTGGGACATCTCTCCAAACCCAGACATCATGCTCTAAGAAGAGCCCATGCATGGGCATTCTGCTGGCTGGCTCCATAATTCCCAGCATCAGTCATCAGTCAGGTGAGGGAGCCATCTTGAACACCAGTCTATTTTCCACTTTCAGAGGACTCCATCTGTAGCTACGGCCTCGCTGCCATCCCATGACAGAGTCCAAGTGAGAATCACCAGCTGAGTCCAGTCAACTCATGAAAATTGTGATGAGAAAAGAAGAGTTCTTTAAGCCATTAATATTTGAGATGGCTGTCACACAACAAGAGATAAATGAGCAGCCTTTGCCAATCCATCACAGTAACTAATGGTTAATGAGCTCAGGGATGCAAAATGCCTATCTTAACACTTGATTCAAAACCGCCAATTAATACATGCTCTTCCTTTCCTTTTTGGTTCAAATAAAGTTGGAATGAAACTGAGAGATATTGGGAGAATCTGAAATCATTCACATTTCTGAGTATCTAGCTGCTGCTCATGGTTGAGTGTAGGAAATTCTATTCTAGAGACAAAACCAAAGGTGAGAATCTACTTCTCCAACTCTCCTACGTGGAACACCCCATGATTCTGTGATTCAGCTGTGGGAGCACCGTCGCCCATGAGAGTTTCCTTAATGAGGTTTCCGGAAAGCATGCTCTCAAGCACTTTCAGAATCCATGGCAAATGTCGTATTCAAGGGCAAAAGACACACTGAGACAAACAGATATACTTTATAACACAAAGGAAGCATTCAGTCCTGTGATCTATTGACATCAATTTAGAAGTTTGGATTGAGTTTTCATCTTCTGGTTATAAGCAGGGTGTATTTATAGAATGTAAAGGACTTCTTAACCCTGAGTGACAATTCAACATGAATTTCAAATGGGACTTTCTGTCTTCACGTGGACCGTCCCATCTGCTCATCAACATAGCAACAACACATTTTTGAGATCATAACACTCAGTACCTAATCAGCTTACCATCCATAAAATGACCAGAAGAGCAAAATTCAGGTTCTGAAAAACATTATTGCGAAGAAGAGGATACTTTTCAGGTTGTAGTTCTTTCTCAGGCAAGCTCAGAAAAAGGTACCCTCATTTTTGGTATGTTCTGCATGCTTAAAACAGAAACTTATTTGGATCAGGTTCTCTGCAGGAGACTCCCCAACATTCCCCCAGCCAAAATCAGTGCCTCCCCCCCCCGCCCCCCTGCAGTGATGTCTGCCTTGGCGCTGCTCCTACAACCTGGGTGAAAGGACAGAAGGATCCTGTTTGGTGTTCCCGAGTGGTCCTGGGGCTGGTGTTTGCACGCTTGCCAGGAGGCTGGGCCACAAGGGGGCAGCAGAGGGCCACGTTCTGGAGCCAGGGCAGCCTCTCCAAGCAGATCTGAGTCTCCATCCTCGCCTTTCTGGGCTCCTCTGGAGGTCCCGCTGGAGGAGTTACTGACTGGTCAGATCCAGTCTGGAAAGCCTGGAAGTCCTCGTTCCTGTGTTTAGCTTTGTCCACTTTGTACAAGACTTACCCACTTTTACTTGATCTTCATTCGTTCACGACTGGTATGTTCCAGGCACAGTTCTGGGCACCGAGTCTACCGCACACATGGGATGCAGTCCTTCCATCCAGTCCCTGCCAGTCTGCTGTGGGAGGCAGAGTGACCTAGGGGAGAGACACGTGCAGAGGGCGAGGCCACCTGAGTCCAGCCTTGCCTCACAGCCCTATTAGCTGCAGGACCTTGAACAACCACCTGTCTGCTTGAGCTCCTGGACCCATCTGGTTCCTCGCACCTCCTGGCCATCCCACCTGTGTTTCCTCTGGTCCAGGGCAGTAAGGATGGCCACTCACTCCCAAGTTTCTGAGGGCTGCGTGAAGATGGGAAGTTGGAGGACTTCGCATGCCCCTTCCCTTGGGGCGGGAGCTCGATGCATGCCTCTAGCCAGCAGACGTTTATTGCACACCTCCTCGGGTGACTCAGGTCCTGGCAAGGCAGTGGTGGCCGCGGAGACAGAGGACCTGCCCTGATGGAAATTATGTACTAGGATGAAGGGGGAGCAATAAGCAGGGATGAGTAAATGTGCGATTTGTCAGGTGGGGATACGGGTTTACTCTAGTCTTGGAAAGTATGGCATTCCCATAACACTTGATATAAAATGAAGAAGCATTACCATTATTTTATTTTATTTTTTAAAAGATTTTGTTTATGAGAGAGAGAGAATGAGAGAGAGAGAGCATGGCAGGAGAGAGGGCAGAGGGAGAAGCAGACTCCCCGCTGAACGGGGAGCCTGATGTAGGACTCAATCCTGCCACTCCAGGATCATGACCTGAGCCAAAGGCAGTCTCCCAACCAACTGAGCCTCCCAGACTCCCACCATTAATTTATGTGGAACTATTTTTGAGCGTTCCCACACCCAAAGATACCTTTCAGATGCCTCAGGCCACATCATGCTGATGCGTGTGAAAAACAAATGGAGACAAAGCACGGATTCTCACAAAGGCAGGTGCGAGCTCAGGTGAGCAGATGCCCAACGCTGCGTGTAGTTCCCGGAGCGGGCGCTAGGGGGCGCGAAGCTCCCAGCTCTGGAGCTGCCTCTGCAACAGCTTGCTGCCAAAATCCATACTGCAGGCTTCTCTTCTTTGTCCTTTTGTGTGGAAGCAAAAATCCTCCTGTGTTCCTTTTCGTTCGTGGGAACAGGGCCGGATGCAGGTATTCTGTAAAGGTGAAGCAGTCTAACACAAATTTTTGGAAACTAGGGGGTACCTGTCCGTGCCACAGAAGAAAGAGAAGCTGAGCCAGGCAGAGCGGAGGGGGACCATGGCTGTCATTGTTATCACCATGATCACGACTTTAGGAAGTTATCCACGTCCTCAACCATAATCAATAGAACGGGTATAGCAATGGATGTGGGCTTCTCTGCTAACCCCACAGTCAGAGCAGACGTGGGATTCTCTGCAAACAGGAGGACAGCCTGGAGGTGGGCGGGTGACACAGACGGAATTTGAGCTCCTTGTGGAAACACGAGTGGTAATTAGCGATGCTGGAGATGAGGTGGGTTGGGGGTGTGGGATGACAGGGGTGTGGAGAAGCTTGTGTGGTGGGGCTGTGAGCCGTGGCTCGGACCAGGTGAGGACGGGGGCAGCCGAGCTGGGAGAGGAGCCAAAGCATGTCCCGCAGTCACTGGCTCCCAGCCCCGCAGGCGCTGTGCTCGGGGACTTACCTGCATGGCCACTCTGAGGGCTCATACTGGTCTGAGGAACTAAGTCATCAATTTCAGGCAGGTTGACCTTCAGCTTTCACATAAGAACTGTGAAAATGTAGCATCTGTACACAATGCCTCCTTAACAGGAAAATATATTTGTGTGCCCAGATATGTCTGCAGGTGTCCCCAGTCTGTCCAAGGAACTCACAGTGTCCAGCTAATGGTCCCTCAAGTGACCTGATTGATATTACTAGCTGCTGGCAGTCCAGGATGGATGGCCTTAGATCAGGTTAGTGCATTTTTTACTAACTCCCCTCTATGCCAGCTTGGTGCCACTGCAGACTCCCCTCTGACACCCCTCAGCTCACCCCCACCTTGTTGTGCCTGAGCTTCAAAGTGGCCTCTGATGCCCTGACTGCAAAGAGAATTTTAAGCAAGGAACACAGTCTCGTGCAGAGGCTGGGGAGGATACTTCTGTGGGAGCGACAGGAAGCCCATGGGAGGAAAGGTGAGCAAGGAGAGCATCCCGCAGCCTGACTGGAAACAGGAAATGGTGTGGGAGAAGTCGCAATTGTCTATTGATTCTTGATCCATTTGTTTACTTGTTCATTTGTGTGCTCATCTATTAGTGTCATTTCTCATCGACCCCAGGGACGCTGAGACAAAGGGACACACTTGCTGTCCACAGGAGCTCAGAGTCTACCAGCAGAAACAGATGGGGGAACAAATTGTGATGTCTGTTGGTGAGAGTCTTGCAAAATTTAACCTTTCTGCAAAATGTAATCAGTAAATTGTCTCAACAGCTTAGTGCCTCAGTTTACATAAGTGTAAAATGGGGAGAAATAACAGTGGGTATCTCAGAGGTCTGTTACGACTGTAAACAAGATGATTCAAAGGAAGAGATGATTCTGGGCCAACTTTGTGACATAGAAATGCTAATATCTTAAGAATATTAGCTACCAGAATTGCTATTAATAATATCTGTTGACACAATAGTTTATATGGCAAAGTGTAGGCTCATAGCAGAGATTAAAAACAGTAGCTTCATCCTATAACCAGTTTCTCCAAGGGCGGGGCAAGGGAATTGGACTTGGGGAAGATTACAAAGTAAAAGGTTATCTGTAATTTTTATTTATAAAAATGTTGGAAGCATAGGAGATAAAATGTCAACATCCACTAATTTGACTTGGTACGCATATGGGTATTTATTATATTACTATATCTTTACTCTTTTGTAGGTTTACTTCTTTTTTCAAAGTTGAAAAAATTCACAAGACAATGAAGACGGGAAATTTTAAGTTGGGTGACAGGTAACTAATATGGGATGGATAAAATGTAACTAAAACCCAGAGCTTGGGTTTCTGGGGGTAGGAGGCAGGGATACACCAAAGGAGGCTTCCAGGATATGCACGGAAGTAGGGGATGTTGGATCTGGAAGAGGAATGGAAAGGAGACTTCCTTTGAAGCACTGACTCCATCCCAAGCACTGTGTGGATTCTTTGTTTGTTTGGACTGACTTTAATGGGAAACATAGCAACATGCAGAAACGTGCGTAGGATGAATGTATACCTAACCAATTTTTGGACAGTGAACATCACAGGAAAGTAGTGGTCCTCAACCATGATGATTTTGTACCTTCAGGGACATTTGGCAAAGTCTGTAGACATTTTTCATCGTCATAACTTGGGGAGCACATACTCCTGTTATCTAGTGGGTAGAGGCCAGCGATGCTAGTCAACACCTTCCAATACAGGGGACAACCACCACGACACGGAATTATCCAACCCAAGAGGAAAATAGTGCAGTGATTGAGAACACCCAGGTAAGCACCAGTCAATCAAGAAACAGGGTCTCCTGAACCATGTGCAGACTCTCATTCCTTTTCTCAGCCACGCCCTTCCCTTCCCATCCTGTGACTATCTTGACCTCTAAGATAGCCACACTCCCAGTTTTCCTCAAGGTATTCCCAAGTATGTGACCATAGGTGTCTGCACTTAATCCAGGTTTTTCCGCTAACATGCTGTGGGGCCTTGAGCAAGTTCCTTCAGCTCTCTGTGCCTTGGGGCTGCATCTGTAAAATGGGACCCTGACACTCTCCAGTGACAGACTATGTCACAGCAGCTGGTGTATGGCTCGCCGCTGGAACTGTGCCAAGCACATAGGAGGAGTCCTGCGTGCTCATTGTTTTATTCTATCTGGTGTGTTGACCTCAACAGCAGAGAACTGAATTCTTCTGGGGTCGGGGGTGGGTGGTTGTCATTATACTGTAAGTGCTGGGCTTTCAGAAACCCCAGTGGGCACCCTCAGAACATGAAGGGGGACAGGCCTCTGCAGGGCACGATGCCCAGCACTCTCCCTAGGCCTGCCTGTCCTCCGGGGACTGCTTGGTCCCCCGACCAGCCTCACCCCCTCTCCACTACTGTACAGACGGGGCCATTTTGACGCATCGGGATTTTTGGCGGGAAAAGAGCAGATAACAAATTGGGTTTTATATGGAAACGGCTCCCCATTGTGTGAACAACACTCTCGTCCCTGTCCTTGTGTTACTGCTCCCTGCACCGCCCCCCCACTCCTGACCAGACCACATGCCCTTTCTCTTAAGCCTTCCAGGCCACCAAATCCACCTGAACCAAACACATACTTGGTGAAAAGGGAATGCAGATGACAGGGGTCATAGCACACGGACTGACTCCCCACTGTGAAGCTCAGGCCGGATGAGTTTGGTGACCTGCTTTCCCCTCTGTGTTCCTCTACCTGAGGTGGTTAATCTTGTCTGCCCTCACTGATTATTCAGGTTTTGGTGACCTTTTGAGTCAGTGGAGGTTGCCCGGGTCCACATTCAGTTCTGCCACTGATGCTCCGCAAGGCACTCGACTTCCCGGTGTCTCCCTCTCTGCATTTGACACCTGGAGAGGCTAACACCTTGAATGCCAGGTTATAGGAACGTTAAATGAGACAGAAGTGAAGAGGCATTCCCTCTTGTTGGTGCAGCATGAGCTCGTGAGGCATGGGGTGTTGCGGGAAGACGGGCTGTGGCTATAGGCTCTGCTGCCAAAGAGCTTGGTGACCTTGAGCTTCTCCTTCCTCGTGTTGCCAGGCTGCCTCCACGGCGCATCCGAGGTAAGAATAGGACTCTGAGAATAGAGTTGTTATGGTGACAGTTCACGGGGCTGTTTCTGCTGGGACGAAAAAAAAAAAAAAAAAAAACTTAGCTAATTGCCTAACCAATACTAAGTCCTCCGTGATACTGGATACAATTAGGAAAGGAGTAAAAACCACCACACAGGGGTGGCGTGATGGCACGCCACGGGATTCCCAAGTGCTTGACAGGCACTTTGTCCCAAAGTTTTAAAGTTGCTTCGATGAGATCAAGGCCCAGGCAGATTCTCAGCCGTTGCATTAGTTGTAATGCCCACTGCTGGGAACGTTCTTCCCTCCACGCCTCCTCCCACCCCTGCTCCCGTGGCTCCAGCCTGTGGGGTTTCCGGATTCTGCTGGTATGTGTGCAGCCCACATCCCCAGCCTTCCCACTCCTCCTGTTCTCCGGGTCCTCCCTAGGGGGGGCAGTCTGGTTGACTGTCAGATCCCCAGTTCCGGGTCCAGCACCTGGCACAGAGTAAACACTCAGCCGGAATTGTGACTTACTGTAAACTCAGTGACATTACATTTTATCACCCAAAGATAAGCCGAATTCATGTTCTGTGTGTCTTTGGGGGTTCTCTTGAGAGCGCCCGATTGTGAGAGTGTCAGTCACGGCACTGGCCCTACCCACGTTATTAGTTATCAAGACTCTCACACAGCTGTTAAGAGGCTGGAATTGCTGTCAAGCCCCTCCCCCGAACTGGCACCTTTCACAGAAGTTTGTCCTTTGAACTCCGAGACAGACTTTCTCCAGTACTCCATCCAGGTGTTGCCATGGTAACCACCATCACTTCAAAGGTGCCAGAATGTCTCCCTCCTACCTCCAACTTCCTCCCTCCCTGTGTGCCGTTCAGGTGACACCAGGCAGTTGGAATGAGCCTCGGGTCACCTTACCAAATGTTTCGCAGCTGGCAGGAGCAGGTGCCCCTATTAAATAAATTACTCAAGCTACCTAGAGCCTGGTGTGTCATCTTCCTTTGACTCCAGAGAGAGACCTGCTTTTATCAGTTCCACTGTCCATGAGGTGTCCCTGAGCTGAATCGAGGCTCCTTGTCCTGGGGCATTGTACATGAGTGGTTCTCCATAAATGTGGGCTGATGGAGTGAAAATACATACAAACCTATATATAATACATGCATGTATATATATATGTATGATTCTTATTTTCCTTACTAGTTGCTTATCTCCTTATACTTTATGCCTGATTCAGTGGGTGTTATTTATTTATTTATTTGTCAGAGAGAGAGAGAGAGAAAGAGACTGAGCACAAACAGGGGTAGTGGCAGGCAGAGGGAAGCAGGCTCCCCACTGAGGAGGGAGCCTGATGCGGGGCTTGATCCCAGGACCCTGGGATCATGACCTCAGCCAAAGCCAGATGCTTAACCAACTGAGCCACTCTGGTGTCGCTTAATGGGTGTATTTTATTTTATTTTATTATTTTTTTAGCATTTTATTTATTCATTTGACAGACAGAGATCACAAGTAGGCAGAGAGGCTGGCAGAGAGAGAGAAGGGGAAGAGGACTCCATGCTGAGCAGAGAGCCCGATGCAGGGCTTGATTCCAGGACCCTGGGATAATGACCTGAGCCGAAGGCAGAGGCTTTAACCCATTGAGCCACCCAGGTGTCCCCAATGGGTGCATTTTAAATGTGAAGTATAACAACATGGGATATCACTTTCTTGTATTCAGAAGATGGGATTGTAAGGTAAAGGTTCCTCTCATAACCATCTGGAATTGGAGGGATGATTTATTAATTCCTATTGTAAATCTATTTATCCTGAAATTCCCTATCTAGGAATACAATACCCCTACACCATAAAAGAAAGCACTGACAATCCCCAAACCTAAATGGTCTAACTACATAACAGTTTATTATGGGTTATTTATGCTCCTGTGAGCTCCAGGACAGTGCATCTGGTGTTGGCTGGCCTCACTCACGCACCAGGGCCTTCTGTGGGTTGTACATGCACCTTTGCTCATCTTGACTGGGCAGTATCTTATAGTCGGACATGGGCTGGGTAATGGCCAGTGTCTAAAGGAGAGGGGAGTGGATGTGTGCAAACACCTTCTCAGGCTTCTGCTTGTTTCAGTTATGGCCTCAGGTCACATACCCAAGCTCAGAGTCACGTGAGAGGCAGTATCCAAGGGCATGACTGCAAAGAGGTCTGAGAGTTAGTTTGGGGCTCTTGCTATAATCATTCTGCCACCAACATTACTGCATAACATAACAGTATGCATGTTGGAGAACTTTCTATGATACCAGCTACTTGAAACTTATCAAATCTTGTTTTATGGTCTGGAATGTGGTGATCATTTTTTTTTTAAATTTCCAATTTCATGCATACTTGAGAATAATTTGTGATCTCAGACAATTGGGGCAGTGTTCTATGTGTCCCTTAAATCATGTTTCTTCAGTGTATGACTCAAATCTTACCCATTGTCATGAATGTTTTGTATGCTCGACACAGTAAATAATTGAGAGGTTATGTTGAATTTTCCTAGTATGTTGGGGATTTCTTAATTTTGCCAATTTCTGTTCTCTATATCACACACACACACACACACACACACACACACATTTTTGGGAGGAAGAAAATGAGAAAGGAGGGGCGGAGGGAGAGAGAGAATCTGAAGCAGACTCTGAGCTGAGTGCAGAACCTGATGTGGGACTTAATCCTAGGACCCTGAGCAGACATCAAGAGTGTGATGTTTGGGGCACCGGGGTGGCTCAGTTGGTTGAGCGTCTGCCTTTGTCTCAAGTCATGATCCCAGGGTCCTTGGATCGAGCCCCACATCAGGCTTTAATGTACCCTTTCCGGCTTTACTGAGGTATAAGTGACATAAAAATGGTACATTATTTAAAGTGTACACTGTGGTGATTTGATGATATATGTATACATTGAGATGAAATGCTCCCCCCCCATCTAGTTAATTAACACATTTGTCTGTATGTTGAGACTACTTTATTAGGAATTTATTGCAATAGAACTATATTCAATAATCTGTAGTATTTAAAATTCTTTTGCTCTTAAAGTCTACTGTATATATTACACAATATTTTAAGACTAATCCAGCCTTATTTTGGTTATTCCTGTGACATATCTTTTTCTGTATTTTTACATTCAGTGTGTCTGAGTTGCATCTCTTATAAATGGGACACGATTGTGATTATTTTTTAATCCTATATTAAAATTTTTAATGATTTAGTTATTTATTTGAGAGAGAGAGTGAGGGGAAAGGGCAGAGGGAGAGAGAGAGAATCTGCAGCAGACTCCTTGCTGAGTGTGAAGCCTGAGTGGGGTTTGAACCCACAATCCCAAGATCATGACCTGAGTCTGAACCAAGAGTGCGATGCCTAACTGACTGTCCTATCTTATATTTATGGGGCTCCTATCTTATATTTAAGGTATTTTAAATAAAGAGTTTGGTTTATTTGTAGTATTTAGAGCCTATGGACTTACTTTTTCATTTTCAATTTATTTATAATTTTCTGTGAACCTTCTTCTGCCTCCTCACCTTTTCTGGTCTTCTTTTCAACTAATGACTTTTAGCTTATTTGTTTTGCCATTTCATTTATTTTATTTTATTCTATTTTTTTATTCTACTGTTTTTTGAGTTAAACCCTCTGTTTATGTTCTTTTGAGTGTTGCCATTGGATTTTTGCATAATTAGTCTTACTTTTCTAAACAAAAGCAAGAGATTTTGTTATTCACATCATGATTGACACTCGACAACTGTTCAGAATTTTGGTTTGACTGATTTAATATTTCATAGTTTCAGCAATACACCATTATCATTATCATTCAGACAGTGTTTACATTTGCTCATATTTGCAAATACTTTGCTACTATGTATCAGTTCTTCTTGCTTCTAAGAAATACCTTAGTTACACTGTATGAAGGGCAGACTCTGATTTTTGTTTGCTTCCTTGAAATGTCTTCCTTCTTGAGGTAGAGTTTTATTGAATAACCCATTCCAAGTTGATAATTAACTTCTCTTAGTTCTTAGAAGGTATGATTCTCATGTTTTCTGGTTTATTTTTTATTGAGAAGTTGCTATAAGATTGATTCTCATTCTTTAATGATCTGACTTTCGGGCTGCTTTTAAGATTGTCATTTTGTTTGTGGTGTTCCACAAACAAACGCAGTGTTCCATGACACTGCATCCGATGTTGGATTTCTTTTTTTATTTATCCTATTTGGCATGCCTTGAATTTCTCATATTTGTGGACTCACGTTTTTCAAAGGTCTAAAGAATGATTGGGAATTGAAATTTCATTTATTTATTTATT
The DNA here is from genome assembly GCF_922984935.1 of Meles meles. NCBI lineage: Eukaryota > Metazoa > Chordata > Mammalia > Carnivora > Mustelidae > Meles > Meles meles. Next base: position 5,118,051 of record NC_060066.1, read on the forward strand.
TATTTTAAGGAGTTAAAACTTTAAATATGGCTTATTTTCTGTTCTCCTTGTGTGCATCTAGAATGCTCACATTAGATGTGAACTTAGGTTAGACATTTGCAGTCTCCCCTCAGTGTCTCTGACCATCTCTTTTCCACCTCCTCAGACTGTTGTTACACAATCTTGAGAACGTCTGTAAGTCCCTGTTCTGACGTGAATTCTGGCTTCTACTGTGTTCATTCTGCTCCTGAGCTTCCCTCGGCTGGGGTCTCATTGTTGGCTCATTCACCCTGCATGCTAGTCACCTTCTGTCTGGAAACCCCCAAATAATAAAAGACTATATTTTCGATGATCAACTGAAGGTAGAGTCCTGTGTGTTTCTGTGTGAGGACATGAAGCAGGGCTCTGGTTGTTGCTGCTGGCTAGCGGGAGCACGGAACAGAGGGTAACTGGTGATAGTTCTTGTCCTTTCCCCGTGTCCTGAATGCTCACAGCCAGTGGCAATGGTGGTGAGAGCAGAAGCCACTTCTTGGCCAGCCTTGGATAGGAGTTTGCTTATCTGTCATCAGGAAGTTTGCTTCCCAAGGGTGAGCCAACTCCATGGGGGTGACAGTGAGTGTGGTCTTGCTCCTGGAATTCCTATCTGGCCATGTTGGTGGATCACTTCTGATGGTTTGGGGAGCCATTCCAGGAACCAGATTATGTGGGGAAAAACTGATGCCCTGGATTCAATCCTTTCTGTGAATAGCTATAATGATTTAATTTCTCTTTTACATGCACAATGTGGGCTGATACACTATTATTTGTGCTTTTAATTTGGACAATTTTATTCCTATTTCTAAAAGTTCTATTCATTTATTTTAAAATAAATTCATCATTGCTTTAGAGTGTGTATTAGTTTGCTCGGGCTGCTTATATCAAAGTACCACAGACGGGGTGGCTTAAACAATAGAAACTTATCGTTTCTCACAGAAACTTATCTGTGAGGGTGAATCTATTCCAAGCCTCTTTCTCTGGCTTCTAGGGACTCGTGGGCAATCTTTGATGTTCCTGGCCTTGGAGATTGACCACCCCAAGTCTCTGCCTTCATGTCCACATGGCAGTCTTCTGTGTGTGTGTGTGTGTGTGTGTGTGTGTGTGTGTGTGTAGCAATTTCTCCTTTTTTGTAAGGACACAAGTCATATTGGGTTAGGGATCCACACTTCTCCCATATGAACTCAACTTTCCTTACTGCATCTGAAGTGACCCTATTTCCAAATAAGGCCACATTCTGAGGGATAGGGTGTTAGAACCCAACATATGAACTTTTTGGGTGACACAGTTCAACCCTTAACAGATAGAAACTTGTCCTTTGCTGGTTTTTTATATCCTATTTTATATCTTCTAACATCTCATAGCAAGTTACTTTATAATGTGTACCTATCATGTGTGATATGCAAAATCACAGGTTGGGTAGGGGTTCTTAAATTGTTTTTATTTCGGTTGACATGTTGCTCACGTATTTGGTTATTTTTGTTTCAAAGTTCATGCTTTGTTAAACTATGGGAATCTAAAGTTTCGTATGTGGCATATTTTCCTCCAGAGAGGATTTGCATTTGCTTCTGCTTGGAACAGCTCCTGGAACCTTCCTAGGACCTCATTAATGTCACTCAGGGGTCCCTCTGCAATGCCATTCAGTGATATCATTTCCCCCTCTCTCCTGGCAGACCCCAGGCAGCATTCCTCCTAAGCTTGTGTTGGTCCTAGAGACTGGGTAAGAGTCCTTGGTGAAGTACTGTTTGTTTTCTCTCCTGGGCTTGGTCTTTCTTTAAAGCTGCAAAAATGACTCTTCACATTAGCATTTTCTTTGCTTTCTTTCCCAGGACCCACATTTACCTTACAATGTTTTGCATCCTTGTTTTGGAAACTAAATTAGGGGTAAGGTACCAAAAATAACTTCTTTTGAGAGAACTGGCCTTCAGATGAAGTCTCTCTCTGTCTCTGTCTGTCTCTCTCTCTCTCTCTTTTTTTTTTTTTTTGTCCAGGAAACCTCTATTCCAGGAAACTATTTTCCCCGGAAGCCTTATTCCAGGAAGCCTTGAACTCTCACTTTTCAGAGAAGAGGATGTGAGTTGTGCTCTGAGTCCTCTCACAGATGAGTGGAGCACACTTCTGAATTGGATACTGAGAGCTTGGGTACAAACAGCTCTGTTTTATTTGATAACCTTCCAAGACTTTGCCACAAATCTATGTCCCCCCACTTCTCTTTCCAGTCCGTATAGACCATTATAGTTTCTCTATCCACATAATTTTCATTTGTTAGAACAAGGTACAGCTGTTTCGGGGGAAAATGTTTTAAGAAAGTAGCTTGCCTATAAATCCATTTGCTTCACAATAATTAATTTGAACAAACTCCAAAAATATGCTTTAATAACTTCTCAGATCCCAATTAGGGCCAAATAAATGGCTTTCATTTATGGCAGAACCGATCTGATTAGGTTTCTTGTTTGGTGCACTACAAGCATGCGAAATATCTACCCTGAGGGACGTCAAGCGAAATCCACATCTTCAGATTTATTTAACCACAAATGCATATTTATAAATTGAAACAGACTTTTCTAATTAATTTTGCATCATGCTAATGATTTTTCCTTGTGACAACTGATTATATCAGGAGGGATCACAGCCAGATCTAGAGCCATTTGCAGTCACTGTTCGTTTGGAGAGAAATGAAAGGAAACAACACAGAAAACAATTTTCAGGGACGTGGCTCCTGAGAAGTGATTACTGACTTCACCAAATGGCTACCAAAGCGATCCAATCAATAACTTCCATTTAGTACGATCTGTTATATGGTCCATTTTACAACTAGGTGTATTTGCACCCGAGATCTGCTGAAGACAATGATTGTGGTGAGGTCTGGGCAGAGGCATGACATCAAAGGGCCCGAAACGGCCCCCGATTTTGAGAAGGAAATGTTATGAGGACAGAAGATCAGGCAAATATAAGGGGTCATGGATAGGGTGCCAGCGACATGAGTCTTCTTACTTCTGCTGCTCAGTAAGAGGAATTCCAAATTGGCCCACTAGAGGCATTGAAAGAAGTCCAGAAAAGGTGGAGTGGGCTGGTTTAAGGGAATAGGAGAATAGGATACATTGGATGGGGGAAGTGATGTTGCGTTTTAGCAGAATGGAAAACCCAAAGGACTCCACCCCCAAACTACTAGAACTCATACAGCAATTCAGTAACGTGGCAGGATACAAAGTCAATGTACAGAAATCAGTGGCTTTCTTATACACTAACAATGAAAATACAGAAAGGCAAATTAGAGAATCGATTCCATTTACTACAGCACCAAGAACCATAAGATACCTGGGAATAAACCTAACCAAAGAGGTAAAGGATCTGTACTCGAGGAACTACAGAACACTCATGAAAGAAATTGAAGAAGACACAAAAAGATGGAAGACCATTCCATGCTTTTGGATCAGAAGAAAAACATTGTTAAAATGTCTATACTGCCTAGAGCAATCTATACTGTTAATGCCATTCCGATCAAAATTCCACTGGTATTTTTCAAAGAGCTGGAGCAAATAATCCTAAAATTTGTATGGAGTCAGAAGAGACCCCAAATTGCTAAGGAAATGTTGAAAAACAAAAACAAAACTCGCGGCATCACGTTACCCGATTTCAAGCTTTACTACAAAGCTGTGATCACCAAGACAGTGTGGTACTGGCATAAAAACAGACACATAGACCAGTGGAACAGAGTGGAGAGCCCAGATATGGACTCTCAACTCTATGGTCAAATAATCTTCTACAAAACAGGAAAAAAGATACAGTGGAAAAAAGACAGTCTCTTCAATAAATTGTTCTGGGAAAACTGGACAGCGATATGTAGAAGAATGAAACTCGACCATTCTCTTACACCATACACAAAGATAAACTTGAAATGGATAAAAGATCTCAATGTGAGACAGGAATCCATCAGAATCCTAGAGGAGAACATAGGCAGTAACCTCTTCGATATCGGCCACAGCAACTTCTTTCAAGATATGTCTCCAAAGGCAAAGGAAACAAAAGCGAAAATGAACTTTTGGGACTTCATCAGAATGGGAGCTGTGTAGTGAAAGAAAGTTGAGCAAAATTTCATGGTATTAAAATGATTTCCTGCTGGACTGGAGTGGTGATGGTGGAGGCAGTTCACAGGGTCCTATTAGAGTCAGCTGAAACAGTCATACTTTTGTGTTAGAAAAGAAATGAGACTCTTGGAAATTGTGCAGATTATCCTTTTAAATGAATTATGAAGGTAATTAAGAGGTCCTCAAGCATTTCTGGCTTAAATATTGCATGTCTTCAGGTGTCCGTAGCTAAGACAAAGTAACAGTCAGGAGCTCCCGGAGAGGAAGTTACGCCTCAGACCATGCGTCCTCACAGTTGTTCTATTAGTGTTAGATGCATTAATGTTAGATGTTCTAATAGCAACACTTTTGTAGTTCTGTTCTTCTATAGAAAGATATAGGATAGATCTCCTCCAAATAGAACAGCATCCTGGCTGGTCAGGGAAAATTAAACATTTTAGGCTCAATTTATATTTTCAAAAGATCTTCTAACCAAATGGGAAGCAGCTGGGAAATGAGAAAGTTCATGACTGTTTCTGGAGAGGGTGTTGCAGAGCAGAATTTGACTGAGATTTTAGATTCAATAAATCAGGCTGGAAAATGGATAGATGTTGGTTATAGTCCCCAAACCATCTGTTTATCTGGACACAGTCTGATCAAGAGGGCTTCAAACTTAGGCTGAAGGGGAAGCAGAGAACAGGAAAAGACATACAGAACTTGAGTTGGTTGACTACTTGGGTACATGCTTTAGTAATTTACTTAGGTTTGTTTAAGAAAAGAAAGGGATTACTTCCATGGCAAAGGGGAGTGCCTCACAGTACAAGGGCAGGGCTGCAGGTAGAGGATTCTGTGCATTTTAGATCTTTAGGAGTCTTTCTCTTTTAGACTGGCACATCCTAGTTTCCTGTTTTCCATTCAAAATGGCAGAAAGAAGCTGCTGGTTGGTCATCGACTGTTGCATTCACTCAACAGAGCAGCCTGGTTGGCTCAAGTCTTTTGGTCCCCATTTCTGGTTGGCTTGATTAGGAGTCCAATACTGGGTAATCAACTGTGGGGTGTGGAGAGGCGGCTGGGCCATATGTTTTTCCAGGGGCCACTGCAGGCAGGTGGACCAAGGTCCTGTGAGTGAGTGAACATTTACAGAGGAGGCCAGGAGTACTCCACAGTTACAAGGGGAGTTTTCAATACATCGAGTCAACAACATTGGAAGAGGGCCTTAGTAAACACAAAAATAGGCAACCAGACATAGTCATAACTGATACTGTTGGAGAAATGAGCCATCCCACACATAAACTCAAGCCTCTCTGTGGGGTGCCTGGGTGGCTCAGTTGGTTAAGTGGCTGACTCTTCATCTCAGCTCAGGTCATGGACTCAGGGTTGTGAAACTGAGATGAGCATCAGGCTCTCTATTTGGCATGGAGTCTGTTTGGGATTCTCTCTCCCTCTTCCTCTGCTCCTCCCATTCACGATCTCTCTCTCTCTCTCTAAAATAAATTAAAACATAAATAAATACTAAGACAAAACAAAAACCTTGAGCCCCTAAAGTGGTGGACAGTGGGCTCTGAGCCTTAACGTCTGGGCATTGCTGCCGCTTTAGCATTGAACAAAATCCCAGTTGGGATTCTGAGCTGAAAATATAGGAATGAATACATGAATCGTTAGAAAGTGTAGATACCTCGGGATTGCTTTTAAAAGGAAGAATTTTACAAAGGAGGTGGCTAGATGATTTGTGGAGAAGTGTTTCACTGGGGCTGAACTTGGGGCCACCATTACTAACAGTTTTTACCTTGATTGGACATGAAGAGGGCCACTTGCTCTATTGAAGCATCAGAAGATGCCTAAACCTTGAATCAGCATCCCAGCCCACTCCAGATGAAGAACTTGGATCTTTAATTTTCAAATGTACAGACCCATGTGATAAAATGGTTCATGTTCTCTTCTGACATGCATCCTCAGTATTAAATTCTTTCTTTAGCTAAACATTGTACCCCTGAACCCCATCTTGCTTGGTCAGATCAGTGTATATCAATTGTTTGCATTCAGCATTTGGTGATTCCTAGAAGTGCTGTGGGTAATCTTCCTTGATTTATTTATTGAAATTTACCTCCGTGAGCATTCATGGGTATGGTGTCCTTAGAAGAATTATAGGTTGTAACCAGGCACCATTTGGATTGCGAAACACACCACCAGATGTCAAGGGGACAGGACTAGGGGAAGGAAGACAGGGATAAGGTAGTTTATGGGAGATTCCATTTTTCCTACTCACAGCTATTCCTTGATATATGGCAGAGATGACATTTCTTTCTTGCAAGCCCTTTTAAATTCTAGTTTACATTTTCAAGCATTTAATAAGAGTCTCTTTTGTACACCTAGTAGATACCGGTCACCATCCATTATCATGTGATATTCACCACGGAGGGTTGGGAAGGGTTATAAATAGTATTATCATCTCTTGGTAGATGAGCAAGTGAAGACTCAGAGAGATTAAGTAATCGATTCAAGACCACCAAGCTAATATAAGAAAGTGGTGTTTTCTTAGTGACTGTCTATGAGTTCTGGACTGGTGCTTTAACTAATGATGCACCTTCTACCAGGCAAATCCCAGAACCAGTCTCATCCCAGAACTTTCTCTTTGCTGAATAGCCCCATTCCTTTCTTCTGTGACTATAAATTGGCTCTCCCCAGAGTTGACTTCTCTGGTGTGGCCATGTCCATGTGACTTTTCTTTCTCCCTAAACAACACAGAACCAATCAATCCATCAAACAATCAAAAGACACTCTTTAGAACAGGTAATATTGATATCCATCTCATAAGTTAAACTACTCAATTTATTGGTGTGAGTTAGGTGCTTACTGGGGATTACCACAGCGTTAGCTATTATGAGTAGTATTAGAATAATTATCTACTATATATCTTAAAAGTAACATAGCCTATAAATCTGGTCATATCAAAAGAGCCATGATACTTTTTGGAAAATAAACAAAGCAGTTGCTTAAATGTGCATTGTACATTTGGAGTAATTCCTATTCAGGCAAGCTGGTTTTATATTCATGACAAGCATTTTCAATTTTAATATGTTTGCTTACATGAGATGCAGATTGTAATTTAATGGCAGACTGTTTAATTATGCCTTCATTTGTATAAATTGTAATGTTGCTCCTGAATAAATGAAATAAAAGTCTCTTTAATTTCCTTCTCAATATTTAATTTAAATCAATGATAAACAGTGCCCTTCTCTTTGAAACAATGTTAATTAATATTCAGAAGACTAAATTTGTTTTTGGATGTATGGTATGTGTGGCATGTTGGTTTCATAATTGAACTGGAAATAAGATTGATAGAGTTAAATAACTTTTAAAGAGGGAAAAAATACTGTACAATTCTATTTAATGTATCTCTGCCAGTAGGAAAATGCACAATATGGGCTTTACATTTCAGACTGCTCATATAATTGTCATCCCATATGTAACTTAGAGTGTAGCTTTTGAAATATTTTTTAAATACACCACATAATTATTCAGATTGTAGAAACATTATTTTTTCTGTCAACTTGATCTGGCCTATTTGTAAATCCTATTAGAAAATTAATAACGTGAGGAGGAGAGTAAGGACAATAATTTTGCTCAGGCTTCATATCCCAGATGCTACATCCTTGTACTAGAGGACTAAAACAAGATGGTGGCCTTCAAGGAATTTGTCACTTAATGCAAAGACAAGGTCCAGAAAAATGGACAGTTTTAATACTTACAAAATGGTGAGTGCCTTCATAGAGAGTAATGCAGTATTCATGTTGGTGGGGGGAACGTGGGATACAAGCAACATTGCCAAAGTTAGCATCATCACCTTCGTTAGTGATAATCATGGAGTGTTGAGTCTCTCCTGTGTCAGTGTTCTAGGTGATTTCTGTTAGCTCATTTAATCCTTGTAATGCTCCTGCATGAAAACTCGGGCCCAAAGATAGTAAACAGCAGACATAGGAACTGGGCCTACGGTAGTTTTGCCTTAAGGTCCATATGATTAACTTCCCTATTATATGGCAAACCTCACGAAATATGCACATAGGAATGTTCAGATAGCCAGGACAGGTTAAGCCGATGGGTTTGGAATGGGCATAGATTACAGGACCCTCTCACTGAGGCTCATGCTAGTAAAGGCAACCCAACAGGTTAAAATATAATCCAAAGGCAGAAACTATCAGCATAGTTTAGAAATTATCTGTGCTGTGAAATTTCATTCCATGGGTAACCAAAGCAGTAAGGGAATTGAGGAAAGAGTCCACTACGAAGTCATAAAATTTGAAGACACCAAGGGTCATGAAGGCACTAGAAGAATCTGACCCTTTTAAGAGAAACCGTCACTGGTACATTAAGAGCAGAAATACTGGAGACCCACACAAGCGGGGAGTGGCACACTGCAGGTCCTGAGAGGGTCTGAGTCAGCAGGGATGTTGTAAGGGAATTGTGTCAGGCCCCAATGGGGGGTCGTGGTGAATCCAGAAAGAGAGGCAGACTGGGACAGGGCAGCAGATGGTGGTAGAGGTGTTACAAGTGAATTCACACATCACCCCCATGCACGAGTCAGGACCAGTCAACCCAGGAGACCCAGACCTGCTGCTTTCTCACTGCTTTTGCTTAGTCTCATCTTCTCAGCATAAGAGAATGCGACTGTGAGCTTAGGTCTGAGAATTTTCCATCCAGACTCTTTCAGAAGAGAGGGCAGCTCTTGTCTTACTGGATGCCAGGACATGCTTCTCTGGTGAGTGACCGCAGTGCCAGAGAATGGCACTCCAGGGCAATGGTCCTGCCATGAACCCCTGGCAGCCTTGCACACAGACACATAGGGCAATGCAGGTGAGGGCTTGACTTGCAGCTAATCTGAGTCTTGGGAAGACACCTTGTAGTCCTCTGGGGGTGGGAGGGGTTGGGGGACTTGGAAGGGGTTCCTACCAAGCCATCTCCTACTTAGCCCTGGGAGGCTATCATGAGACAATTCTTATCACCTCCTGGGTTCTCCTGGAGCATGGGGCTTTTTGCCCCATGTTCTCAAAATAGAGTTTCAGAATGTAAAACTGCTCAGCTGCCTGGAAGTAGCTTCTTAGAAATGGGGTGCATTATTTAATCAGGCGCTGTAACAAATTGCTGAAACATGGAGGTTTGAGACAACAGGATGTGATTCGTGGCTTTTGAGGGCAGAAGTTTGAAATGAAGATGTTGGCATGGACTCACCCCTTCCAAAGACCCTTGAGGAGGATCCCTCCATGCTTCTTCCAGATCCTGGTGATCCCTTCCTGGTGTCCCTTGGTTTGTGGCTGATTGGTCTAGTATCTGCCTCTGCTCCCCCATGGCCTTTCCTCCTCTGTCTGTGTCCTGTCCTCTCTGGTAGGGACACTGGCCATTGGAATTCGACCTCACATCAAATCCATGAAGATATCTTCTCGAGATGGTTAACTAATTACATCTGCAAAGACTATTTCCAAATAAACTCACATTCTCAGGTTCTGGAGAGACATGAATCTGGGGGACACTATCCAGCATGGTCCCAGGTTCCACAAGTTCGTGTTGCACTAATCTACCCTCTTTTGTTGTAATGTTGTCCTTTTTGGTGTATGAAGCAAGACCACAGGCGGCTGGTGCCTTTGACTGATGTTCCCTTCGCTATGCAAGTCGTAAACTGTCTGAATCAAAAAGTGGTTGGTGTGTTTCACTGGTGAGTCCCGTTGGGTGTTGGGCTTGGCCCTACCTTGTCTTGTGTGTGTAGTTGACAGTCACCCATCCAGAGACTGAAACCTAAACTCAAAGCCAACCAATGCTCTTCTGTCTTCCTCCAGCGCCCTGGTTCCTGGCAGTTCTGTGGCTTCTCCACTGACTGGATTCCTGATCCCTGCTCTTTCTTGGTCCCCATCATTTCTTGCCTGGATTACTATCACTGCTTCCTCATTGGTTCTTCTCAGTCTTGTCTTACCGCATCTCACTACACCCAGCACATCACTGCTAGACTGATCACCTGGAAGGTTTAAAAAGTACAACCACACTCCTGGGTTTAAGCCCTGTACGGAATTCCCTTTGCCTACAGATTAAGACCAGATCTCTTATGGCGCAATTCAGAAACACCACACATGCTAGCACCTGCTGCCACTTGAGCTGCCACGTGGCATGTGGCTTACCAGCACGTGGCAGTGTCTCCCTCTGCCCACACCATAGGCCCTCTGTCTGAGGGTCACCTAACCCACAGCAGCAGTCATTTGGTCTATGTAATCAGCCTCCATAGCCCTTTATTTTGTGGCAATCGTATCCTCTTGCACATTTTCATATCTCCATAGGGTGCTGACAGTTACATCCCTTGCAAGATTTTCCGAGGATTAAAAGTGGTGAAGTGCTTGGTGCACAGAAGGCACTCAACAAATTCTGTTTTCTTTCTCATCGTTGTAGCTGGCCCAGCCACGCATCTTGCCCATAGCTGATGTTCATTATGTTTGTAGATCAGTTGTTGAAACAATCAAGACCTCCATATCCTTTTGGAAGCAATTACCATAAATTAGCTTTATAATTCTCAAAATAGCTAAATGTCAACAGCAAGTTTATGCTATTTTTTCCTCCTCTAATTACCCCTTAACTTCCTCCTATTTTGAGAGCACCCTTCCTCCAATTTTTTCTTCTCCTTGGCATACTAGATAGACTGCTGCATTTCTCAAAGCTTTCCCCTTGTTCTCCTGTCCTATCCCCTTCCTATTTTCCCATTCGAAGTGTGAGTCATTTATGATCCTGTAGGCTCTCGGATACCTCTTTGCACCCAGAGCAGGAGTCGCTTCTCTGAGGCACAATGCTGCATTCTTTTGCCCATGCCATTGTTTCATTTTACAAACACTCATACAGAGCTCAGGGGGCCAAGCCCTGGACTGAGTGCTCTGCACAAAAAGATGAATAGTAGTGTTTTCCAAACCTATATGGTCTGGTCCCAGTCTAGACTTTTCCTCCTGCCATTTACTCCTTCATGCTTGCCTTTGTGGAATACTTCAATAATTCTGGATTCTTTCCTTTTCTCCTTTGAGAAGGAATTAATCCCGCGGCACCTGGTTAAGTATCCACTCTTGGTTTTGGCTCAGATCACGATCTCAGGGTCATGGGATCAAGCCCTGAGTCGGGCTCTGCACTCAGAGTGGTATCAGCTTAATATTCTCTTCTCCCTGTGTGCCTCCCCCACAATGTGCCTGTGTGCTCTCAAATAAATAAATAAAATATAAAAAAAAAAGAATGAGTTAATCCTCTAAAATCCAACTTAAAATGTCGGCTCCACCCGATGCCGCCCCAGTGGATAAACCGTGCCCTCCTTATCCCCCCTTGCATGGGTTGGACACGCCTCTTTTATAGAAAACCCGCCAAGCTGTAGTCATGATCGCCGCATCTTCACATGCCTAGTGGCCTGGGAGCTCCTAATGACACATGCTGCACTTTCAGGGATGATCTGTGGTTTTCTTCTCTCATCAGAGCAGCTCACAGACTGTAACCTTCGACTCTGAGGGGCCCTTCATTCATCTCTCTGCTGGCCTGACAGTGGAAATGAACGGGAACTGCCAAAGGGGCTGCAAAAGCCTTAGGAACTTCACACATGAAAGACATCTGCCCCCGAAGGGGACCCTCTGTCTGCGTTGGAGCATATCACTCAGTCCTTAGCCTTGTAATAAAATGCTGTGATCTGTTCTACAGGCATGGTGTGATGTCATGTCAGGGGGAAGAAACTTGACTTTTCTGGCACTTGGGCTCTCTGAAGGGACGAATAGCACCCCTCATGCAGGCTTTCAGACGGCACACATGGGAATCTCTATGATTTTAGCTTGTGTTGTTTTGGTGTTTATTTTGGTATGCTCTGCCCTGGGTAAATCCAACAAAATTATGTGAAAACGATAAGCATATTCTGGTCTGCTTGGGTGGGTGAGAATGGCAGCCATCTCTGGGTAACTTCTGCGCTCATATTCATGGTCAGGAAATTAGTGATGGTATGGTTCAAGGAGTATCCATTCGTTTCAGATAGGACCCCTGCCAAAAAGTGGGAGAACAGAGAAGAGAGTCCAAATCCTGGAGGAAGTACAGGCAGGATCCCAGTAGGTTAGGGCTGCCTGGCTTCCTAATGCTAATCAGAACTGCACAGCAGGATGCAGGTCTGATAACTGTGTTGAAGGCAAGGCTGCTTCTGTGAAAGCCACAGATTCCTAGGGCTGCCCACCTGCCTGGGTATGAGGCTCAGGAGAGAAGACTCCCATGCCGAAAATTCTAGGGAGAACAGAGTTTGTAATACACAGCTGCTGGCTGAGACCTCCTCTCTCCATGTTTTGCATTTTGTTGTAGAAAGATCTTAGAATCAAACCCCTGTTCATCCTCTGTTGCTTCTGGGAAGAGTGACTTTCTGGATTGTTGAGCTCCAGCAGATGGGTTCAGCCACATTCTCCTCCACTAAGCTCCCTCCTTGCAGGAGCACATGTTCTCCCAAGCTCTGCACAGTGAGTTGTTCAGTAACAGAACCCACGGGGAGGTGTAGGGGTCTCCAGAGCTCTGGGGAGAGCACAGGTTAACTTGTGGGTTAACCTGTGGGCACTATTAACATGTCCTCTTAGCTGTAGTCATAAGCCACAGCCTCTGATAATGCTTTAATAGTGATGAAGGTGATGTCTGATCCCTTCCTGTTTGATGTTTGTCATCTTTAAGTTGGTTCTGAGAAATGAGAGCATCACCTTTATGGTCCTAAAATCATATACCTAACACAGTTCACCTATGTAGTTACCAATGTCAACAGTGTTATTACTTTGAAATTCTGCTCCTTAAGAAGCAGAGTTGTCTCAGAACAAATAGTGCTTAGGAATTAGAAAGCCTGGGGGCGCCTGGGTGGCTCAGTGGATTAAGCTGCTGCCTTGGGCTCAGGTCATGATCTCAGGGTCCTGGGATCGAGCCCCGCATCGGGCTCTCTGCTCCGCAGGGAGCCTGCTTCCTCCTCTCTCTCTGCCTGCCTCTCTGCCTACTTGTGATCTCTCTCTCTCTGTCAAATAAATAAATAAAATCTTGAAAAAAAAAAAGGAATTAGAAAGCCTGGAGATAAATAATCAGCTTGTCATTAACTGAATAAGAATATGAAAGTCATGGTCTCTCTGAGCCTCACTTTTGTAATATGTTAATGGAAGACAATATGTAATATGTTAATATGTTCATTGTCACAGATGGCTGTGAGGTTTGATGTAGAAGTTGGAGTCCAGCACAGAGCCTGGCAGATGGTAGACACATAGAGAATGTGAAATTCCTTTCCTCTTTCATTTTTTCTTCTACTCCTTGTCACAGCTATGTCCAAAATAAGTATGGGTGTTAAGTAATGTAAACCCAAGGACTGACGCCAATGTGACTCTAAAGAAGGGGCTGGCAACATTTTTTTTTTTTTTAAGGCCATAGAGTAATAACTTAGGCTCTGAGGGCCACTCATCCCCATCACAATACTCAACTTTGCTGCTTGGCACACAAGAAAGAGTGGACAATATGTAAATGAATGTAGATGGTTGTGTTCCAAAAAAACTTAATTTATAAAAACAAATGGCAGATAATAGTGTGCTGACTCCCATTCTAAAGCACTGTTGAGATGTTATTGATTGATAATTCAAAATCAATGTCTGCCATGGTTCTTGCTGTTGCCATTATAGGGTGGAAGGCTGAGAATCAAGGAAGGATCAAGGGCACATGTAAGTGTCCAAATAAAATTGACCTGTCCCTCGTTGGGGTTCCCATAAAGCATTTTATCCCCTTTCTCTGTAGTGTCTGAACTTCTTCCCATCATAGCACTTATGATGGAGCACATTGTAGGAAAGTATTGCATGATTAATTTTATAACTCTAGAGTACCCAGTGCCTGGAACATAGCAAACATGCCACAAATGCTCTTGAGGGAAATAACATAATGAAAGTTTGAGGGCATACTTTTCACTGCTGGAAGGTTAGTTTTCCCATTCAATTACCACAAGTGTGTGTGATTCCCAGCCAACATCAGTTACTGCAAATTGTTGTAATTCCTGGCATCTTTTCTCTGCTGAAGGCTAGTATCACATACCTTTCCCCCCAATCCCCTTTTTTAAAGATTCTCAAATGCTGATTTCTTAGCCGACCTCCAATTCTAGACATCATTTTCTCATGGCTCTCTTTTCAGAGTCATATTCTCTGAGAACACATTGACATGAGGAGGCTCTGTCTTAGGAACCTAATACCCCATGATTGTTGTTTTTGTCATGATTGCTGGCCCCTGGAGAATGCAAGCTAACTTGTGACTTACTTATCTTCATATTCCCAGAGTCTACTAAGGGTCCTGGAAGACAGCAGACTCTGAGTAAATGTTTATTGCAATGAACTTGAGCTAAATGTGAATGAATGCAGTCCTGGGCCCTGACTTCCTGGAGATCATAGTTCAGTAGGGGAGAAGTTGTGGCCATGAATCTCTGTGATGCTTGGTAAAAATCAGTGCTGTAATAAAATGTAGCCAAGTCCCTCAAATGACAAGATGGTAGTTATAGACACTCACTCTGATGAGCAAGTGCAGGATGGAACCATATGAGTTGGGTCTCAATGGATGGGATTTGGATTAATGGAGCTGGTGTGTTTTCTAAGCAGCAGAAACACAAACATCAGAATTGTGCCTGGAAGGACAGAGGCATTAGGGATGCGGGGTGGCTGTATCACTTACTGAGATCCTTTGACATGCCAGGGATTTTAAGTTCACTCGTTTTCTCTTTTAACATATGCAGTAAATTTCCACAAATTAAGTGTATACAGCTGATAAAACCAAGGCTTGAAAGAGATTCAGTGACTTGCCCAAGGTCACACAGCACATTATAGTCTGTCTGACTCCAGAATCCAAGCAACATGGACTCCAGCTGGAGGAACCAGACTTCTCAGTTAAGAGGTAGGCTTAATTTGGGAAATTCCTTCTGGGTTTTTAATACCTATTGACTTAGTCTGAGATTCTAAGTCCCAGGGTCATCTCTTGCCTGAAAAACAGCTTTGGGATAGAGAAATATTCTCCACATACTTCCAACTTCTTTTCCTTTCCAGTAACCCCAGAGCCCCCAGTACAAGGCCATGGCCCAGGACTGACACACACACACAGAAACCCAGCATATTTTCTGAATCTCTTCCTTTGTTCTCATCAAAGTCAACCATTGTCTAGGACACCTGCTCTAGGAAGCCCTTCTTTATCTTTCCAAACTAATGTGTTTCCTTTTACTGAAACCATTTGGCACCTTTTCTAATCCTGGTGTACTTTCCCATTTGGTTTCCACAGGAGTTCTCGTAGCACACTTGTGCAAAACTTGACCATCCTCCAAGGCATCCGGGTTCCTGACTCCCCCAGTGCAAGTCCATTTCTCTAGACTAGGCCCTGAATTACCCTCACTGCCATTCTTTTGCTGCTCTATACTTCCTCTCTCAGTAGCTTGGACCACCAGACTTAATTCCCAAAGCTTCTGCTGGTGAGATGTTTACACAGATCTCTTTCCAAGGGTAGCGTGTGTTTCTCACAGAAGGAATCACATCATTGATCCCCACACCTAGCCATTGTCTTTGCCCAGGAAAGCTTTGTTCCTCTGAATAAGGATGAATAATTTATTTTATATTTGCACCTTATCCACATCCAAAACAAGTATTAGAGATAACCTAAACTCAAAAATATATACAAGATCCTTACAACAAGAATATAAAATCTAAAGCAGTATCGAGAGACTGGGAATAAATAAGCCAAGTCCACTGGTTATATACTTTTATATAGTTTCTCTCTTTCAAAGCTTTAAACTTAATTCTGAATTTTCTAAAAGCCAGGGCAGAAAAGAGAAAATGGAATTTCATGTAACTCACACTGCTGGGGTTATTGTGCTCCTGTCTTCTCTTCCCTCTCCTTCTATTTCCCACCAGCATTAGATCATCATGCTATGATCATGACCATCACATACCTGTTTCTTCCTTGTGGCCCCCAAGGGTCCAGGCTATGTCTGTCCTTGCTTGTTCATTTGAAGGTTGCAGACATAGTTGGCAGTCTCAGAGTCAATCCTGACTACTTTTGCATTATATGTGAGCAAAGTCAACCCAAACCAGCCACATCCTGCAATATTCCTCTTGATACCTGGAAATTTGACTAATAACCTCAAATCCAGTTATAATTCCACAGAAGTAATTTCTATAGTTACCCCACTTTAGCTTTTTGGTAGTAAATCACAAAAACCCATTTAGCTGACTGAAACAGACAAAAAAATTTTGAAAGTATATCTTTTTTTTTTTGAGGACATGTTTTTGTAATTTGTATTTTTATTTATGTTGTACTTTTTTGTAATTTTATTTTATTTTTTTCAGTGTTCCAAAATTCATTGTTTATGCACCACTCCCAGTACTCCATGCAATACTGCCCTCCTTAATCACCCACCACCAGGCTCACCCAACCTCCCACACTTGTCCCCCCAAAACCCTCAGTTTTTTTTATCAGAGTCCACAGTCTCTCTTGGTTCATCTCCTCCTCCCATTTTCCCCAACTCACTTCTCGTCTCCTTCTCCCAATGTCCTTCATGTTATTCCTTATGCTACTCAAGTAAGAGAAACCATATGATAATTGACTCTCTCTGTTTGACTTATTTCACTCGCATAATCTCCTTCAGTCCCATCCATGCTGATACAAAAGTTGGGTATTCATCCTTTCTGATGGAGACATAATATTCCATGGTGTATATGGACCATATCTTCTATATTCATTCATCCATTGAAGGGCATCTTGGTTCTTTCCACAGTTTAGTGACTGGGGCCATTGTTGGTATGAACATTGGGGTACAGATGGCCCTTCTTTTCAGTACATCTGTATCTTTGAGGTAAATATCCAGTAGTGCAATTGCAGGGTCATAGGGTAGCTCTATTTTTAATTTCTTAAGGAATATACCCACTGTTTTCCATAATGGCTGCACCAACTTGCATTCCCACCAACAGTGTGAGAGGGTTTCCCTTTCTCCACATCCTCTCCAACACTTGTTTCCTGTCTTGCTAATTTTGGCCATTCTAACTGGTGTAAGGTGGTATCTCAATGTGGTTCAGATTTGAATCTCCCTGATGGCTAATGATGATGAATATTTTTTCATGTGTCTGTTAGCCATTTGTATGTCTTCTTTGGATAAGTATCTGTTCATGTATTCTGCCCATTTTTGACATGATTATCTGTTTTTTGAGTGTTGAAGAGTTCTTTATAGATCTTGGATATCAGCCCTTTGTCTGTAGTGTCATTTGCGAATATCTTCTCCCATTCCGTTGGTTGCCTCTGTTTTGTTGAATGTTTCCTGTGCTGTGCAGAAGCCTTTGATCTTGATGAAGTCCCAAAAGCTCATTTTCACTTTTGTTTCCTTTGCCTTTGGAGACATATCTTAAAAGGAGTTGCGGTGACCCATGATGAAGAGGTTACTGCCTATGTTCTCCTCTAGGATTTTGATAGATTCCTGCCTCACATTGAGGTCATTTATTCATTTCAAGTTTATCTTTGTGTATGGTGTAAGAGAATGGTCGAGTTTCATTCTTACATACATAGCTGCCCAATTTTCCCAGCACCATTTATTGAAGAGACTGCCTTTTTTTCCACAGTATATTTTTTCTGAAAGTATATCTTAAAGAAGCAATGACAAGGCTAGAGACTGGGGTTGGTACAATGGACCAAAATATTAAGCATGGAAGAAACTGAGAACATAGGCAAGGGATAGGGTCAAACTCTCTGGTTAGAATATCAGTCACTGGACTTTGCCATTCTGCTGTGAGTGATCTCCCGTCTCTGTCCCATTTGTCTAATTTTTTTCCCAAATTAAACATGGAGGGTGAAAGCCATTTACTGATGAAGCTTAGCCATCTACCTGATTCTTAGCTTCCTCCAGACAGGAAAAAGGAAGATGTGGGCATCCCTGGTGGGGTCCCTGCTACCCACTAGAACCCAAACCCTTAGATAGAAAGGAGTTTCCATGTTGGGCAGAGAAGACCCAGCAGGTGGTGCACCACCTTTGCTTCCAGCCTAAACTTGCAGGAGGCAATGAGCTTCTCAACATATTTTGATGGGTCGGTACACACTCTCACTTCAGGCATGAAGGATTGGCAGTTTCAAGGAAATTAGGCTTATTTTATGTGGCCCCAAGTGATTGGACTAAAAATATGATATCTTTGTGATTGGGAAACTATTCTCAGTGAAACAGACCACTGACAAATAGCAGGAGAGTCCCAAAGATAGAATGCCAGTTGGGAATTGAGTCAAGTTGAGGCCACGTGATGGCTCGACAGGGAATACCTAGAGCTTCACTGTCCAATGTGGGAGCTGAGATCTAAGTTTGAATTAACCCAAATTCCAAAATGGAATTCTTCAGTTGCACTAGCCACATTTCAATGGCTTAGGAGCCACATATGGTCATGTATGCCATATTTGACAGCACAGAGAGGTAATTGTCCCATCAACACAAGAAATTCTGTTGGACAGGACTATTATAGAGGGTTTCAAAGCATCAATCATGGTTAGACCCACTGGAATTAAAGCCTTTCAACCCGACAGTGGAAGTGAAATTGTATACCACAGACCAGACATTACTGGCACTTTTCATGTTCAAGAGAAACAAAGCAAGCGTTCACACAGGAGATGACAATGAGACTGTACCCCATAATAAATGTACCCCAAAATAAATTAAAGGAACAGATAGCAGCTCTTCTAAACTTTGTTATCCATCTGATCTGTGTTCTGACTATTCAGTCCTGCGTTGAAATGCAAAAGTGGTCATAGGCAAGCCAAAAATAAATGAGTGTTGCTATGTTCTGATATGACTTTGTTTATAGTGAAATTTGAATTTCAAATAATTTTCATGTAGCACAAAATATTTCCTTTTGATATTTTTCCTTCAACCATGCATAAATGTGATCAACCTAGTTTGCCAGCCCCTTCTCTAAAGGATCTCTCAGATTGGGAAAGACTAGGAGGAAAAGGTCATCTGATTAACCCTCTCCAGTTCCTGCCATTGCCAGAACATCCAGGCTAAAGCAGTAGTGTCTTTCAGTAATGTGATGTAACGTGATGACTGTCCAGTGTCGTGCTCCATTGTTCCACCCTTGACTGGCTTGAAAATCAATATCGCTAAGGACTTATGAGAACAAAGTAAGGAATTAAACAGACCCACTTACGAATATGTGCTTCACTACTTCCTTACTATGCAACTCTGAATAATTTACTGAATCATTTTATCCTTCTCTTTTGTTGTTGTTGGTACTGCTATTTTGAATTATAAACTATGTCAACTGCATGTTTTAGTTTTTTTGTGGTTAGTTTGAGGATGAAATGAATTACAGTAAAAAAAGCCCTTTGGAAATTATCTGTCAACTCAGTATTGTAAGTGGGAGCCATCGTTACTCACACTCAGATAAGACGACAGTTGAATGGAAGAATGGTTGAATTGACGTCAAAGTTTGCAAATGTAATGATGTAAGATTGGGAGAAGATCGGCAGAAAACATATGCTCTTTCAAAGCCAGTTAGAATTGTGCTCATAATGCAAGGAACCCTTCCCAAAAGGAACGATTCTGGGGGTGATGCTGACTGCTAAATGTCATGTAACATCAGGAATCCTGACTCAGAAGGGAAGGAGAATTATGTATTTGATTGGAAATGTATTTCCTCCAATTTGCAGGAAACTATGATTAGTTTCCTGCAAATGAAGCTTTAATTGGACCCACTTTGAACTGATGAGCAGATCATGGAAATGTGTCCTACGTCTCGCAGGTGGATTTGGTCACACTTGAGTACCGAGTGCAGGTTAGTTTAAGCCTAGCTGTACCAGGCATCTTCCTTACCAAAGACCGTTGCAGAGCAGAGGGCTGGAGGGAAGGGTGTTTGATGTTTCCTCATTTAAGGGCAGAACCCCCTCAAACCATCCAGATTATAGAAGGCATGTCATTAGTTGTTCCTCCTTTTTCTTTTTTTAAAAATTTTTTAAAATTTCTTTCCAGCGTAACAGTATTCATTGATTTTTGCACCACACTCAGTGCTCCATGAGTACGCATCCTCCCCAATACCTTTATTCAACCCTGTAAGGATAATATGGACCAAAACTGTCAGTTCCTACTTTCTATATTTTCTCACAAACACACAAATAATAAGACCGAGCCACACTCTAGAATTCATCAGAATAACATCACGTGACACTAACAAGAGACCTATAATTCTGAAGAAAACGGTTCAGTTCAACAAACATTTAATGAACCTCAACGCCAGGCATTGTGATTTACAGTTGACTCTCGAATGATATGGATGTGAACCACACAGGCTCACTTATATGTGGATTTTCCCAGTAATGACAGCAGAGTGTTGTAGATGGATTTTCTCTTCCTTATGATTTTCTTAAGATCGTTTTCTTTGCTCTAACTGACTTTATTGTAAGACTACAGTATGTAGTACAGATAATGTTCAAAATATTTGCTAATAGATTGTGTTATTGTTAAGGCTTCGTTTCAACAGCAAGCTATGCATACTCAGGTTTTTAGGGAGCCAGAAGTTACACACAGATTTGTGATTGTGTAGGGGTCATGAGAGGCACTCCTCATGCTGGTGTTGTTCAAGGGTCAACTGTATATACATGATCTTGAGAACAAATATGATAGCCCTTACTCTTAAGAAGTTCATAATCTGTGGCACTTGGGTGATTTAGTGGGTTAAAGCCTCTGCCTCCGGCTCAGGTCTCAGGGTCCTGGGGTTGAGTCCCGCATCGGGCTCTCTGCTCTGCAGGGAGCCTGCTTCCTCCTCTCTCTCTGCCTGCCTCTCTTCCTACTTGTGATCTCTCTCTGTCAAATAAACAAATAAAAAGTCTTAAAAAAATAAGTTCATAATCTACTATAAAATAATTAAATGAACAAAACGCCTTTTTTTAACAGAAAACTCACTTTAATTTTTTCCTATATTTAACATACAGTGTTATATTAATGTCATGTACAATATAATGATGCAACAATTCTCTCCATAACCCAGTGCTACATAACTCGAGATAAGTGTCTCTTAATCCCCACCACCTGTTTCACCATCCTCCCACCCACCTCCCCTCTGACAACCACCAGGTCTCTGTAGTTAAGTGTCTGTTGTTTTGTTTCTCTCTCCCTCTCTCTCTCTCTCTCTTTTTTTGAACAAAATGATTTTTTAAGAGTAGGGAGAGTGTGGAACCAAGTACAACGCCTCAGTAGTGTCCAAGAAATGTCCGGCCACTCAGAACCATGTCCTGGTTGTCTCCTGCTTAAGGATCCCCAGAACATGGGCAGCTGTAGGGTTCCATCCTGTCCCAGCTACAGAGGTCAAGCCATGGGTCCTGGTACCAGTTCCACTTACATCTGGCAGGAAGGAGGGGCATATCTTCCTTCCTTCCTTCCTTCCTTTCTTTCTTCCTTCCTTTCTTTTTTTAAAGGTTTTTTTATTTATTTCAGAGAGAGAGAGCACACAAGTGTGCAATCGTGAGTGGGGGCAGGGTCAGAGGGAGAAGCAGGCTCCCTGCTCAGAGAGCCTGATATGGGGCTCAGCTCCAGGACTGTGGGATCATGACCTGAGCTGAGGTCAGACACTTAACCAACTGAGCCACCCAGGAGCCCCAGGGGCACATCTTCCTATTTTCACAAAGGCTCAATGTATTTACTGGGGCTTTATCTCATTGCGGAGAAAAGAAGGAAAGAGGAGCAGGCAGAGGGAGAAAGGAGGAAGGCAGAGAAAGAGGAAAACCCTCCATGGGTTGTTGGTAGAAAAGAGGGTTGTAAAGACAGGAAGAAAGAAAGAAGAGAGGCAGATTTCTCTCCTAAGTCAGAACTGGAGGGACATCAGCAATCCCTCAGTTCATGGTTGGCAGATTTTTTTCTGGAAAGGGCCAGATAGTAAATATTTTTTATTTTAAGGGCCCCCTGGTCTCTAAAACAACCATAAAATGCTGCCGTTGCAAGGGACATTACCTAAACAAAAGGATATACCTCCATACCAGTTAAATGTTATTGACAAAAGCCGGCAGCTGGTGCACAGGCTGCAGTTCCCTGACCCCTGAGTTTTCACCCACAGTTACCAGCTGAGCATCTCGGCACCTCATCAGCCAAGTTCTGGGTGATTTCACGTGCATCATCTCATTGAGTCCCCCCCCCCCCACCAGCCCTGTGAGGGAGGCCCTGTTTTCCTCATTTTACCTGTTTTCTCACTTTCTCATTTCTCATTTTACCAATGAAATTGAGATTCAGACACGTGCTTGACAAGCCTTTCCGTGAGGGTGCCTGGGTTTTTGGGTTGTGTTTTTCCATTTTTAACCCCCGTAACGATTCTCAGCTCTGGTGTATGTAACAGGTGCCCAATTCTGCATGTCGGGAGTGGGAGTCTCAGGGAAGGTAAATGACTCGCTCAGGAGCTGTCAGTAAACCGTGCCAGGTGGAGAACAGAACATGCTTGTCCTGAGCCTTTCCCCCATTCTCTGTCCTGGCTGATTGAATCTGGCTGGTCCCAGTATTATTTCAAATACGACGTTTTTATTTCAAAATTTTTTAAACTAAGAAGAACCTATCCTCTCTGAGCTACTGAAATGGAATGATTACCTTGAATATTGTGAGAAACTGGCTGAATGCCAGAGAGAACAATGTCATTCTAATTTGGTCTGTTTTCAAGTCTTCTCCTATAGATCACTGGGGTTGGGGGCTATATTTTCCTTTTCAACCATGAACAGCATATTCGCAACCTGAGATGACGGCTTTGGAAATCTGAGGTGAGTCTATCTTCAAATAAACCTAGTTTTCAGTAGCATCCAGCAGTCACAACCCATTCGTTGTGACCATTAAAACAAATGCCTAGAACGGTGAGCTTCTCAGCTCAGGGATAAATGGAACCTTCCTTATGATCGAAATGGGGGCTCTATCCCGCAGCTGGTTTCCTTCCTTCCCTTTGTGAGGATCTGCAAGCACGGCAAGGGGTTCAGACGGTGGACAAGGACGTGACACGGGACTCTCGGATCAAGCTGAGAAACAGAGATGGTCTTCAGAAGCCTTGTTTTCCACCCCATTTCAGCCCATCCTGTCCCACTTCATCCCCTCCATCAAGTTCAGCCTTGTTCTGGGGTAGACACGTGGGGAGAAGGAGAGATCACAGCAGGAGAAAACATCTGCTTTGATGTCAAACCTGGATCTAGGTCTTAGGGTGTGGCACCATAAGGTCTTTACTTAATCCCACTGAACGTGAATGTTTTCATCTGTTAAGTGGGAAAAACGACCCTTGGAGTCCTGAAGTAGAATTCAGAGCAGGTCATGTGTGTATAACACGGCCGACTCACTGCCCATGTTAGGGAATATTATTTCACTCCTCCCTTTGCTCTCGAAGAAATATACTATGGGTGAGACGCCATCACCGATTTAAGAAACTATATTAGTGTCAATTCAAGGAAAGCTGTGGGAGCAGCTCTCACACAGAAAATAGCATCTTAACTGGGAAAAACAAGGCAGGGGTATGACGGGGATGGTCAAGGAAAATGGAGGGGACGTTTGAGGAGACAGAAGAGTCCAAGACAGTGACTGCAGCAGCATAAGAGGAATTTGCTCTTTATTATTTTTTTTAAATTTTTTTTTAATTTTATTTATTTATTTATTTTTATTTGTTTATTTACAGCATAACAGTGTTCATTGTTTTGGCATCACACCCTTATTTAAATTCTGGTTGATTAGCATACAGTGCCATATTGGTTTCAGGAGTAGAATTCAGTGGTTCATCACTTACATACAACACCCAGTGCTTGTTAAAATCCGTCCAGTGTCTATGAATTGGATTCCTATGCACCGGTCTGGGTGCTAGTGGTAAGTAAGACAGTCAAGGCTCCTCCTTCATGGAGTTGAAATCTCGTCAGGGCAGTAGACACTAAGCAGGTGAATGGAAAAAGGAGACTATTTCAGTGAGCAAATGTCATCAGACAATGGGTAGCATGGGCATGAACGAAATCAGAATGGACTGCTTATTTAGATCGGGGAGACGGGATTCTTATGGGAAGGAGTCTTTTGAGCTGAGACCCACATGGTATGAAGGAAGCGTACAGGAAGCTGGGGGTGGAGAGCTCCTGGTAAAGGGAGAGCCGTTAAGGCTTGGACAGGCTGTGGGTGACAGAAGGAAAGAAAGACATCCCATGTCCTTGGAAGGCGGTGGAACGGGACCTGAGACAGAATTGTGGGTAAGATCTGGGTCTCATGGGGCCATTTAGGGCCACAGCAAGGGGTTTGAATTTCACTGTTAGCATAGTGGAGACTTTTTAAGGAGGCTAGTGGCATGATCTAAGATCTAGGACAAATGTCATCAAGGTTGTGAGTTTTCCAGTTGTAAGTGATGGTGGGTTGGGCTAGGTAGTTAGCAGTGACCATGGAAGGACATAAACCTAACATTTTTAAACAGAGCTCCCATGGTTTGCTGATATAATGAAGGATGGTTCAGATTAGGAGTAGGAAAGAGGAAGTGAGGATTGCATTAAGAAGAGTGACAAAGGTGTAGAGGACCCAGGATGTGATGCTGCCTGAGCATATATGATAACCTAGATGATCATAAATTTACTGATATGATGTGATTTATCAACTGCAGTCCCCAGTGTCTTTACAACATGTAAAGCACTCACTCCCATGTTCATTTGCCTTTTTCTTTTTATTTAAATCCAATTCAGTTAACATATACTATATTTTTAGTTTCAGGGGTATGATCCCATGATTCGTCAGTTGCATACAACACCCAGTACTCTACTCCATCAAATGCCCTCCTTAATGTTTACCACTCAGTGACTCCATCGCCCCCTACCTCCACTCCAGCAACCCTCAGTTTGATTCCTCGAGTGAAGAGTCTCTTATTTTCTTACATAGGTCTGTCAGCAATCTGTGAGTAGAGATTATGGGCACCCATTTTATGGATAAGGAAACTGAGTCCCAAAGAGGACAAATAGTCTTGCCCAAGTTTATTTGTGTAAGTGGAAGGGTTCAGGGCTTAAGGCAAGTCTCCTGATATTGGATCCTCTGCACATCTTATTACAACATAGTGCTAATTAATTTACTAGAAACCCGGAAACTGAAATCCGTTCCCTACAATGTACCCATTCCAAAAACAGAGTAGGGTAATGCAAAGAACCAAGACTGTTAGTGAAACCTGCGTTCACAGCCCCAAAGTATCAAATACTGATCCTGTGACCTTAAGCAAAATTTTAGCCTCTACCTCAATTTTATGTGTAAAGTACAGTTCTTGTACTCAAAGCAGAAGGTTGCTGTGATTCAATGGTTTATATAAACTACCTAGTGTAGTGTATGATACTTATATCGCTTATCCTTAATTTTCTAGGAACCAATGAAACAAGAAGATTTGTAGCTCAATAGTATTATGCCTTTATATGGCTGATGTCAGCACAGTTAAACTTCTTACCTCTATCAATATGACTAATGACCTACTCTAACAGCAATAATGATCAAGTTAATGATAATGCTGATAAAAATTACAATAAAAAGCTTTAATCAAAGAAGGCATAGTTCCCTACAGAATTACAAATATTTCTATTGGCTATGATTCAACATGCCTTTGCAAGTCAATCTGTGGAAAATACTATAATAATAGTCATAGCTAGTAGTTATTAGGATTGTTGATATGCCTGGTATTGTGTTAAATTCTGCATATATTCATTTCTCCCTCACAACAAAACTCTGCGTATTAGATTCTGTTACTCCCTCATTTTATAGATGACAGATGGAACACAGAGAAGGTGGATAGCTCATCCAAAGTTACATACTTTAGTTGTCAAAATTAGTGTGTGATGTCTGTAGTTGCAGACTCTGTTCTTGGGTGTCCACAGCGTTTCATAACGAGAAGGAAGGATTAGCGCTTGTCTTGTGTCCTATGTATGCATGCCGTCAGCCTTCAGTTAGATGTTATTAGCTGCCCATCTGCCACCTTCCCTCTTAAAGAGCTCCTGCCTGTGTGTGCATCCTTGGTTCACAACGTCCAGATACTAAGCAGTAGTGGAAAGAACATGCTTTGTCAATAGAGAATTCTGACCTGGTGTCTTCTCTTCTGTGCAAACCCCAAAATTCTTAAATTCGTCCCAGGACAACAGGTCATTTATGTGTTAAATGTGTCTCTAATCACCAAACCTTAGTAATTCATAATACCTAACATTTCTGGATTTTCCTTTTCTCTTAAATGAAAGTTATCTGAGGAGTAAAAAAGGACATAGCTCAATGGTCCACATGAAGATAAAGCTCAGAGCCCTTGTTGCGATATAACTATTATTTAATTTATTTAATTGATGTTTGGTATGCACGGAGGAAATGCGGAGAGTAGGGGCCAGCTGCACAACCAGTTCTGAGCACCTTCTACTGGTCAAAGCGAGCTGGGTGTGAATGATGTTGAGATTGTATTCAAACTCTCAGTGATTTGTAGATGGGGTGTTTACAAAGATTTAAATAATTTCCACTGTGATTTTTGCCGTGAACTTCGCCCAGATCCAAACACCAGAGATCATTACCTACTGGATGTCTCTATTATTTTTTTTAAGATTTTATTTATTTATTTGACAGACAGAGATCACAAGCAGGCAAAGAGGCAGGGGGAGAGAGAGGAAGGGAAGCAGGCTCCCCACTGAGCCTGACTCGGGCTTGATCCCAGGACTCTGGGATCATGGCCTGAGCTGAAGGCAGAGGCTTTAACCCACTGAGCCACCCAGGCACCCCTGGATGTCTCTCTTATCCTGGATGTTTCCTCTTTGTCCAAATGCTGGCGTTGTCTTGGATCCAATGAACCCAAACATTAGGTCCCACAAATTAAGGATTCTGTCCCGCGGGTCTGTCGTCCACCCTCTGCCGGAGGCACACACTTCAGATGCCAGTTGCCAGTGTGGAGATTGTTACTTGTGCTTCTGACCCACTTGCTGTAAGCCAGAGGTTTCCATGACCTGTCCAAGGGTTTAATTAATTTGCTAGAGTGCCTCACAGAACTTGGAGAAGGTTTCTAATTACTAGATCACCAGTTTACTGCAAAAGGATGGAACTCAGGAATAGCCAGATGGGAGAGATGACCAGGGCAAGGTGTGGGGAAGGGGTGTGGGGCTTCCAAGTCCTTTCCAGTCATGTTCTACCAGCGCCTCCAGGTTCACCGGCCGGGGAGCTGTCACAACGCTGTCCTTTTGAGGTTTTGTGGAGGCTTCACTATATGGGTA
This sequence comes from Meles meles, assembly GCF_922984935.1. NCBI lineage: Eukaryota > Metazoa > Chordata > Mammalia > Carnivora > Mustelidae > Meles > Meles meles. Next base: position 5,145,365 of record NC_060066.1, read on the forward strand.
GACATGATAATTAAATTAAATTAAATTAAATTATTATTAAATCATTGACCATTAGTGATTGATTCCACCTCCAGGTCAAGGGGGTGGGACTGAAAGTTTCAACCCTCTAATCACGAGGTTGGTTCTCCTGGTAACCAGCCCCCATCCTTAAGAGAGTCCAAAAGCCACCTCATTAACATAACAAAAGACAGCTTTAGCTCTCACACATTTCGAGAGTTTTATTTTTTTAATTTTTTAAAAAAGATTTTATTTATTTGACAGAAAGAGAGATCACAAGTAGGCAGAGAGGCAGGTAGAGAGAGAGGGGGAAGCAGGCTCCCCGCTGAGCAAAGAGCCTGATGTGGGTCTCCATCCCACCACCCTGAGGTCATGACCTGAGCCGAAGGCATAGGCCTAAACTACTGAACCAGCCAGGGGCTCCAAGAGTTTTAACACAGTATGCCAGAAAAGGTAAGGGAAACCAAATATATATTTCTTATTATAAATCACAATATCTCAGTTTCCTATTAAGCCTCATTTTGAGAGAGTGAAAATAATAGTATTGATCATTTTGTGATGAACCTGTTTAATCTTTGAAGCTATGCTTTAGGTCATCTTACTGTCTCAATAGATCAGTGCGCCAGCCAATAAGCATACGAGGCCCCAAATATTATAGAACATTCCGACGACCACAAGTCTTGAAGGCTCACAGCTGAAGTTCTGGGAACCCACCTGGACCTGACTTCTTACCAGCAAGCTAGTCTGTGGTGCTTTTGGTACAAATGGCCCTAGAATGCATGTCCTCAGTATAGATAATAATAGTGTTTGTATTTTTTATAGATTTTAATTTTAATTTTCACATTAAACAATGTATTGTCACTTAGCTGTCTGTCTTCTCTAAAGCTGACTGAGTGGGGAGTTCTTGGGCTTCAGAGTCAGAGAGACCTGTGTAGGAAAGCTCACTCCATTTTTTAGGTGTATGATCCTAGGCAAGGTTCTTCACTTTTTAGACTCAGTTTTTAATCTGTAAAACAAGGTTAGGAGTATCTGTTTGGGGGACTTTAAAGGAAGGCATAAGCTAACCTATGTCAAGGTGTCAGCCAGATGTCAGGGACAAGGCATTCTCAGTTCCATGGACCTGGCTGTTCAAGGACATTCAAGTTCTTTCTTGCACTGCAGAAAAAGTCTCCAATGGGAGTGAGTTTTGATTCTCTTTCTGACATCTCTCTTACCCTAAGTCTGTTGGTTTGTACTGTGTCTTGGCAAGATGTCTTAAATTATGTTGAATTTAACTGTTCACGCAGAGAGGATTGAAGCAGTCCAGGCTAGAAGATTCCCGAGGCTGACCTATGAGATGTCCAGCCAAGTGCTGGTTTTGGGGGCTGTTTGTTATGCAGTGAAAGCTCAGTGATGAAGCAGAATGCTACACGTTGGTAAGGAGAACAGCGTGATTGTTTTGGCCTTGTAGGGTGCCTTCAAGGACCAAAAATTCTTCAAGGAGAAGCTTCCAGTGGAAGGGTATTTAAACAGAGAATTCCATACCCACATTTTCTCTTTTTAGTAAGATCACTCCTTTGCCCATATGAATACCAGATTGCAAGGGGACAAGTTCCTTATCAGAGAGAACAGCCCCAGCAGAGGTCCTGGGGAAGCATGAGAATTTAAGGCAGGTCAGTGCAGTGAGGAGAGGGAGGCATGCATCTGAGCTTCTGGGGAATGCAGAATGATCTCTTCTGGGAAATGCCTCCTGTTTTTCTCCACTTCAAGTTCAAACTGTTTCCTCTAATATTTCTAGGACACTTTATTCTCTTACAGCAGGAATTCCTGGTATCTCTGTGCTGGCCTGCCCCCGCACCCCCCCCCCCCCCAACAACTCCCGACACAGCGAGAGCTGTATCTCTTCCCGGATCCTGCCATTCCTCACTCAGCTGTTCTGCTAGGGGCTTTATAAACATCATACAAATAAGTCAAAATGACCTTAAAGTGACTTATGCTGTCCTCAATTAGTTTGTCATCTTTTGTCTCTTCTAGGAAATAAAGCATCTCCTTGCAACACCTCAAAGTTTGGGTGCTCCCCGCAGGGTCTCTGATTTGGTTGACTAAACACCTCATCATTCTGGGGAATAGGTACCACATAGCTCTCCCCCCCCCCCACCTGTTTTTCTTCTCATCTTCAAGTTCAACTGTCAGTGTCTGTGGTGTTTCAAGTCATGCCACTCGGCTTCTGAAGGCAGCCGGCTCTAATATATTTGGTCAGGGAGACACAAATACTTTCCATGCCGAGACTCACCACTCCAGAAAATTGGACATGAACTCCAAACAGAATATCTCTGCAAGGAAAATGGTTCTATTACTTCATCTCTGGACGGAGTGGGGCCTCCCACCCCCGTGAAGGGTTTCTGTCTCTGTTTTTCCCTTGACAGATCGAATCCTTGCCAAGACGGGTGCCGTGGTCATCTCTCAATTCGCTAAAACTGCCGTTTTCAGTCAGGGGTGAGAGCTAGCCGTGAAATCAAGAAATGGTAAGGAGGGCCAAGAGCTGAGGGGACGAAGGGGAGGATTTCAGAATTAACCGGCTGAGGCGAACTCTGTTGAAGCTAACTGTGTACTGGAATATTTGCCTGAACAGAGGCCACGTGGTTCTCTTCTGGGCTTTATGAGGCACATCTGTGAACTGTGTGTCTGCGTGTCTGTGGCAGCAGGGAGATGATGAGGAAGAGGAGAGGCAAGAGAGAAGGAGAGAAGAAAGAATATGGAATAGGGTGTTGGGAGACTTGGCATTCCTTTTAGGTAAAGAAGCTTTTCCTTCCATTGTGAAGTCTTCCACCTTATGGCATTTCCCAGCTGGGTGACCATAGGCCAAGTTGACCTTTCTGGTTCTCAGTGAAATGTTTGCAAAGTGGGATAATTTCTGCAAGTTCTCTTTGCCCTACTGGGTGATTGATGCCTTTACTCCAAGTAGAATCACTGGTACCCTCTCTGTTTGTCAGGGATATTTCAGGTTCTTGATGCATTTTTTTTTAAAGATTTTATTTATTTGGGGCGCCTGGGTGGCTCAGTGGGTTAAGCCGCTGCCTTCGGCTTAGGTCATGATCTCAGGGTCCTGGGATCTAGCCCCGCATCAGGCTCTCTGCTCAGCAGGGAGCCTGCTTCCCTCTCTCTCTCTCTCTCTGCCTGCCTCTCTATCTACTTGTGATCTCTCTCTGTCAAATAAATAAATAAAATCTTTAAAAAAAAAAGATTTTATTTATTTGACAGAGATCACAAGCAGGCAGAGAGGCAGGCAGAGAGAGAGGAGGAAGCAGGCTCCCTGCTGAGCAGAGAGCCCGATGCGGGGCTAGATCCCAGGACCCTGAGATCATGACCTGAGCTGAAGACAGAGGCTTTAACCCACTGAGCCACCCAGGTTCCCCTCTTGATGCATTTTTGTTGAATGAATGATTGAATAAGTGTAAAACTCAAAGGCATTGAGCTAGGTTGAAAATCTTTGACTTTTGTTAAAATCACATGCTCAGATATTTAAGCATTTTTTTTTTTGTTGTTGTTGTTGTTGTTTTAATTTTTTGCACTGTGAAGGGTCTGGTGGGGCATTGGGCTGTGACTACATTGAAATGTAAACACACCATTAGTATGCCCAGGCAAGACAGATGCTACTGTCCAGAAATATGTTACAGATGGTTATCCTGCATAGCCTGTAATGTTCTGCCAAGAAAGCAGGTGACAATCAACATCTACTCAAGCACTGTTTATTTTAAGAAATCATGCTACATTCTATCCAATATATTGCATACAGGACTATTTTATATGTTATTTAAAATAAGTGAACATTTCTGTGTAGTTACTCTATGCATAACATACATTTGATTTTGTGGTACAAAGAATTCCTAAGTCACAGTTGAAAAGTTCACTATATGGATAAAGTCAATTCTATTCTTTTAAGCTTTTTTTCATCAAAATGTACTTTTTCACTACAGTGTATACCTGAAACTAATATAATATTGTATGTTAACTAACTGAAATTAAAATAAAAACTCAAACATTTAGTTTTTAAATAGGTAATATATTTATCTAGCTTAAAATATTCTTAAAAATCTGCAAAGATATGAACACAGAAGTCTAGGTTCCGTACTGGACCACCAACACCTGTCCTATCCCATTTTTATAAGCTTTGTTGAGGTATACTGATATATATTAGAATGGCCCATATTTAATGTATACATTTTGATGAATTTGGACCTATGCAAACACCCATGATACCATCACCACAATCAAAGTACTAAGAATATCCATCACGTCCCCAAATTCCCCTTTGTTCTTTCATGTGCGTGTATTTGTGTGTGTGCTTTTGGTAAGAACGTTAGCCATGGGATCTATCCACTTAACATATACGTTTTTTAAGATTTTGTTTGAAAAAAAATGTCTACACTGAACCTGGGGCTTAAATTCACAGCCTTGAGATCAAGAGTCCCACGTTCCACTGGCTGAGCCAGCCAGATGCCTCACCACTTAACTTATTTTAAAGTGGATGACCTTTTATTATTAAGGATAGATACGATGTTGTACGGCAGATCTCTGGATATCTACAATGTTTTCATGTTTGTAACTCCCCATTTCTGCCTCCTTGTAGCCCCTGGCAACCACCATTCTATTCTCTGCTTCTGTGAGTTTGGCTGATTTCGATTCCTCCTGCAAACGGAATCGTGTAATGTTTGTCTTCTGCGACTGACTTATTTCATAGCATAACGTCCTCTGGGATCATCCAAACATTAAAATTTGGGTTGTTCTGAGCTTGGCTATTGTGAACCACGCTGCAGTGAACATGGGGGGCAAGTGTCTCAGAGAAAGTCATTGTCTTTGGGCTTCTTGTAGTCTTCCAGGTTCTTCAAGGCGTGCTGGGACAGGCTAGGAATGCTTTTACTCAGGCCATTTCTCAGTGTTGTTTTTGTAGCTGGTGACCTTGAGAGACGGGGTAACATTCCTCCCTGATCTAGTTTACACCCTGCTATAGAAGTAACAGAATTACCGGGGTGCCTAGGTGGCTCAGTGGGTTAAAGCCGCTGCCTTCGGCTCAGGTCATGATCTCAGGGTCCTGGGATAGAGCCCCACATTGGGCTCTCTGCTCGGCAGGGAGCCTGCTTCCTCCTCTTTCTCTGTCTGCTTCTCTGCCTACTTGTGATCTGTCTGTCAGATAAATAAAAATCTTAAAAAAAAAATAAAGTAACAGAATTCCCAAACCAGGTATTCCTTAGATGTGAAACAAACCCACTGTGTGTGTAACCATAAACTGGGCCATATTATGCTCGCCTCCCCATGGGATGGGGGCTGGGGTGATGGGGGGGGCAAGAGGAACAAGGCTAATGTGATGATGACAATGTCACTTGCTTTCCCATGGGTGGAGAAGTCCTTCACCTCCAACTCAGGCATCTTCTGTCTCCTGCCAACATTCATGCAATAGTTACAAGCTAACTCTGTAAAGAGGGAAAATGCAATCTCGAAACCAATATCCTATTGGTATGAAGAGATACAAGGTAATTCTGCAATCTTCTTCTTCCTCTTCCTTCTCCTCCTCCTCCTCCTCCTCCTCCTCCTCCTTCTCCTCCTCTTCCTCCTCCTTTTCCTCCTCTTCCTCCTCCTCCTTTTTCTTCTTTTTGCAGGGTATAGTTCACCTTGCCAAGAGCTTGGATTGACCAGGACAAAATTAGCATACAAACTGGCAGATATGGCTCAGCTAAAATGCCCTCCACACCATTGTGAAATGTTGATGGAAGTACTTGAGACTAATTGAAGTCAAGTGGCTAGTCATTCTTGCCATCTAGACCATGAAGATCTTTAAATATTTTTATGTCTCTATTCTAATTTATTCTATCATTGTCCACCAAAGATAGCAACTGTAGGAACTATGTACACCTTGTAATTTCCTCAAGCTCATTTTATTTTGTTAACTGCTTTCCCAGTGGGAACAACAGTTAAATCTTTACCATGCAGAATTTTGGATATTTGAATATTTTGGGAGGGGACCAATGAAATATCTGGGGAAAGAAGGAAGGATGTCAATAGGGACCATGTTCTACCTTATGAGGTAGATTTGGGGTGATTGATTTGACCAGAGTTCAGGTTTCAGATTAGCCACACCCCCCCTCCCCAGGACAAACTCACTGGACACAGTATCACAGTATTTGTCTGGAGTGAGGGCTTTAGCTTCCTCTTCTCAATTTTTCTCTGCAGGACACACTTTTTTTTTTTTTTTTTTTAATGGTTGAAAGAGGTTAAGGGATCTAGTGATAGGAATCTTTTTTTTTTAAAGTGTTTCTTTTTTTTTTTAAGATTTTATTTATTTATTTGACAGAGAGAAATCACAAGAGAGGCAGGCAGAGAGAGAGGAAGGGAAGCAGGCTCTCCGCTGAGCGGAGAGCCCGATGTGGGACTCGATCCCAGGATCCTGAGATCATGACCTGAGCTGAAGGCAGCGGCCTAACCCACTGAGCCACCCAGGCGCCCTAGTGATAGGAATCTTGATCTTGACTTAACCTTGTCATTTCTAGGTCTTGACTCTACAAAAGCCACCTCACCCCTCTAAGACTCAATTTTCTTACCCGTAGATGAAGGAAACTATGCTCAGCCACAGCGAGGTTAGGAGGCTTCAAGATGATGCATGAGAAATCCCAATGCTGACATGCTCGCAGAGATGGGAGAGTTGTCTGACTGCTTTCCTGAATGTACTTTGTCCCAGATGCGATCCCTGTCCTGCTCCTCTCTCCCAAGTCCTACCATGCCAGGTGCCCTCACTGACTTCTAAATATCAGTAACTGAATTTCATGGTTGGGGAACTTCTCCATAGCTGGGGGGTGGGGGGCAAGACATATGCATGATGGGCCCCTAGCTGCCCCAAGCAAGGACGGAGAAGAGTCGGTGTATAAAACATCCAGTTACTTGGCTCTCAGATGGTATCACTCTCAGGCATTTCCCAGGGACACCCCATGGGACTTCCCTGTGTCCAGTCACCCACAGTGACAGGAGAGCTCATTCTTTACTAGTTGACTCTTCGTGTTCTCACTGTCCTGTCCTTGTTTGCAGCGTCTTCCAAATGAAGTACTTGCCCTTGAGTCCTTGCCTTAAGGAGGTCAATTCCTTGGTCCCCAGGCCTGGGTTCTTCCCATCCATCACACCTTTTCCTATGTGAGCATTTGTAGGAAAGTAGGTGTTTTCCTAGTCCTAAACAAACTTATCCAATCTGCTGCTGCTGCCTAAAACAAAGCAAAACTCACCCCACCCCCTCCACACACACACACAAAGAAGAAAATCCTGTGTTGGAGCACAGAGTGGTTTTTGTCACATGGAACCTGAGTCGTATAATGCATTTACCTGCTGGTGGCAGGCAGAAGCACACCAAAGGGTGAATAAATGATTCTCATACCAAATTCTGTGAGCTGTCTGTTTGGGAGGAAGGTTGGAAAGTTTAAAAGTCTGACACAGAAAACAGAGAAAACCCTGGGAGAAGCAAAAGACAGAACACAGGAGTTCAAGATAGTCCACTGCCCTGTCTAGAGACTGTGAGACACAGGCTGGTTCCTTTTTAATCATGGCTGCTTTCATGTAGAGAGGGGTTAAGAATTTACATAAAACATCAAAACACTTTATATTTCATTTATTAAAGTTGTTTACCACCTCGGGTACCTGGGTGGCTCAGTTGGTTGAGTATTTAACTCAAGTTTTGACTCAGGTCCTAATCTCAGGGTTGTAAGATTGAGCCCCGTATTTAAGATGCTCTCTCTCCTTCTTCCTCTACCCCTCCCCCACCACTTGCACGTGCATGTGTTCTCTTTCTCTTTAAAAAATAAAAATGCTTACAACCTCTATCTATTCTAATAAATATTTTTCAAGGTCATACTATGTTCTGCATAGTAAGGGGGAACAAAAACAAAAATACAAAAGATACAAACAAACAAGCACAAAGGGAGGTGTCTGGAGACAGGAGAACTCATTCTTTACTAGTTGACTCTTTGTGTTCTCACTGCTCTGTCCTTGTTTGCTGCATCTTCCAAATGAACTTCTTGCCCTTGAGTCCTTGCCTTAAGGAGGACTCTTCAGAGAGTCATGTTCTAGTTTAGGGAAGAGAGAACATAAATAATTGTATACTATATTGTCACAGAGTAACCTTACATAACATTGTAATTTTGTAATTGTGTACTGTGCTGTCCTAAGGGCAGTGAGGTGGCGGGAGTACGCAGAGAGAGACATGCAGTAGGAACATCGCAGTTTTATAGGCTGGGCAGATGGCCATCTAATGGGATGGCCAGAAAAGCTTCCTCCTAAGGTGACATTTGAGCAGGGACCTGAAGGGACAGAGAGAATGATCCGTACGTATGTCCAAATGTAAGGAGAGGTGGGGACCGTGGAGAGGAACAAAGATGAGAACCCTGGGTGGCTGGGGAACACAGGAGATGTGAAGAGAGGCAGGAGGGTGGTGGGGAGCTGAGAGGGAGGCTGGCATACTGGAGATCTGCAAACAGTGTGTCTGAAGCCTTTGTGACAGGAAGGTCCCCAGCAGAGGTCAGATACAGAAGGGGGAGCCTAAGGGTGCCCGGGCAGACAAAAATCAGGAGGATGAGACTGTGAAAGGATAGTGCACAGCACAGAGGCACAGGTAGGCTGGGCAGGTGTGAGGAGAGCTGGGCAGGAGGCAATGGAGAGCTATGTGCAGTGGAGCCAAGGCCAGATCTGTCTGTGGAGTGGAATTTATCTGGGACAAAGCTGTTGAAGCCCATCAGAATATTTCTTCTACCCACAAGCATGCCGGGTGGTTGATGTTAGCCTTTGTCTGCCTCCCTAGGGATTGGCAGAAATTGAGAGGGTCGGGGGACCTTTGTTGTCATGGGCTCCAAGTCTCCAAATCAGAACTCATGGCCTTAATAAGATGCAGAACAAGTAGTATCCAGGGATTCAGTTCCAGTCCGTCTTCTTCGTTGGGAACTTCGAAATTCCGGTCGTATTTCTTGCAGCTTTCTGATTGTTTTGTCTGACTTGAATTACAAGGTTGGAAACAGCCACCCCCCCCCCATTTGAAGGATACTGTATAGGATCTATTTCAGTCCTACACCCAGGTAGGAGCGTTGGAACTATTTTGTTGCTTTTAGTTATTTCATGTTGTTCTTTTGAGCAAGAGGAAGGGAAAGGGACACTGGCAAGGACTGAAAACTTAAATCTAGGTGGAAAGAGACTGTCACCCAGACGATGAGGGCACTGGCTCTGGCTTGGACTCTGATGTGCCGTGTGGTCTTGGGCATACCCTCAAGTCCTTGCTGGATCCAAATTTCCGGAACATGAAATGTGGTTCTGGAACAGATGCTCTCCGAGCTCCTTTCTGGCTCTGATATTCAGGATTCGAAGCAGAAATGCCCAGATGCTATTGAAGAATGTGAACATATGGATGAATTTCTGACCTGCTGGCGCAGAAGCCGCCCCCTCAGTTCCCAGGCAGAATGAGCTCATTACCCAGGATTGCACAGGTGTCTCAGGTCTTCAGTGGGAAAAATGTTTGGATCACAATTTCTTAACACCTTTTCAAAATATTTTGCTTTGTCTGTCCTTTGGTTCCCGTGCCCTTCAATTTTCTGTGGTAGGAGAATAAAATGGAGGGGTGGGGAGGAAAGAAAATTACTGTCACTTTTTAAGGAAACAATACTGTCTTGTGTAGTGCTCTCCAGAAAGTCTTGCAAACGTTTTAACTTCACATAAAGAAGCGTTTAGGATGGTCTGTTAAGTGCTCAGCTCCATGCCAGGAGCCGGGGTGACAAAGGTTAATAACACATGAGTTCCATCCTGCAAGAGCTTGTGATTTCCTATAGAAGAGGGACCCCGACAGATTGTAGCCTGCTAACTGTTACAAGAATGGAAAACAAAATTCCGTGGGAGCTCCAAATGGCCCTTAACCTGGTTTGAGGGTTAAAATGTCTGCCCCACGCACCTCCCTTGTTTGCTTTGTGGATGTGATAAGGTCATACGCACAGAAGTACTATGAAAATGTGTGATGAGGAACAAGTCTTCATTGTTACAATACAAATTTTCCAATTTTTCTCAAAACATGAACCACGTGAACACCTTGCTAAGGCTCTTCTGAAGTCTTGCAGAAAGTTTAAGCTTTATTAACGCCCCAATAACTTACCCAGGAATGGCTACATAATTTACAAGGTCCAGTGCAAAATGAAAATGTGGGGTCCTGTGTTCTAAAATCATAAAGTGCTATCAAAATGCTCAACGAGTGTACTCAGACTGTAAGCATCAGAAAAATACTCCCTGAAGACATTGAGCCAATGCTTACAGGTGATGACAGACAAATTTGTCATGAGCTCAGGTATGGACAGTCTTATCTTTTTTACTGGGTGTCGGTTACGATATTTCCAGGGAAGATCGCCAGGAAGGATCCACAAGCTCTAAAACCAACTTTTGTGCAGGAATAAGAAAGCGTCTATGGTTGGACATCCTCTGAACTAATTACCCATGTTTTCTCTGTCGCCTGACTTTGGACCTCCATCCCCATCCTTTGCCTTTGCTTCTCACAGTTACTAGGGAGCCATATTGTATCAGACACGCATCCAGATGAGGAAAGTGCTCCAGGAAAATGGGGGCCTGCTGGGACACAGGGCATGCTGGGACCCGCCCCGGCGACAAAGGCCAGGAGACTATACTGATCCTTAGTTAACATTGGGAAATCTAGGAGGAATCCAAGGCCAACAAAATGGAGAGTGTGACACGCAGCAGCAAAGTGTGCAATGTCACCTGGGTCTCATTCCATATACACATCATTTGGCCTTTGAGTATCAGAGATTAATTTTAAGATTGGCACTTCTGAAATACCTCCTGAACCTCTCCTGATTGGATTAGAAACTTGGCCAGATCGACGGATCTCAGGAGGGTAGAAGGACGCCAGTCAATCCAATTTTAGAGAGCTGATAAAGGGAGCACCTGGGGCAATGCAGGAGCAGTAAGCTTCAGGTCAGACATCACGTGTGTCCCACACCCCTGTGGATGGGCAAGGAGTTCTCCCGACTGGCTCCTCCTCTTGAGGGGAATGTGGTAACACAGTTCTTGATTTGATTGCAGGTTCAATGAATTTTGTGCTGTGAAGTATTTGCTACATATTATTGGTATAAGTTTCATCTTCTTTATCTGCCAATCTAAGACAACTGCATTGATTTAGCCTGGGTTTCCCAGAAATAGAACCTGAAACAAAGGCTTGAGTATATTTATTTTGGGAGCAGGGTACATATAGCAGCCAAGCTCTGAAATAGGAAAAGCCAAAGCAAAGACGCATTATGGAGTTGAAAGACTGGTCCCTTATAAACATGTTAAGAGCCTTGAGAAAAGCACCTCAGGACTTCCATTCAAAAAAGTGGGAAAAGTGGGAAAAAAGTGGGAAGAAGTGGGAAAATATTTATCCATTAATTACTGCATTAGACTACTCTGGCTGCTATAACAAAATACTATCACTTAAGCAGCAGACATTTATTTCTGAGTTCTGGAGGCTGGGGAATTCAAGATCAAGATTTTGGGGGTTGGCAAGGGCTCTCTTCCTGGTTTGCAGATGGCCTTCTTGACAAGTTCTCACATGGCAGAGAGTGAGTGACAGAGAGCTAGCTAGTGTCTTGCTTCTTTTTTAAGGGCACTAATCTTACCAGAAGGACCTCACCCTCATGAGCTCATCCAAATTTAATAACCTCCAAAAGCCTGACTCTTAAAAACCATCACTTTGGGGGTTAGGGCTTCAAAAAATGAATTTTGAAGGATAGAAGCATTCCGTTCATAACAGCTCCCGCTCATCTTTACTCAAAGTTTCACTCCTTGGGGTTTTAACTACTCTGCACTTCTAATTTGCATGTAATAGTCTCCTTGTGGATTCTTGTGATGCTTCTTGCAGTAATGTCAACAGAGAAGCCCCAGGGGATAAGTAAGACTGACAAGGATCTGAGGTGGAGTGTTGGTGGAGTGCACCTTATAGAACAGGTCACTGCAGTAGTGGTAGGAATAAGGGACAGACGATGCTGGGGAGGATATTAAAGGTAAATGTGCGGTCATAGCAAGCAACAGGCAACTCTTTGCAAGTATATTCTGAGTATTAATGTTCAGAAACAAAGGCACAAAAGAATCACCCAGGACTGTATGCGTTAGCTTCCTTCTCCCCTCTTTTCTCTGCAGACATTCCTTATTTCTTGTAAGTAAGGTCAAACACCGTTAGTAGAGCAGCACTTAGAATCAATCTTGAACTATTTACAGATTAGGGAGCCAATGAGTTTAATGTAATGACAAGGCCTATGCAGTTCCTCTTTCTATAAATTGTGTTCTTAATAATTGAAACATTTGTTGAGCCTTAATAATTTCCCAATAACTGTCACCCTAGGAGCCTATATTAAAGCCATATCACAGTGGGCTCATCCCCATGAATGCTCTCCATCTCAGTGAGAATACTTTCAATCTAATTAGTCTGTGCAATTTAATTTGTTCAAGGAAAATCACTGGGGTTTAATTGAATTCAATTAGACACAAATCAATAGAAATCAATTCCAAATGACTAGCCTCCACATTCATCAATACAATTAAATTTAAATGAATCTAGAGAAGATTTACCTAAATGGCTGACATGTTTCTACAATTTACTGCAAATAACTATGGTATCTGGTTGTTGGTGGGATCTTGGGAGGTTATGTACTGACTCCTAATGGGCTGATGCCATTGTTGGGCTTGGGAGAGTACATATTGAAAAATAAATATAGGATATTCTCTGTATTTTTAGAGAAATTCATAAATAGGTGGTTCATCCATCTTCTCAACACCCAGAAGAAGTAGGTCAGACTAAGTTTATCTTCAAAGGTAAGGCTGTTATGTTGGGTGTGACCTTCCTGTAGATCCTCACAATGCTAGGATGTCTGTGTCTATCTGATGACGTATGAACGTCTCTACTTCCTGTGAGCCCTCCTCTCCCGCCTGCAGCAATGGAAACATGTGTAGTCTCTCTGCTTCTGCTTTTGCTCCGCAGCTATCTGTTCATCATAGAATGTCCAGAGTGATCTTTTCTACAACATAATCACAATAGTCAATATTATGGATTGTACAGTGTGCCAGTGTGATTCCGATGGCCATTAGATCCCATGTCAAGAAATGCTGCTTTGGACCAATGTCCTACCCATGGTGGGCATCCCCCCTACTTCATTTTTGTTGGTGACTAGTAACTCAGCTTCTTCCAGTGACGTCGGGTTCACTCTGTTATGCCATCGACATTTCTAGTTTTGCGTTTTGGGTCATTGACTCCGGGTGAACTCTAAAATTCCACAATATGTACTTTCACTCAAGTATCCCACGAACTTGCAGATGAAAGCATTCCTAACTGATATATTTCTGAAATCCATTGGGGATATAATAGGGGTTTAGAACTTTTTTAAAAATTTATTTACTTAGGTATTTTTGAGAGACACACAGAGAGAGTGCATGTACATGAGGTGGGGGGGAGGGGCAGAGGGAGAGCCAGACTCCCCACTGAGAGGGGAGCCTGATTCGGGGCTCAATCTCAGGACCCCGGGATCATGCCCTGAGCTGAAAGCAGACGCTTAACTGACTGAGCCACCTAGGTGTCCCATAATGGGGGTTTAAAATAGAAAATGGGCATCAGGGGTCCAGAGCAATGGATGAATACCCAGGTCATGAAAACTGTGTTTCTTGTAAAGGTTTGAAAGTTAGGCTTTTAGGATCATGTCTCTAAAGCAATCAGTTTTCAAGTTGGAAAGTTGTGACTTCTGAATACCTTCATTAATTCACATGTTCATTCATCAGAAGGACTCTGGATACAAAGTAATATTAGACTTGACCTACACAAGGTAGAGTGGTCTGGAGTTAGTTTCCCTCTAACATGAATCTGCTACCCTAATTGAGCTTCTGGAACTACACAAAATACATAGGATTTTCCAAAAATTGTTCAAACACTTGAAGGCAAATGCCATTCCCTCTCTTATAGATAAAATATCTATAGATACTGTGTTAATCCTCATATGACAGTTCCTGTACCCTTAACAAATTGTCACTCTCCTCAGATTTGCACTTAGTAAGTAGAGCCAGACTAAACTCCAAAACCAAGTAGAACATTAGCAAAAGGGGAGAGCAGTCCTTTGCTTGGGACACTGATTACATTAAGCAGATTACCTCCAAATACTAAGGGATTTTCGTTTGGAATAGAGAAGACAGTTGGGTTGCTGTTTATTTTTAAATATTGGCAGGGCTGCCACAGTGAGGTAGAGAAAATGTGTAACTAGAAGTTTGGAAAAAAATGTATTCAAGTAATAACTTTGTCTTTATTCTACAATGTGTCTTTGGGAAAGCCACATAATCATCTTGGTCTCTGTAATTGGAGATACTATTAATACATGTTCCCCAGGTTCAGGTGAGGACTGAGATATATATTTTGTGATTTGTAAAGTGAAATGTGCTGGATTCATGTGAACTGTTCTTTAAAAATTATTGTTTTCTTCTTTTTGAGGCTCCAGCATACTACAAAGAGAGATATTATTAAGGGGTAGCTGTGAGGTCAACATAACATTGAACTTTTTACTATCTCTCCCTGCCTACTAACTGGCTAGACTATCTTAATGAGAAGTAAATCTCTCACCATAGTAAATGTTGATAGAAATAGAGCCAAGACAAATTTGTCCAGAATCACATATTGTAGTTGTCATTTTATATTGGTCTCAATTTTATGATATATATTGTCAAGTTGGTTTCACACTATGTGATGCACTCAAAAAACAGACAAAAATTAAGCAGTTAAGTTAGAGAACTGACTTTTCAAAACATCTTAAGTTCAATATCTTGGGGAGGTAAGACAGGGATTTTTAAAAGTGTGTCAAACTCAAAATGTTTGTATCAGTAAAATGGCGGTTTCTTGTCAAGGGTTCCTTAATGTGGTTGATATTCTGTATTCAAAGGGAAGTAGGGGAATGCTGGGCGGGAGAGGCAAGGGTGGCTTTAGTTCAGAGAGATGGACCTTGCTGCTCAGAATGGGCCAACAGAAGCTAGGATATGCCAGAAATTATCTGCACATCAATAGCAAACACATGCAGGTCCAAGCTCTTACCCTCCATTCCCAGACACAATGAAGATGGACATGTTATGGGCATAGATAATATAACAGGTAAATGGATATTACAAAACGTGTTTGCTGCTGTGGTTACAGGGGTGTGGTGGTTGGATGAGGAGTGGTCAGTCAACAAAGAGGGCAGGGGAGGGGATGGTTTATGGATCTATGCACAATAGATGGAAACTCAGAATTTTGAACCTCCTGCATTGTACATCATAACCTCTCCTAGTCATGTAAGGTCAAGGCAACTGTAGTAGATCTAGTACACCTACCTTGAAAGAGGAAGGAAGTTCTAATTCATTGCAGTTGACTTTCCAAATTAACGCTTGTTAATATTCTCCTGGGTGAGACCATGACATGTGGTGTCCAAGGGCATGGATTTTTCTTCTGGTGCTAGTCTTATCAGATGCTTATTGCAGTGGGAAATTTACTTGAGTACTCTGAAAACTTCAGTATCCTCATTGATTAAAATTAGTATTCCATCAACTCTCACTTGACAAAGATTTGATGTGGTTTAAAGAGTTTATAAAGTGTTTCACTCAGTGTTTGGCACATGGAAACACTCAAAGATGTTAACTACATAAACAACAACAATAATATCAACAATAACACAAACACTAATAAACCAGAATCATAGGCAGTGTAATCACCCTCTGGGTTCTATCAGAGCCAACATGTTTCTCCCCTATTTCTGTAAATCTATGCAACAGCAAACAATTATCACACACAGTTCGTTTTAGAATCTATAGAGACTTTTGTATACAGTTCACTTATAATAGAACTGTGTTGAACATTATTAATTCCCTCATTTTAGAAATGAAATAACTAAGACTGAGCAAAAGGAAATGACTTGTTCAAGGACACGCAGATAATAAGTTACAGTAAACTAAGAATTCTCATTTGATACGCCATTTTTCTGAATCAGTAAGGATATTGATGTATATGATAGACATGGAATATAGATACAGATAAAAGAATAGAGATGGATACAGGTAGAGATACAGATATTAGCTATCCCTGTTTTCCAATTTTGGTATCTTTCCACATTCAGATGTCCCGTGCCCACGTGATTTCTCCCTGGATTTCAACCTGAACCTGAATGATTTCAATCATAGTGCATGGAACGTGAGTTCTGCGATGGGCTCTAAATAATATTTAGTACAGTCTATGTACAGGTTAAAAAAAATGTAACTTCCTCAAGGTCATTTATAAAACAATGACTTTGCTTTTAAGAGGCAACTGTTTTAACTCATATTTTTGTTACTATCATATGCTTCTTCCATCAGAGTTGATGTGTCCTGATTTTAACTCTATCCTTTCCCAGCTCTTAGAGAGTAACCTAAATTTAGAAGCAATATATATTTCTGTATGCCCAATAATCAAGCGTTGACATCACAACGGCACCCCTGTCACTGAGCCACCCTAATATCTAGAATTGAATTCATAAATATTAACCACTATAATGCCATCTCCTATCTCTGTTCATAAGCTAATGGGAACAGAAGGCTACTTGAAGCTAGCTGAGCTTAATATTTTATTTGCTCTCCCATTTGTTTGTTTATTCATTTTATAAACATTATTGAGTGCCTCCTCTGTACTCAGGGTCATTCTTAGCAATGTGAATATGGCAGTAAACAAGTCAGACAGGATTGTTATTCTCATCAATCTTACAGGTAGGAAGAGGAGACATTAAATAAATGATAATTTCAAAGCACACCAAATTTTGAGAGAGAAATAGATGTGCATGCTTGTGTGTGTGTGTGAGAGAGTGACTTTACACAAAGGAAGAATCTGTCTAAGGGTGAAATTTGGATTGATATTAGAAAAATGTGGGAGATGGCCATTTGAGGAGCCAGGACATAAGAACGTAAGGAACCATCATCACAGTATCTCCAATACAGGAATTATCTTGCTGTGTTCAAATAGCAGAAAGGAAGCGAGGTGCTGGGATCATTGTGGGAAAGTGGGAGAATACTTAGAGCTGAGGTTAAGACCATACGTGGGGCGGGCGCCTGGGTGGCTCAGTGGTTTAAGCCACTGCTTTCAGCTCAGGTCATGATCTCAGGGTCCTAGGATTGAGTCCTGCATCAGGCTCTCTGCTCAGCAGGGAGCCTGCTTCCCTCTCACTCTCTCTGCCTGCCTCTCTGCCTACTTGTGATCTCTCTCTGTCAAATAAATAAATAGAAAATCTTGAAGAAAAAAAAAAAAAGACCATACATGGGGCTAGATCACGTGGGGTTTTGTAGGCCGGGACAAAGGGTTTGGATTTTACTGTAAGCATGAAGGCTGTGGAAGAATTTTAAACAAACACACAAAAAGTACAAAGTTTGTTTACGGAAGATCATTCTAGGGGATAAGGAATTGTGGGTGTTAGGATGGGGAAAGGAAAGGTTGGTTAGGAGATCACTGTGTCTTCCGTGGGGCGATGACAATCATTTTGACCAGAGTAATAGTGTTGGTAGAAGGAGGGAACACAATCGACGTGTAGTTAGATCCACGTTTAGGATATCCCAGTGGAGTGGATATTGGGGAAGAGGGAATGTTAGGAGTATAGAAGGTGAGTCTTAGTTTTCTTGTTTAAGCAACTGGCAGGCAAATGGAGCCATTTATTATGATAAGAAAGATGTGTTGGTAGAGCAGGTAGCAGGAGTAGGGTGGATAAAGGGCCAGGAGGGAGTCCTAGTGGAGCAGAGGAAGTTACAGCAGAGTGAGTGCCTCCAGCACGGGTCAGTAGGATCTTGACCATAAATGGTCTTCTAACAAATTTTGCGATGTTACTGATAAAATCCCAGTGTAACTTACAAACTGATAGAGCTCGAAAAAGGATGACCATGTGAGGGAAGCTCTCGAGTAGGTAAATCGGGGTCGAACACTAGGTGCTCAAATACAAGTTGGTTGAGTAGCCTTGGTAAAATCCGATACATTTTTCATTTTCCATTTTGATAGATGAGAAGACAGAGCATCTGGGTCCAGACGCAAAGAAAAAAAATTGTTATTTATTTATCAGAGGGAGAATGAGTGAGTGCCTTTCAGTGAGTTTTCTTTTTTTAATAATGAGTTGGGGAAAGTTATTGGCTGGCTAGATTGGAGGACAGAATGGTAGAGGTTTGAGTACAGATTGCAATATATATAACGTCTTCAGAGAGGCTGAAAAATAAAGTTCCAGGAAATATTTAGTAGGTGATATTAAATAAGTACTGGAGTTATGGACATCAGTTTAAAGTACAACCAGTCAATCCCAGAGTCCTGGGATTGGACCCCACATTGGGCTCCCTGCTCAGTGGAGAGACTTCTTCTCCCTCTCACACTCCCCCTGCTTGTGTTCCCTCTCTCGCTGTCTCTCTATCTCAGATAAATAAATAAAATCTTAAAAAAAAAAAAATAGAGTGCAACTAGTCAACACAGTTCTGAGCACTCCAACAGAGTCCATAGACACAAGGAAAAGGGTTGGTCCTCAGATTCAGAGTAAGGGAAGAGCAAAGGAACTGAGGATTTGGGGAAGGGTTGCTAGAGATAATGGGTTTCCATATCTGTAGATGGAGGAAACACAGACAGCACAAGATGAGAGACAGTGAAAAAGTGATAGCTTTGACAAATGGAAAGTCTCAGAAGATATAAATATTACTGTCTTAGTTTTCCAGGATATAGTCTTCTCAAGGAGAGGGAGATAGTCATCAGAAAATAGGATACTAAGAAGAAGATTGTCTAGGAGACGTTGATGGTGTGATGGTGTGATACAGGGTTAGCTCACAGAGTCAACTAAGTAGGGTGGAACGCAGGGTCTTTGCAATGGAGGGTGTCTAGGAATGGAGAAGTCAGTTACTGGGAACTGATCTATTAAGGGGATAAGGGCAATTTTATAGATTCCAAAATATACCTTCCACTATCATTTCCCATTCTCTTTTTCCTCTCTTTCTGGGATTCTAAATCCATGTATTCTAGGATTTTGAATCTGTCTAAGTATCCATCCGTCCATCCATTCATCCATCCATCCATCCATCCATCCATCCATCCATCTAAGTGAATTTTGGTTATTGTATTTATTATTTACAATAATTGACTTCTTTTTAATAATTTCCATTTGTTTTAAGATTTTTCGCTTGTTTATTTGTCATAAATGTATTTAACTTTATGTCTTTAAATATGTTTCTCATCAAGGCTTTAATATCCTTGTCTGATCATACCCATATCTCTGGGTTTTTATTAACCAATACCCAGAATATAAACAGTTTCCACATTAATAGGGAAAACAACTTAATAAACTAATTATAAATGAGAAGAATGAATTTTTTTAGGAATGAATAATTTATAGGAGAATAAATGGAAGACACTTGACATAATGAAAAATGCACTAGAAACCAAGGATATACAAATTAAAAAAAACTATCAGATACTATTTTACATTAGATAGGGGATTTAAAAATACATGAAAAAATTAAAATGATCACCTTTTGGTGGAGCAGTATGTTCACTAATGCATGAAGATAAGAACACAGATTTCAGACGTGCTTTGGGAAAACAACACAGCATCATTTTCTGAATTCAAAATATGCTTACCTTTTGATCTATAAATTACTTTTCATGATAGATGCACTTCTCAAACATGCAGACGTTTCTCTCCCACCCTCCACTTCCTCTGCCCTTATTCTGATTGGGAGCCGAAGAGAGATAACAAAAAAAAAAAAAAAAAAAAAAAAAAAAAGGATCAAAATTGTTGCTAGTTTTCTTTGAAGGGAAAAGAAAAGAATCCTTGTGAAAATGACTCTTACAATGCACAAATTGTAATCTACACTTAGAATGAAAGGGCATGAATCAAGGTCTCTCCCAGCCTTTCGTGTTTATTTCCGTTTGTCTTAGGTATGCTGAGTAACTGGTAATAGATGGTGCCAGCTGTCCCCCTAAAGAATTTTATATGGCCCACCGCCTTCCTCCGCTCTGTCGCTGGCATGCATAATGCTACCTATTAAACTCATTAGTTGTGCTCCTTTGGTATAATTAATAAGCAATAACCATACTGTTGTTTGAGGATGCTAAAATTTTAATGTCCTCTTGTTATCTGCCTCACTTGGACTCTGAGGAACATAATGGCTCCACAGAGTCATAAAGTAGCCAAGACCCTCTTTAGCTTTATTGTTATTGCCAACTCTAGCCTATTTTTGACTGTGGTATTAAGCCATTCCAGATAATTGAGATAGTTACAGACACCGGGTAAGAAATAGTTATGACATGAATGTGAATACAAGGTAATTACATTTATTGCTTGTGTCTTCACAATTAGAATGGGAAATTTAGAGCAAGGAATTCTTCTTAGTCCAAACTTTCGGCTGTTGAAAGCTAATTCATTACCCAGAAGCCTCCTAAAGTTTTGTTTTTGTATTTCTTAGCCAATAGATTTTGGGCACCTGCCAGATAGCTAGTCCCCTGTGATCTGAGAAGGAACAGCTGTAATTCACTTATTCAGTCTGTACTTTTTGAGGATCCAGTGGGTGCTGGGCCTTCACAGGGGGAACATAGTCTCGACCTTCTTGTGACTTTCAGACAGAATCATATCTTCTCAGGTTGGAGCAAATATTGAATGTGTCTAGTTCGAGCCATCATCTGATGCTTGTGTAGCAGAGCTGAGAACCTCATTTAATGGCCGTTCAGCCTGGGGTGGGACACCTCCAGTGAAGAACTCATTACTGCTATTTCAGTCCATGTCATGCATTGCACAACTTGGATCATTAGAAAGTATTTTATGAATTATGCCATGATTTATTTCAGCACAAAGTTCTCTTTGGGGCATTACAGGAAGTCTGCCTGGTCTTTTGCAAGGAAATGTTCAGTCATGCCCACGTGATTTTCCACTTGACTGTCCCTTCTTCTCTTGCTGATACAATATGATTTTGGACTCACTTCAAGACTCTTACTATTTAAGTCTGTATGTTCTCCTGTGGGTCTATCTGACTTCTAGGGTCCAGTGATTAACATGGAATTCAGTTTCCCTGGCAGGACCTTATCAGTAAAGAGAGGGACCAGTGCCTCCCTTAGACTATATATATATATATATATATATATATATATATATACCAAGTTTGCATTAGGACTGAAAGAAAAACAATAGATACATGCATGTCATGGAAGCTAGCCTTGCACGGGAACCACCTCAAGTGTGCGTGAGGAGACTCACATAGGGAGCCACAGATGCTGAACCTGAAAAGGGAGCTTCCTGCGAGTATCAGGAATGGCTTCCCTGAAGAAGCAGGTTTTCTTCAGAGGTAGATGGATTGTAAAGAGATAATTTAGTGAGTAGGGAACTTTTGAAAATGTTTGGTACTAAAGATAGTGGTGGAAACACCGCTTTGAACTATCCAAAAAAGTCAAGGAATCAAAATCAGAATTTAATGATCCGGAGTGCCTGGGTGGCTCAGTGGTTTTAAGTCTCTGCCTTTGGCTCGGGTCATGATCTCAGGGTCCTGGGATCGAGCCCCGCATCGGGCTCTCTGCTCAGTGGGGAGCCTGTTTCTCCCTCTCTCTGCCTGCCTCTCTGCCTACTTGTGACCTCTCTCTCTCTGTCAAATAAATAAATAAAATATTAAAAAAAAAGAATTTAATGTTCCACTGGGGATATTGTTGGTTCAAAAATTGGGCGCCTCTCCATGTCCTCATATCAGGGAGATCATATGATAGTTGTCTTTCTCCGATTGACTTATTTCACTAAGCATGATACGCTCTAGTTCCATCCACGTCGTCGCAAATGGCATGATTTCATTTCTTTTGATGGCTGCATAGTAGGCGAACCATAAGAGACTATGTACTCTGAAAAACAACCTGAGGGTTTTGAAGGGTCAGGGGTGGGAGGTTGGGGCAACCTGAGGGTTTTGAAGGGTCAGGGGTGGGAGGTTGGGGGAACAGGTGGTGGGTAATGGGGAGGGCACGTTTTGCATGGAGCACTGGGTGTTGTGCAAAAAGAATGAATACTGTTACACTGAAAAAATAAATAAAATGGAAAAAAAAAATTGGGCGCCATACATGAAGGGCAGAGGGAGATGGGAGAAGGAGGCAGGCCACTTCTGATGGGTAGGTGGAAGCTTGAAGAGCAAGGAAACGTACATATGAGGCTTGTCTTGGGTGCTAGGTGGGAGATCTCTGCACCTCTCACCAGCATCTTAAATGTTTATAGAGAGACCTAGACGGGGTTCAATTACATATACCATGCAGACGGTCTCAGCAACACATTTCTCTCTCAGGACTGTGTCCTTGGAAGTGGTTCTCACTGTGGGAATCAGGGTGGCGACAGAATGAATGCTCCAAGGACAGGAGGGAGGTGAGGATCCTCTGATAGTCTGGGTCCAACCCGAGGGTCAACCAGCAGCCATGCAGTCTCGATGACCTCCTCCAATGGATACACAAACCCCACTTGTCTGCCAGTAAAGTTGTAGCTCATTGGGATGAAGACCTGTAGATATCTATTTGAAACAAGAAACTGGAACAGGTCATTATCAGCCAATGCACTTTTGGCAACACAGAGTTAAGAATAAGTAACTCTCTCTATTGAGAATAGGCAATGGCTTCCCAGAAAAGGAAAACTGTCAATTATAATAAAAAAACTGATAAAATATATGGTACACTTATATTTTGCTAGCACTGTGCTAAGAGCGGAGTGCTATGTCTTATTCCCTGCCCAGAGTCGTCTAGTGGAGAGGCATCTTTCCTATGCCTACCTCCCAGATAAGGAGATCAGAGGTTCAGTGGGGCTTCATAGCTTGTCAGGGTCCCATAACCAGCAAATGGCACCCGAGAGCCTCCATCAATAGACTGCAACACTAATCCTGTGTTATGCATGGACCATCGATAACCAGTGGTTTATGTGATCACCATTACCGTTCAATTGATCTGAAATTAGTTTTGACACCGAATTATGGCTCCAGGCTTACCAGAAGGTTTCTGTCAACAGGCAGGAAAATTCCTCCAGAGGCTGATAAAGTGATGTTGACTGGATTCAGACGTGTTATAGGACCCTGCCGCTCAGTGTGGTCTGTGTATCAGAATTGTCAGACAGGCAGAGGAGGCTTGGACCACCCCAGATACACTGAATCAGAATTTGCACTCCGACAGTCCCCAGGTACTGTGTCTGTACATGAAATTGAAGAAGAACCGCTCTAACACACATGGGAGGCATAGTCTTTACTGACGCGGAGATGTGAAGGGGGAGGGAGCCCAGAAAACCTCAGCCTGAGGCTCATGTCTTGAGTAATAAGTCAACATTGCTTATTATTCCAACAGGCACGGACTTGGTGAGGACAGAGCTGAGTTTAGTTTACAAGAAAAGTACAGTTTATTTGTGATACTATCACTGAAGCTAGTGTTAACAACAACCACAGTTAGTTTTATTGTCTGAGTCTTTGGCACGAGCCCGCACAGTGCACTAGGGCTCTCTGTCGTCTGAATGCTAATGGTGGGAGTGGCATCACGTATAACTGTAACTGTTGTTTTGTTTTTCTTTCCAAAGATACAGAATGCGTGTGATGCAATATACAGCACCCAGTTCTACCCATGGGCACCAGGGATGGTTTCATAAAGGTGTCAATTGAACTTGATGTTGAAGGAACAATCATCTCTGATGGTTCTTCCTATGTGCTATGATTTCATAGCCCTCGCTGACATCATGAACTTGTCCCTTTTCTTTCCCTCCATTCCCTCCTTCTCTCTCTCTCTACTCTTTCATTCTTTTCCAGTTCCCCTCCTCCTTCTGCAAATTTAATAAGACCTACTGTGTGCATTCAACAATGATTTAGGCAAGATACTCATATCCAGAACAATATCAAACCATATCATCTTTGCTTTTAAGCTTCCAGTCCAGTAAAGATGGCAGCTAACAAAATACAAACAAAGCAATGAATCGATAATAATACACTTCTGTCAGTGATAGGAAGAAAGCAAATAGTGTTCTTAATAGACAACAATGTAGGGCACCTCTTTCAACCACGGTGGGAACGAGTGATATTTAAAATGAGAAAAGAAGATGAAAGAGGCCAGACTCATACATAATAAGGGAAAGAGAACCCGAAGCAGAGAAAGTTAACTGCCAACACATCTTGTGGGAAGAGCGTCACAAATGGAAATAAAGCCCTGGAGTCTGTGATTGGGTATGAGAGGGAAAGCTTCAGAAGTTAG
Organism: Meles meles; assembly: GCF_922984935.1. Taxonomy (NCBI): domain Eukaryota; kingdom Metazoa; phylum Chordata; class Mammalia; order Carnivora; family Mustelidae; genus Meles; species Meles meles. The sequence goes on from NC_060066.1 coordinate 5,169,618, forward strand.
GCAGGGAGTGTCAGACTATGAATTATCTCCTAAGTCTAAAACTTGAAAGTGCTCTGTGTTTTACTCTATTTGTCATAAGAAGCCACTGAAAAACTATGAGAAACAAACAAGGGAGGCGTTCAATTGTTTTATGTTTTAAAGCCATTCCAGAGATTGCAATGGGTTGAATGGATCAAAGTGTGTCAGGAAGGACATCTGAATAAATTCAGGGTGGAGGCTCTTAGGTCTAACTTTTCTTCCCCACCAAGAACTTGCCCATTTGCTGTCAAGTAATCACTCTCTTTCCTAACTCTGTACTTGTATTTAGAAGCCATCGTTATCCCCTTGGGATCTTTTTAAAAATACTTATTTTATTTAAATTTAATTAGTTAATATAGAGCAGATCATTAGTTTCTAATGTAGAGTTCAGTTAGTCATCCATTCTCCCCTGGGGTCTTGACACATGAGCTCAACAGCAAGGTTCTCTGAATCAGGAGGCAGGATCTGGCTTCCCATCTCCAGCACGGACGGAGCCTTCCTGTGTACCCACTGATAGACCAGAGGAGAGAGCCAAGCTAGCCCAATCCCTGGCTGCACACACCGTGTCGAACTCCCCACTGACGCACTGCACCCACCTGCAGGAACATTGTGGGGAAGCAGAATCTTTTTGCCCATGACAGGAAAGCCTTCCGTCCTAGGGCAACTGCTTCCTTATAGGGCCAGCTCCCAGAAGGTGTATACAGAACCTTTCTTATGGGCCCACGATGTGCCAGACTCTGTGAGCCTGAGGGATATTGCACACAACATCTCAGACAAGTCTCCTGTGTTTAGAAAGCGTCTGTGTTTGTTATAGGCGGAGATCGGACAACACGAGGTGGAGTTCTGGAAGGTGTGTTCACACGTACTGTGACCACAGTCACAGTATGTGCTACGTAATGTCAGGAATTTCTGCTGTGACAAGGAGTCTGGATCCTGGGGAAGGGGAAATGGAATCAAAGTACACGTATTTGAATTCCAAGATAATATTTATTCTAATTTAGCATTACTAACTTAGGCTTTATGATGCAATGAAACTATAAGGTTCTGTAAGCCACTCTATGATCTGTGAATGATTAAACAAAGCAACAATAATCATTCAAATGATGTTTTCACCTACTTCCTTTGCTAACACTTTTCTCAGACATCAACTCAGAGACAGTTCCTGTCACCCCGGGATGCACATATGGTCGGTCTGACTGTACCCATTAGACTGATGAGGTCACTGATGCCAGGGACATTGTGGAGGGTGGGAAGTTGTAATTAACTGCCTGTTACTGGGATGATAGATAAGTAAGTCTGAGGCTGCCACATGCCCCCTCCTCACCTCTCCTCCCCATGACCCTGGCAGACATCACCGATTCATCACGGCTTTTCTCTGCGGAGCCCAGATGGCAGCTTCCAAATCTTGCATAGAACCTTTCAGGCAATGCCGTGACTAGGGAACAAATGGAGTTAGGCATACAAGTCAACGCATCTGCTGTCGAACCTTGGGCCCTGGTTGATATCACGCTGGCTGCTGTATATGTACCATCCTATTTAAATATGTTAATAGTCACATAAGTGGCAAACCCAGCATTCATGCCTATCACTCCCTGAATCTAATGTTCTTCCCCGAGGAATAGCAAGGATAAGGCCAGAACACAGGTGTTTGCTCACCCAGAAACTTGTGTTGTCAACTATCTGATGGGATACACACTTCAGCTCTTGAGAAAAAGGCCAACTCACTCTTAATTTATAATTCTTATCTGGAATTTGAAAAAAAATAAAATAAGAAGAAAATAAACATATTAAGTATCAACTTTACCTCATTCCTGCTTAACTTAATGCTCTTTCTCAATTAGAGTGATTCTTAGTAACTGCCTAGGACACCGTAGATGGGACTTAGGTTCTCCTGATTTGGGGCATGACGATTCTCCAAGCCGAGGTCCAGCACGAGGTCCATGGATAAGGAATCCATGATTATATTGTACAGCCCAGTGGGACATGCTATCCTGAACTATTCAGATGCGTCGTCAAGGGACACATGACCTCTGTCTTCTCAGAGGCATACTGGGGATGTGCTAGTTGACATCTGCCTGCAGTTGTAGAACACAGGCTGCATAGAGATGGAGGGCTACACCTGTCTCAGTCTCTAGGGCTGTGGAGAGCAAAGGCCAAAGCTAACACATATTGAGCACTGACTATAAGCGGGCCACTGGGCCAGTATTTTGGTGCAAATAACAATTGAGTTTCACTCCATCTCTTGGAAAGGACAGACTGATTCAACAGAACACATAGGTAAAAACTCATAAATCACAGATTTCTTAAGCTTGAGTCTGCACCCCTGTGCACGGTGTCCTGCAGTGAATTACTGAGGAGAACAGCAGAGATACTCTAAGTGATCATCATTGCTCACACAGGATTTCCTTACTGCCTTTCAGGAAAGAGAGGTTTTGTTTCTTGTTTGTTTCCATTTTTGTGTGTGTCAGGCAGGTAGAATGGGCGGTGGTAAACTTTTACTGTCCTCATTGCATCTGTTCGTGTAAGGAAAACGGGCTCACCTCTAGTGGTCCAAAAATCTCTGGTCTCTTTTACTGCCTTTGAAAAGAGCCCTTGCATTCCTTTTTCAGCCCACCCATTTCCTCTGCCTGTGCCTTAGAGCTCACAGCAGTCATGGTCATGTCAGAAAATTCTCCCCCAATCTCATCAGAAAAATATCCCATTATGCATTCTAGTGACATCATGCACACATGCTTATTAACATTCACAACTAATACAACTTTCCATTTATTTTTATTATTATTGATTATCTTATTACTATCTGCCTTCTCTGCTACTATATAACTTTCATGAGAGCGGGGGATATTTATTTTCATTCATCTTTTTTTTTCTCTTTTCCTAAGTACTTAGTAATCTTGGTTTTAAGAACAAATAATTGACAAAAACAATGTAGCATTTTATCGTGAAGAAAATAGGTATCATACAATTATAGAACATGTTAGCAGTTGCAGAATTCACAAAAGGCAGAGAATGATTTAGACTTCCTGGTTTGCATGACTCCAAAAGCCCATGTTTTTACTTCCTTCCTTTATATAATTGTGCATTCCCTCATTGTTTTTTTTTTCATTATTTTTGAAGATTTTATTTATTTATTTGAGAGAGAATGAGTGAGGGAGAGAGAGCACAAATAGAGAGGAGAGGCAGAGGCAGAGGGAGAAGCAGGCTCCCCACTGAGCGGGGAGCCCAATGCGGGCTCGCTACCAGGACACCGGGACCTGAGCGGAAGGCAGAAGCTTAACCAACTAAGCCACCGAGGTGCCCCCGTTCCCTCCTTGTTAAGAGAACACAGCCTCCGTCAGAACCTGTGTGCTGGATGAGGAAAGAAAAAGACACACATGGTGTTTCTAATGGTAGAGACACTGGGTCCTTTTTCTTCATTTGTCATTTGCAGAGAATGTTCTTTTCTTGCAGTGACACTGAGTCTGTGATGCTGAGTTGCAGTCAGTGAGATGGAGGGGGACTAATGTCCTCCTCTTTCAGGCCAGGTCCCTGCAACATCCTTGCTAAGCTCACATTCTCTCTCCCCTGTCTGTGGTGTTGTAAACACATCGCCCTGAAGATGGCAGCATTATTAGATGGTAGGAGATCAGATTCCTTTGTCAGCAGCCAGAGACCAGCTTCCTCAGAGACCCTCTGAGTGCAAGAGAACATGAGGATTGGACAATTAAATTAGTGCACTTAGGGGGCACCTGGGTGGCTCAGTGGGTTAAATGTCTGCCTTCGGCTCAGGTCATGATCTCAGGGTCCTGGGATGGCATTGGGATCCCTGCTCAGTAGGGAGCCTGCCTCTCCTTTTCCCTCTGCCCCTCCCTTCCTCCCTCATGCACAGACACACAAGCACACAATCTCTCTCTCAGTTAAATAAATAAATAAATACATAAATAAATAACATCTTAAAAAAAGTAAATTAGTGCACCTGGTGTAGTCTGTAACAGAAGAAGAACTTACGCATTCGCAAATGTTAACAAAGCCTTGGCCAGTTCTAAGTTTCCTTACTTGCAAACTGGAGATGCACAGAACTACCTCGCCCAGCTGTGATGTTAAGTACAAGGAGGAGTAAATCTGGTGACTTTCATCAACCAGCGAGCCACAGACGGGTGGCTACTACCTGGATCTTCTCGCAGATCATGTAACGGACCCTGATGTCCAGGCACAGCTTTCATTTTCTCCTATGATGCTCTTGTCGTGAATACTTAAACAATTAAGTGAATTTCCCTGGAGGCGCTGGGGATGGTTTGAAGTTCACGGCTGGCATGACTTTTCGAACACCTGACATTGGAAGGAGCGCAGCACCTGGTGGATGTGAGAGGTGGCAGGTGTGAAAATATCACCAGTGAGCTCCCCGTCGTGTTCTGTTGGTTATTTCCCAGAGGATGTAGGAGCGAGTAGGCTGGATCTGGTGTTCGGGTTTTAGCAAGTTTCATGCTTGATCTTCACTCCTTTTTCCAGGAGTTAGTGATTTGATAAAATGCTAATTAAGTACTTAACATTTCTGGCCATAAAGATGAAAGCAGGAATCACATTTTTAAAGGTTCTTTGAGTGTCTCAAGGAGCTCTAATAACATTTGTTAAAGCCCCTCATCTTTCTATCAGAAGCCTTCAGTGGTCTTTAGGAAAGGAATATAATTATTTCTCATTGACACTGAAACACCCAAAAAATGTCTGCCAGCAACCAACCGCGTCCTCTCAGATTTCCTCAACTCACCTAAAGCTTTCTTCACATTCGCTCTTCTCTCTGCAGTCCAGTGGGACAAATATTAACGAGGTACTCTCTGCTTAACAGCTTGCCGTGGCAACAGGGTATGGTTTGAGACCCGAAAGACTTGCCATCAAACACTTCTGCGACCCTCTGACTCTGTGACCCCTGGTAATCTGACTCTATGACCCTCTGTGATCTGGCTCTGGGACTCCCTGGGGACCATGTTCAAAGACCATGAGATGTGAAGGACTCCAAAGACAGGATCCAACAGAGGAGTTGAAGGCAGAGGGTTCCTGATGCGATAGAAAGGCTCAGGGAATGGATAGAGGAAAGAAAGGAGAACATCTGTGTTTCAGGCACAGGAAGCTTGCCAAACGGCAGTCCCATCTCTGGAGCTAAGAAACATGGAACAGACAAGCATTTGGAGAGAAGCAGGTGGGTTTTATTGCGTGGGGTTCGCAGTATTGAGGTAATAAAGCCTCAGCCTGAGGAGGACAGTTCCTGTAGCTCACGGGAAAGTTTTTAATCTTAAGGGACAAAAACCTGGGCTGAAGAACTGAGAGAAGAAGGGGAACTCCCACTAATGACCCATGGTGGACGTTCTCAGGGCTTCTGGTATTCTCTGCACGCGGGGATGACTGCCTTCCTCATCCCCTTTCCTTAAGGCAGCTTCCATGTCAACTGCTGTGAGTTCCTGGCAATTGCTCGTTCATGGGAAGTGGTGTGCCCGAGGCTCTGTGCTCCTTTCTATTATTGCAGCAATCTGACTAGGACGGTGGGGACAGAAGACCGACAAATGGGAAGCCTCCCTTCTCACGAAGCCACCTCCAGCAGGAAACTTAACTGCGCCTGCAACAGACATGTCTTCCAGCCTAAGAAATCAGTTTTGGTTGCATTAGACTATGAGGGGTTGGAACTGTGTGTTACTGTCTAACAGCCTAGCCTCTCCTGACTGCAGGACACCCCTTGCAACAACCGGTATTGGCCCTGCGGACACTAGGAACCTCAGAAATAAGCACCAACCCACTGTGTCCTGCTAAGGGAAGGCAGGGGCCTTGTATTGGTGCTGTTTGTGGTAGAAACCAGTGGAATAATAGGCTTCAGGTGTGAGCAGGAGGGAAGAATGCGAGCTGCTGGTTGAAGGTGACCAAAATACACCGAGCACAGAGAAATACCCCTGGGGGTATTTGGTCTAGAAACTGTCCTTATGCCACCAAATATTTGACGCGGCAGGATCCTCCAGGAGCAGAATCTATTCACCAGCAGGAGGGAAGAGTGACTTTTGAGTAAGGGAACGCCTTCGGAGGAAAGGGAGCTCCTGTGAGAACACCTGAGGTATATAATTAATATGTGGTTATATAGAGATTGAATACTGTTAATTAAATTATGTTTTTAGAGCACATTTTAGCATTTTTGAAGTCTCTTTTTAAAGTCTCTTCCACCTCAAATGTACCTGCATCATCACACAATATCCTGGTGATTTTGCCCTGAATTTCCCTTTATATTCCTAAATTGATGAACTCATTTATACAGAAACTTGATGACTTTTGAAGCATTTCTTTTAAAGGCTAAGAAAAGCTGAGCTTTACCCAAATGGCTTGGCCTTCCTTTCCAGACCCTATTCTATTCTTACCGGAGCACATTATTTGTGGCTGGACTTCTGTCTGTCGGGGAATTTTGTCTGCGGCGTTCCCAGGTAAATTACACCGGGATTGCAAAGGCAGCACAGAATCATTTCGGCCAAATATCTATTCTGGGGATTAAGACTTCTTTAACGTCCATGTTTCTTTTCCAGCAGCTGAGGCTATATAAAGAATTTAAATGGCTCCATTAGCCGGTGCTCTAGGAGTTTGGATAAAAACCAGCCTTTGGAGATCCTCCCCCCCGAAACAGATTTTCAGCTCTAGATGCCTTCCTAGTCCAGATCGTTCCAGCTAAAATGTTGCCCGTTAAGTGTTCCTTCCTTTCTCTTTTCTTCTTTCCCTCCCTCCTTCCTTCCACAAATATTTTTCTGAGTGACTGTCATGTGCCTGTCACTAAATGCACATGAGAAGTTTGGCGGTGAGGAAATTGGATTACTTGCCGTCAGAGTTCATATATTCTAATGAGGGAAACTGAGATAAGCCCTTGAAGACATTAAAGCAGAGAAAAATCCCTTGGTCGTGGAAGGTTACTTGAGAGGAGGAGACGTCGAGGCAGAACTTGGAAGTTGTGAAGGACAGAGCCATGCAAAGTTGTGAAGAAAATCAAATTTATCTTCCTCTATAGGAGAAGCAAAGAAACTAGGTGGGGCTAGATCAGGAGAGATAGATAGGGGGCTATGTGGTCAGGCTTCACAGAAATCCCCCACAATGCAGAGGAATAAGAAAACCAGAGATAAGGAAACCACCAGATCACCCTTCCCTAGGTGTCTGGTGGGGGAGTCCTATCTATAAATAGTCTCCCGTGGTCAGTAAAAATAACCAGACCCTAAAAAGAAGTAAGCCATTAAAGATATTATCACTAGTCCTGCACACACCAAGGTGCTGTCAGTAGACAAGTCAAAAAGATTTAAGCTCCCTGGTTAGCCTTCAATAAAAGTCCGGCCCTAAAAGCCCTCGGTGGCAAACCCGTCGGGATTTTTCTCACTCCTGAGAGCTTTTCCTGTATCCTTGCTTAATAACACTGTGTTGCTTGACTCACTCCCCTTTGCCTGTGAGAGTCATCCCTCGACGCTGTGAGACAAGAACCACTCCCACACCACAGGAAGGTGGAAGGAAGAACACCTTGCAGATTCATTTTTGTCTTCTGGAAAAGATTTCCCCTCCTCTAACCAATACCTGGTTTAGAAGCAAAGGGACAAGGAAAGGAGTAAAAAAATAAGGCTGTGTACTTGATGAGGCAAAAGGTCTTCTACTTCTGAGGCCGTCCCAGCAAAGGAAGATGCTGAATGGGAAGCCAGTCATCCCCAGCCATCATTCATCCAAGGGAAGGCACCCAAGCGGGGAGCCACACGCTTACCCCAGGGTGGTGGAGCCAATTCTAATTGTAGTGTTTATCTGCAAATTAGCTCACATGGGCAAGACACGGTTAATTTGATCTGATTTCGGTGATGACTAATGTAATTTCCCCCCAAATTTGTTAAGTAAACTAATAATCTTTAGAGAAGTGTAAAATTGGCTATTTGGTATTCTCTCCATTCTGCTTTAGTCAATTTTTAAATTTTCTCCCTTTATGGAAAGTATTTCAGAGGCAGGCGTACATTTACATAACATATGCAAAAAAAGCTTGGCAACCAACCACAAGGAAACACCTTAACAGAAATTCAATGAGGTTTAAATGTCCTTATTGAAAGTGTTAAGTAGAAGTTGTAAAAAATATCTTTGACCAGAAAAGAACAGATGGGTCCAGGTGTCCATGAGTACAGAAAAATGATACATTGATTCACTGGGGAAACTTAGTAGTATTTTATGGAGAACTTTGGATACAGGGAAGTTAGGCACAAATGAGACATAATCAAAAGGAAGAAAGTCTTTTTTTTTTTTTTTAAATCCAGTGTTGGGAATATGCCATAGAGTTAAGAATGACAGATTCCTATTAGAGTAATAATAATAGTAATAATAGTCGGTGACTCATAGGCTCAGGGGTGAAATCACATTTTTTTTTTAAAGATTTTATTTATTTATTTGACAGACAGAGATCACAAGTAGCAGAGAGGCAGGCAGAGAGAGAGAGAGGGAAGCAGGCTCCCTGCTGAGCAGAGAGCCCGATGTGGGACTGGATCCCAGGATCCTGAGATCACGACCTGAGCCAAAGGCAGCGGCTTAACCCACTGAGCCACCCAGGCGCCCGAAATCACATTTTAATAGAATTCAAAAAATATTTGTTGGGTGAGTACTAAGTTCTAGGGTTCTTTTTCCCTTCACCCATCATCATATATATATACATATATATATATATGCATATATATACTATATATACTATGTATAAATATATTTATAATTTATGAATTTATATATAAATATTAATTTATAATTAATTACCAACAATTATAAATAAAATTAATAAATAAAATAAATAATATATTTAATACATATATTTAACATACATATATATAATTCATAACTCATCTAATCTTTACAATGATCCAAAAAGGCTAACCCATTATTACTGCTATTTAAAGATGAGGTAACTGAGTTAGAGGGAAGCTAATTGATTAAAAAGAAATTAGCCGTATCCTGACAGCAAGGGTCAATAACTGAGCGAAAAGAGGCCCTGAAATGCAAGTCTCCTGTGTGAGTATTACCAGATGGAAATATAAGGTTACATACATACTGTGTGTGGTCCTGAGAGTCCAAAGAAATGGGATCCTCACTGTTGTCTAGGACATTCAGAGGAACATCTTGGAAGAGATGGAAGGCAGGACTGATTTCCAAGGTTAGGGGGGGATTCATCAGATGGAGGGGGCGGGGGGGCTGTTGCCATTGCAATACTCATGAGGTCAGGGGCTTCCAGGACACTCTGAGGCTCATGGTGTAATGTGGGCACAATGGATGTCGTATCTGCAGTGAGACGAGGCGTGCGATGTCACTGAAGTCTGTTGGTCACGTAGGGCTCAAGCAAACCAGAATTGGGGGTTTGGATAATTTGAATATTTTGGGGGTTGGGGGTCAGCATCATGGCCATCATGCTGAGTACACACTGTGTGTCTTTGCATATAACCGAGCATATATAATAGATACCTTTATATATTAAATGTAATTGTATATACACCCTTTGTAATATGCATGCACACACATGCATACACACATATACATTATTCTGTAATGCGTTAGTATATACATATGCATAAGTGTGTATGCATATGCATATATTAACGCATTACAGAATAAAACAGACACAAACACATACATGATACATGGTTTAAGAATACATCCTACATGGACCCATGCACACTGAAATTATGCGTGTGTGTGTGTGCATGTTTTTCGCTCCATGTTGATTTAGGTATAGTCTGAGGGTATCATTCACACCCGATGGAACCAAGAGAAGGTAAACTGCAGGAGAAGAAAGAATTTTGGAGAGAAAGATAAGCTTCCCTGAAACTTACTATTTGGGAAGATTCTCACTGGACACACAAGAGCTGTGTCTGCTTCTTGAGTAAGTGATAATTTTGTTTTCTTTTGTTTATTTGTATTTTCTGTCTTTCTACAGGGGAAGGCATTATGGGCAAATATTTGGGAAATCTGTCTCTGTAAGTGGTATGTCGCACAATGCCATATGGCTCCCGAGGCGTGTCAGCATGCAGGTGTGTCCCTCACATGTATGACACTCGGGCCATTTGCCTGAGCTCTGGTGGCTACAGAGGGACGCGTGTCAGCCTAAAAGGGCCACCAGCCCAGGCCTGCAGAGGAGCCTGGCGCAGCCCCTGTGCTTCCTTCACAGTGAAGAGGGGATCCTTGCTGCATGCTGGCCGACCCTGTGGGCCTGGGTGCGTTTTTCCTCCCCCCACCCGCACCCCGGGGGATGCCACAGCTGGCCCTGCTGTGACAATCTGATAACCTCCTTTCTCTTCAAGTGCAGAGGAGCGGGGACGTGCAGGATCAGATAACACAAAATGGATTCTGACGAGGCATTTTCAGATTTTCAAAAAGCAGGTCTTCGTTCTGGCCTGATGTTCCATCTGGATTTATAATCTTCCCATTATGAGAAAATCAAAAGAGGTCATTTGGTGAGGTTTTATCTTCGTCTTCTTGTGAGTAGCCCTTATGAAAGATTTATGAGTTTTCTGACAATATCAAACCAAGCTTTCTCTGCAATTCTTCCTTCCCCAGCTGTGCCCTTCAGAGGCTCGGGCTCACCCAAGCTGATGGTGAGCGCGCACCCTGCTGTCTCTGGGGCTTAGCTCCTTAATGCTGATGGCCTGTCCTTTTGCAAATCTCCCGACAACCACTAGTCCCAGCTTTCTGAAACAACTAGTGCTAACTTGGTTGAATGGGGTGGCTCAGTGTGGGCTGGTAATTCTCTGCCAGTTGCTGTTTTAAAATTACCTCCAAATCTGCAACAGCAAACACGGGCGATGAACTAAACGGAGTTAAATTCTCTGTCTTCCTGGTGGCCCGCTCTAGAGCAGGGGTCAGCTTTGCTGGTCTCAGGCTCTTCATTTGTACACTCCAAGTGAGATGGTCGCTCCCGACTTGTCCTGCCATACGGAAACAAAATGTTAGCGAGGATTTTATCCATACTTAATAGCTGCTAAAATATGAAAAAAAGTTATTGATAGGACTAAGTTAATTTTCCAAACATCAATTATTTGTCACACGTCAGACCCCCTGCATTTACAGCACTTCGACTACAAAGATGGAGAGGGTCACAAATAGCTAAGCTCTCAGTTGGGAAATAGCAGAATCATGAGTTAGATGTGAACATGAGTCCAAGGAATCAACGTCAAGAGGAAACGATCCACAAATTAGTGAAACCAGGAAGAAAAATAATTCAAAAACTAATAAGCATCTACTATGTGCCAAGAAATCAAAACATCAGTTCATTTATTTCAGACAATCTCTTGGTCCTGTAGATCTTGTTTGTCCTTTTAACAGGTGAAAAGAGCTCATGCTTAGAAAGCTTGAACGAATGGCCTGAAATGTCACAACTCACAGGAGAAGGAAAAGAGAATTTGAATAAGGTCCATCCAACTCCTAACTTATTCCTTTCCCACAACACCGTACTTCTTGTACTTACTGTCCTCTCTTTATTGGAATACACTCCCGTGCCTCTATTTACCCATCAAGCTCTGTCGCTCAGCTGAAGGCCCCATCTACACACAGAGCCGGTACATCCCAGCAGTTCAAGGAAAACTTCCGTCTCCCCTCGCACCGTCTACCTCCTGAAGACGTCCCTGCTCCTCCAGTGTGACTCAGCTTCTCCCCATGCCTTTTCTCCATCACTCTTAAACATCTCCTCTGATGCTGGTTGTCTAGGTCTGTTTTCCTCCATAAATTATAAGCTTTCTGTTAAAAGGGAGAGATGGCTTTTTTTCCCCCCTTTTCATCTCATCTTCTTATCACAGAGAAGGCACACAATAAGTGTGTACCAAGACCAAATCAAATGATACATTTAACAATGTTTTTCCATACTTATTCAAAGGGTAGAAGACATATACATTTGTCCAACATTTCGGGGAAAAATCTGGAGTTTGTATAATTCTGAGAGAGTTTTACTTTCACAAAATTCACTCAGCAAACCCTTGTCTTCAGCCTGTTGTGTACAAGGCTGGTGCTGTATGTTGTATGGGCTGTAATTCAGATGCGAGAAATAATGGAGATTCACCTTTCAAGGACACAAAACTTATTGAGGAAAATATGTTTGTCAAATAACATACTGATGCTTAGCCTTTAACTAATGTCCAGAACTCTTAGAAGTAACACACACGTATTCACACACGTTTATTTTAATCCTGACAAAAACGATACGAGGTGATACCATTGTTTTGGTATTTTACTGATGAGGAAATGGAGTCCCAGTGTCATGGACAGCTAATAACCTAAAAATTTTAATAGTAGAACCCAAGCCATCTTCAGACTGGAACAGCAAAAGGACATTAGGAAAAACTAAGGAAATCCTGGTAAAATACGGACTTTAGTTAATAACAGTGTGCTGATATGGGCTCATTAGTTTGACAAATGTACCCTGTAAAATTTTAAAGGCAGGGGAAATTGGGTCTGGAGTGTATGGGGACTCTCTGTTATCTTTGAAACGTTTTCTGTAAATCTGCAACTCTTGTCAAATTAGAAGGGGGAATAGAATAATGAGAATAATTCACACAATATAATTTATGTGGTAAATGCTATTTGTATCTATAATGTATATATTACAAATTCATAGGAAACAGCCCAGAAGTATATGCACCTAACAGTTTAACAATGTATACACAAAATATACACGCCTAAGGGAGTTTAACTCTTAAGGAGGAGAATGTATATTTCCATAGCATTTACATTTTTTATAGTGAGACTGTTTTCTTGCATGTCACATTTTTTTTAACTACTGCAAGAAAATAATAAAAAAAGGCCATATTCAGAGATGTGCAGGGAGGAGTAAGAGAACATTTCAGACAGCAAGAACATTGTAAGCAAAAGGTTGAAGCTTATAATGTGACTTCTCTCATTTCTCCTCTAGGGAAGCAGTGAGTTACAATGGAAAATACATAAATGTACAAATTACTCATATTCTCCCGATGAATTCCCACCCAGCTTCCACTCCCATCGACTTTTACCATCAATCCAAGTTGCCTCACATGCCATCTACTTAAATCAGGGTTGCACCTGCTCTGCTGAAACGGTGGTGGGCGGTGGGGGGATGAAATGGAGAAGCATCCGTTACTTTGGCCAATGGCAAGCGGTCTTGGATGTGGAGCAAATGGAAGAGCCTGTTCCGACAGTTGCCTTTTCCAGAGTCTTCAATTATACCTGAGATGCTGCTGTAAAAACTGGCATTTGAGCAATAACAAGTCATTGCAATTCTCTCTTCGGGATTGGTGATTCATGAATTATGCATATCGATGCAGATTTTTCACCTGTGACAGGTGTAGTATGGGCAATTTCCCTAACATATTAAGAAAACCAGCCATAATACCAGTAATGGATATAAATGAGATGTTCTTGTCAGTTTAACTATTTCACATCACCCCGTAGCAGGAGAACGCGCAAGGAACTCGGTTGTTGGTGGGACTCCTATAGGCAGCGGTCCTTCGTGCTGGGGTCTCGGTGAAAAGATGGACAGGTTGTGTCTTGTTTGCTGCTTCATTTATTTATTTATTTTTCTGCTGAACTGTACCACCTGAGTCATGGCATATCCCATCTGAAAAACCAGCTGGCAAGCTCGGCGGAGCATTTCCCTGAGAGACGAGACAGATGTCAAAAAGGGGAGAAAAAATTATGTGTAAATACTACCCCCTCTGGATGCAGCTGTAAGGTGTTAAAGTTCGAAATGCTTTGGCTTTCAGGCATCTGGGGCTCATAATTCTCTGTTCTGAGGCCCCTCATTCTCTGTAATCACTCTGACCTGGCAAAGTCCCGAGTACATTATAACTAAGGAAATCACAGACTGCTTTTGGTACCTGAGGGGAATGAAGCATGCTGACGATTTGACGATTGAGAAAGCACTTTGTGGTGAATAATATTTAGGTCAGTGTGAGCCCTAGACTGTGGGACTCTGGGTCTTTCCATGACCCTGGAGTTGACCAGCAGTCCTTGTTCTCGGGAAGCAGCTTGACGTCTCTGGTCCTTCTTGTCTGATGTAAGTGTAAACCAATAGGACTTAATGATTCCAAGTTACATTTCAGTCATTAATGCCCTATCCTGGGTCTTTCCTTTGACCGTCTGTCTACTCTGGAAATGTAGTCTTCCCGGGAACGTATGTGCTTACATAGACTGTGCAGGAATTTGAAATGGAACATGTTTATTTATTATTTTATTTTATTTTATTTAGAGAGGGAAAGGGAGAGAGAGGGAAGGGGTCGGGGGAGAGGAAGAGACAGAATGCTAAGCAGACTGCACGTGGCATGGAGTCAGTCAAGGGGCTCGCTCTCACAACCTTGAGATCGTGACCTGAGCCAAAAGCAAGAGTTGGACGCTTAACCCACTGGGTCACCCAGGCGCCCACGTAATGAGTGTGTTGACACGTTGAGTACATCCCACGTGGGTGCCGCACTTCCTTTCAAACACCAATGCTCTGCAGTCCACCCGGGCACTGACAAGGCTTCACTGCTGAGGTCCGTATTGTTTCTGTCGGCTCAGGATTAATCTCCAACCTCCCAGCACTCCCTGTGCAAAGCTGGGGTGGGGGGGGCACAGGGTCCTCAGCATTTTCCCAAACATCCACATGCAAGAGGGACCACATCACCTGCTGCCGCTTCTCACTCACACTGTCTCCTCCTCTCTCCTCACTCTCCTTCAGTGTGAATGTCCTTCAGGGTTGCCAAATCCGAAGGGTGTGCCCTTTGACCTCCCAGCTGTACCCCACATGGTTGGTGTCTCCCACCCTGGCTCACATCATACCTCCTGTGGGGAGAGAAGCCTTCTGCCTTCCTGGCTCTCACGATGGTGTCCCAAACAGCAACAAGAACACCAGCAGCACCAGAGGTCCCCTGTCTTGGTATAACAGGGTTGATCAGATAAGGATGGCCAGCTATTCCCTTTGCTTACATAAAAAAAGCAGTGAGTCTGAGTGAGTTAGAGTGAATTTTAAACAAATCACAACCTGATAGTTACGGGAATTGTTTTCAGTATTCAGGGTAGGAAACAAAACAAAACAAACAAAAAAAACTCTTCATTTTTTTCCCCCATTCCTTTGTTCCTTCCTTCTTCTCTCTCTTCCTTCCTTCCTTCCTTCCTGTTTGTTTAAAGATTTATTTATTATTTGAGAGAAAAGAACACAACCAGGTGGGGTGGAGGGAGAGAGAATCTTCTTTTTTTAAAAGATGATAAATTTGACTTTATTAAAATTAAAATCTTTCATGTTGTGAAAGATACAGATAGGCTTATAGAAGCTCTTGGTTTCTAATATTTTCTCCAAATGAAAGGGGCCAAATGTCTCTGAAGAAAAGCCTTACTCTGGGACTGGGGCAAATACATGCATGATGAATCTGGAGCATATTTTATTTTATTTTATTTGTTTTGTTTTTTGTTTTTCAGGGTTTTTTTTATTTCTTTTCAGCATAACAGTATTCATTGTTTTTTTTTTTTAAGATTTTATTTATTCATTTGACAGGCAGAGATCACAAGTAGGCAGAGAGGCAGGCAGAGAGAAAGGGGGAAAGAGGCTCTCTGCTCAGCAGAGAGCCTGATGCAGGGCTCGATCCCAGGACCCTGGGATCATGACCTGAACCGAAGGCAGAGGCTTTAACCCACTGAGCCACCCAGGCACCCCGACAGTATTCATTGTTTTTGCACCACAGCCAGTGCTCCATGCAACAGGTGCTCTCCCTAATACCCACCACCTGGTTCCCTCAACCTCCCATCCCCCGCCCCTTCAAGACCCTCAGGTTGTTTTTCAGAGTCCATAGTCTCTCATGGTTCATCTCCCCTTCCAGTTTCCCTCAACTCCCTCTCCTCTCTATCTCCCCATGTCCTCCATGTTCTTTGTTATGCTCCACAAATAAGTGAGACCATATGATACTTGACTCTCTCTGCTTGACTTATTTCACTCAGCATAATCTCTTCCAGTCCCGTCCATGTTGCTACAAAAGTTGGGTATTCATCCTTTCTGATGGAGGCATCATACACTAGGGAGAGAGAATCTTAAGCAAAATCCTTGCTGAGCTCAGAGCCCAACCCTGGGCTCAATCGCACAATTTTGTGAGCAAGATCTGAGCTAAAACCAAGACTTAGTCCCTCAACCAACGGAGCCACCCAGGTACCAAAACCCTTATTTTTTCTTCAAACAGTCATGAAGAGGAACTGTAGATTGTGGTCGTAATTGAGTTAAACCTTTGAGGGAAAAACAACAAGGTTCTTAGCTACGTATCAGTGCACGTTTTACACAGATTTTTAAATGTTAAATTTTCTGTCAGAATCTCCAATGAGTTTTTGTACTTCTTAAGGGCAAGGATCATGTAAATGTATGCCAAAATGTGTTTGTTTGATGAGTGAAAATCTTTGCATGAGATTCATCCTATTTTTTTTTCCACAGTTTTTACTGGTGATTAAATCCCCAAAAGCCTCTGGGAGGGGTAGCAGAACCTCCCTTTCATAGTTGGGAAAACTAATATTTAGAGGGATTGGGTGACTTTCCCTGTGTCCTGCAGCTGACACATGGCTGACATACATTTCACGGTCACCAGCTACACCACAAACGCTTCCTTCATGGACACGCATCACAGGCCACTTGGTTGTGGTTTCCCGTGCAGGACTTGGGAACAGCTACTAACCAACGTGGCTGTAGGCAAGGATTCAGACGGAGAATTGACTGACACACTGCTTGGCAACGCGGCTATTGCCATGCCCAAGCTGGTATTCGGTAAGACACAGACCAGCCATCCTGCCTTTGATAAGGTGTAGTTTATCTAAATTCCCAGAGACAGTATATTCAGGAGCTCCAGGAGACTGCCCCGTACAAGTAAAAGGATACCAGAGTTTTTCCAGAGGACCTACAGGAACTCCTCGCGTGGCTCTTAGCTAATCCTGTTACCTGGGCAAGTAATAGGACCTTTCCCATGACAAGCTCCTCCCCTGAGGTAACTGGCATTTGTTGAGAGTTGAGGTGCAGGAAGATGAGCTTATGGGTTGGTGGGTTGCCGTCGGATGAGATAATGAAATAAAAAAAAAATATGGTGTTTTTTGTATCAAGTGCCATTCCAAGTGCTTTATGTATGTGAACACACATAATCCACTTAACTCCATAAACCTATACAGAATCCCCATCTTACTCCCAAGGAACTTGGAGAATCAGCGAGAAGGGATCGGCTCCAGGTTAAAAGGTTAGCAAGCGGCAAAGCCGGGATCTGATCTGAGGGCAGATAGAGCTGACTCCAAAACAAACAGAAAGACGTCCTGAGGCTTTGAACTGTCTTCCTACTCTCCAAGACTGGATAAAAGAAACAGACCAGGTCCGAGTATTTTGCTGGATTCTGCCGCATTCCATACGAGAGCTCCTTTGGATGGAGCTAAATCTCTAGGAAGTCTGTTGTAAATGATGGGGAGACAGTGAGCCAGGGCATGCCTTGTCACAGCTCAGTGTCTTTCACGGAGGAATTACATGAAGTCTTTCATTGCCTGGGGAGAACACGCCCCACACTTGGTAGACACTCATGCTAGAAGACGCAGTGTGCATGGCAGCTAAGGACACAGAATCAGCCGCATCCTCTCTCTGAGTGTATCACCAATTAACTTCCCTCCAACTCCACTTACTCATCTTCAAATGGTAGTGATAATGGGCCAACCTGTTTAAATCATTGTGTAGATTAAATGATTTATAAAAAAGAAACACACAAACACACACACACATGTACACACATATATATATATATATGTATTTGTATTTGAGTACATATATGCAGTCCTGCAGACAACTGTGTATGGCCCCTGTGTCTCCCCTGTGCCTTCTCTTCTCCAAGTTAAATATCCCAGGTCCATCACCTGGAACTATCTCTAGATTGTTCAGCATGCTGGTTGATCCCCTCTGGACATGGTCCAGATGGCCAATGGCCCTCTTCAAGTTGAGCAACCAGAGCTGAACAATTCTTAAACAAAACTTTAGGCATCCCCTGTCTCTGCTAGCTGCCCTGTGTGGTAGAGCGATAACCAAGGCTTACTTAATGCCCTTACAAGTCAGAATAAGTTTTGATGACTTTTAATGTGGCTTTTCATGAGACTTCATTCCACCTCCGAGAAAGAAAATTGACTCCTTTTCTCTCCTTCAACTGCTTATTTCCATGATCAAAAAGTGGGTGACTCACCTGGGTGACTCAGTGGGTTAAGCCTCTGCCTTCAGCTCAGCTCATATCTCGGGGTTCTGGGATCAAGCCCTGCAAGGAGCTCTGCATCAGGCTCCATGCCCAGTGGGGAGTCTACTCCTCCCTCTCCTTCTGCCCTCCCGTCCTCCTCATGCTCTCTCTCTCTTCCACTCTTACAAATAAATAACAATAAAAATAAATCAAAAGAAAAAACAAAAAATAAAGTAGAAATTCTGTATGCCATCCAAATGAAGTACTTTGATTTTCAGTTAGTCCACACTCAGTTTTCAAGAGTGAGAAGAAATACTTGAAATTTACTTTCCATAGGGCTCTCTTTCATGGTAATCTTCTCTTGTGAATAAATCTGCATTTTCTCAGATTGTAGGAGCTGCAGATGGACCTGATTCTCTGGCTTGAGAAGAAGCAACGTTGGACTTATTCCTTAAGGCATCAAGCAGAAAAGTAGAGTGGGTCTACAAAAAGGAGGCTTGAAAAATGGGATTCTAGACTTTATATTCACAAGACCAGCTAAAGGCTGATCTAGTCTATTTCAGGGGGTGGGAGTGCCTCTTGAGGGTGGGGCCAAAAACTCAGTGAGTTAATCAGTGGATTGTGCTGAGTTTACCTTCTTTATGCAAAATCCTGGGCCCTGAGCTGGGTCAACAGGGGGTATGGAGGATGGTTCCCTTACATGCGATCCTGGACCAAACAGGGCAGAGGACCTCAGTTTCCAGACTGGGAAAGAGGCAGAAAGAGGTAGAAATACTATTTTGAGTGGTAAGAAAGAATTTTCGAGACTGTGGAGTCTAAATTTCTAATATTCATCCCAGTTAGGACTCTCAGTTAAAATGCAGGACACCCCATAAAATCTGAATTTGAGATGACCACATATTTGATGAATATATTTGGATAAGTATTTCCCAAGTATTGAATGGGAAATACTTGTGACAAAAAAAACAAAAAAACAAAAAAAAAAAACCCCAAAATCATTGTTTACATGAAATTCAAATTTAGCAGAGCGGTATATATTTTTATTTGCCACACCTGACAACCCTAATTTCAGAGGAAGTACAGAAATGTAGTAGATATTGTGGATCTGGGCTCTCAAGAAGGGTCGACGTCAAATAACCGTCTTTTCTATAAAATTGAGAATTAAAGGGATGGAATCAGACGGACATAATGGGGATACTATACCTTAAGGCATGTTAACATTTATAGCTTTAGCCACTTTACAGGTAAACTAGAAAGGAGATGGGTGGACAGACAGACAGGAGCTGGGTTTTCTGTGTTTGTCTGAATTCTCAAAAGCAATTCCTGGGGCAAGGAATTGAGACAAGTGATCTATTTGGAAGGTGAGCTGGAAACATCTGTAGGAGAGACATGATAGCAGGTAGAGGAGAAAGCCAGTGCAGATGCTAATGAGCGGGTGTCTGTGTGGGCTGCAGAGTCAGTCCTGCTGGAACCTGTATGAGATAGCATGAAAAATGCCTCAAACCCAAGAGTCCACCCATAAATGAGTGGATAAGGAAGATGTGGTGCTCACATGCGTGTACACACACACACACACACACACACACACACACAGGGATATTATTCAGTCATAAAAAAGAATGAAATCTTGTCATTTGCAACAACGTGGATGGATCCAGAGGGTATCACGCAGACAGATACTATATGATTTCACTCATATGTCGGTTTTAAGGAGCAAAACAAACAAAAACCAGGCAAAGAGATAAACAAAAAAGAAATCACTTTTAACTACAGAGAACAAACTGGTGGTTACCCGAGGGGAGGTGGGTGGGACGGGAAATGGGGGACATAGAGGGGATTAAGACTCCACTCACTGTGATGTGCCCTGAGAAACGCATGGAACTGTCAAATTCTTCTTTTTTTATTTTATTTTATTTTTTATTTATTTGACAGACAGAAATCACAAGTAGGCAGAGATGCAGGCACAGAGGGGGAGGCAGGCTCCCTGCCGAGCAGAGAGCCCTATGTGGGGCTCCATCCCAGGACCCTGGGATCATGACCTGAGCGGAAGGCAGAGGCTTTAACCCACTGAGCCACCCAGGCGCCCCTGGAACTGTCAAATTATTCTACTGTAGACCTGAAACTAATGTAACACTGAGTGTTAATTATACTTCATTAAAAAGAAAAAGTCAAGCTTCAAAGTCATCCCAGCTTGTTAGGACTGGCTGAAGGCTGTCCTGGGAGCTGTCCCTCTGGCAATACCAGGTCACTGGCACCCAGTGAGAGAAATCCCCATGTGGAAAGTGATACGTGCTTACTAGGACGCCTACAGAGGTCCGGGATGATATTTGCTGAAGAGACATCCATTGAGCATTCACAGAAGCTGCCACAATATGTCTCTCAATCAATATATAGAACGAGAGATCGAACCTACCGTAAATCTTATGTGATGTTTAGATACATATTCAGACCATATCCGGACAGGTTCCAGGTGTTTGTAATGTTGGTTCATCTTTATACGATTTTGTCTGACCTCACTGACCCTGTGGGAAGCCCCACACCTGTACATCTCCTTATGTGCCCCGTGGGCTCATGTTCTCTAAATTCTCTCTACCATGAGTCCTGGGAGCAGCAGCCACCTTGCATGGCCTTGCTCTACTGCATCTCTGCCCACCCAGGCCAGCTCATTCTTTCTCCCATCTTCGCATTTCTGTGCTACTGTTGTGTGTCTCACTGAATACCCAGGAGTCCGGCTTCAGTCCATTTTTTGTTAATGGGTCTTACCCCGATAACTTTACTGTAAGGAAGTCACACTTGGGAAAAAGTGGTGAATATGAGATTACGGGGACTATTTTTAAATTCCAATAAGAAGTCCAAAAAATAGAAATACTAGTGATCCATCAAGAAATGGATATAATGTAAAGCCCTTGGGTTAATTCTTGCCACCACACATTCTGTGAGTTTTGTAACTGCATCCCTATAATTCAGCTCTCGGAGAAAGTCTGTAATAGACTATTTATGAAAGGGGCCGACTCCTACCCCAGAGGCAGCCATGAAACCCCACAGTGTCTGTGAAGAATTACCTCTCACAGATGTATGCGGGGCTCCAACGAGTCACAACCTCTATCATTAGAGCTACCAAGATGGTTTGATAGAGGTGATATTTTTAATTTGAAAGGGAAACATTTACTCCCTGTAAGCAACAGCTAACAGTGCCATGCCAAATGAAACGGATTCCTTCTTTCAAACCTCTCAGGCTTTGATTTCTTGGACACTACCAATGAGGAGGGATTTGGTGGTGTTTTCTGGGTGGGAAGGGCTTTGGCCGAGCCCAGTAACTGCTGGTGAAGCGACATTATCACAGGGCAGAGGGCAAAGAGGGAGAATACGGGGTTTCTGAGTGGTGCCTGCGACCCAACACCGGGATGCGCTTGCCGGCCCCTGTGGGGTGCGGGTGTAAGGCCTTGGATGCTCACTAGGTCTCGGTGCTAAGAGCCTTGGGAGGCTCTGTGTGCTGCTACCATGTCTGACTTTTCTAACCTGAAGAAGGTTGTGTCTAAGGACATGGTCCAGCTCTCCTCTGTATCTTCCAGCTGAGGGTTAGCGGATCCAGCCCATCTAATGCAGGACACCTCCCAAACTGGAATTTCAGATGACCATGACCACACGCGCGTTTAAGGAATAATGTAGTACACAGACAACATGCACTTGTGTCCATATGCGTAGCACACATACGTGCACGCGCCCGCACGGTGTCCTTGCTTGCTCGTGTGTTAGTGTAAGTACGCTCCATGAAACACCAGGGACACCGAAAAAGAAAATCATTGTTTATCTGGAATTCGGGTTTTCCCGTTGTGTTATATTTCGTCTCACACCTGTGTTCTCGCCCCTGCTGGCCTGGGCTGGGATCGCCTGCTCGCCCGGCGCCCTCGTCACAGTCTTGGCTGAACGCCCCGCCAGGTGAACACAGAACACCGTTTTGTGGTTATGCTAAGTTGTCACTGTTTGGGATATTCATGGGGTCAGGGCCCAGATCCCACCACCGTGTTGACCTCCTTCCAGAACATTCTGCAACATTAGAAGACCCTGAGGAAAAGACTGGTACAACCAGGCCTCAGGAGGCCCTCGTCACGCCCTCGCTCGTGCTCAGAATGCACAGAGGTTTCGGTCCCTTCCCGTCTGGACCTTCACAAACTTGAAGGGATTCCAAGGTCTGCGTACATTTTCCCGAATTCCCTTACTAGCAAAAATATTCTCTCCAACATAGTATTAGTTCCATTACCTTTTACTCTGTTTCTGGGTCCTCCTTACGATGCCTCTCCCACACCTCTTCTGCTGAGGATGTCCACTGAGCTACACACATGAACTCTTTCATTAGCTTTTCCTTTGTTTCATGTTCTTTTACTATTCTTATTTGCTCTGAATGTAAAGGGGCGTCTTAATTACGATCATAGTGCTCAGAGTCCTGGCCCTTGCCAGAAAGAATAAAAAAGAATCACTCGTCCACTGCCCCTTTAGATGTCAAGACATTTTACTATGGGATATTATCTCAAATTATTACTGGAAATCTCTGCATGTAGGGGACTTTGCATTTTCACCCTTACATAATAGTAAGTTATACGGATCAAAGTTGGGAACATAAGAATGGTGGGATTTTCCTCACTTACTACGTGTTTTGCAGAACAAAATATAAAATGTAAATAGAAGTTTTGTTTTTCTGTTATCCAGGTGTTAGGATACCTGGGTGCCTTGCCCTTCACCCCCTTTCTAAACGTATGTATTTGCTTAATTAATTAATTAATTAATTAGTATTTGTAAAAATATGGAATGCTTCATGAATTTACTTTTCATCCTTACACAGGAGCTATGCTAATCTTCTCTGTATTGTTCTAATTTTAATATCTGTTCTGCCAAAGTGAACACTCATCCCTTTTTTAAATATTTAAATTTTTAAAATATTTATTTATTTATTTATTATTTGTTTTCTTGTTTGTTCATTTAAGGAGTTTCTATGCCCCATGTGGAGCCCAGTGTAGGGCTTGAACTCACCACCCTGAGATTAAGAACTGATTGAGGGGCCCCT
This sequence comes from Meles meles, assembly GCF_922984935.1. Lineage (NCBI taxonomy): Eukaryota > Metazoa > Chordata > Mammalia > Carnivora > Mustelidae > Meles > Meles meles. The sequence continues at coordinate 5,192,859 of NC_060066.1, forward strand.
GGGTGGCTCAGTGGGTTGAGCCTCTGCCTTCGGCTCAGGTCATGATCTCAGAGTCCTGGGATCGAGCCCCGCATTGGGCTCTTTGCTCAGCGGGGAACCTGCTTCCCTTCCTCTCTTTCCCTCTCTCTGCCTGCCTCTCTGCCTACTTGTGATCTCTCTGTCAAATAAAAAAATAAAATCTTAAAAAATAAGACAAAAAAAAAGAACTGATTGACATCCAGAGTCAGACACTTAACTGTCTGAGCCATCCAAGTGCCCACCCCCCTTTCCTTAAAAAATGAATGATTAAAAATTTCCCATTGATTCCCTGACAATTTCACTTCACATTATGAAATCACATGGTATTGATTAAGCATGGCTTGGAAACTGCAGCCACATTCGAGGTGTAATACGGGGCTTCACATGTCTGAGATTAAGATTCTTCATCAGAGATGGACAGATTGACCACCAAGGCATTTCCCTACATCCTCAGCACAGGGTTTGACTACATTTCCCAGCACTGCTTGCAAGTAGGCAAGGACATATGATGGGTCATGTGATAAGAGTGTTCAGAGGAATGTGGGCAGTAGGGACACATTTCCAGGTCCACCCCATAATGTCCTCCTACACTGACCTCTGCTGTCTTTCCCCATCCACAGCTGCATGGATAGGACTCTGGGAATCTTGAGTTTAGAGCAACCACAAGAAAAAAGACTGAGTCTCTGCTAAGGAAGTCTCCTAGGGTAGTATCTTGACCTGGAATATTCACATCGAACTATGTTACAATCATGAAATAAACTTTTATTGAATAAAGGCTTTAATTTTTTAAGAGCAGCACCTTTCAAAACTAATGGAAGAGATTTATTCTTTCATTCAGTAAGTAGTTCCTGAAATATATGCTGAGTGCCCCCCATGCAGCAGAGACTCTGTGAGTCATGTACTTTGACAAATGAAACACACACACTTATTTCCATGATGGAGCTCGTGATTTACCAGGGAGAAGGGACAAGAAGGAGAAATTCAGGAAGCGTGTACCCTGTGATAAAGGCTATGAAGGCAACAAGTGGGGGACATTATTCCTCTGCTCAATACCTGCATATATGTGGTGGTTGTGGCTGAATTCTTGGAGAAAGTGATGTGAGGACGAGATAGGATGGATGAGAAGGGCTAGCCGTACACAGAGTCAGCAAGGAGGATATCAGGAGTCTGGAACACCGGCATGCACTGAATTGGTAAAGACATCAGAGGGGAAGGAAGCTCCTATTCCCGACTTATAGTGAGAAATCCCGACAACAGGTGATTGGAAAAGTTGGCAACATATGGGGTGTGTGGGCCATATGTGTCAGGTAAGGATCTGGAATTTAAGTGCAAACAGGTTTGTTTATACCCTAAAGGAATTTAAGAAGAGGGTTGGAATAAAAGGAATGATATTTCAAAATATCATTCAGGTGGCTGTGCATAGAATTGATACAACGGAGTGAAAGAAGGGGTGCAGAGGAAAAGGAGTGGGGTAGTTCAGTATTAATGGAGAGATGGTGGTCATGGCTTAGGCTGAGTGAGATGGCAGGAAAGACAGAGGTCAGTGGGAAAATCCAAGACACATTTGGAAGGTAGAATCAGCACACTGAAGTAAAGGTTGTACATGGGGGTACAGAGTGGTGTCAAAAAAGTTCTCTGTTTTTATAGTTTGATCACATGGGCCCACACAGATATAAGAGAGGAAGAACAGAGATCGAGTGAAGACCGGGTTTGAAGACAGGATCGTCTTAAGAGATCAGTTTTGGACTTGTTACATGTAAGATGGGAGATTTATGGAAATAACGTCAATACCCAACAAAGAGGGAATTCACAAAGAAAATGTGGTATATCCATACAATGGAATATTGATCCACCCTACAGAAGAAAAAAATTCTGGCCATTTGTGGCAACATGGATGAACCCGGAA